>NC_058131.1:265769172-265835440 GCF_016433145.1 Gracilinanus agilis | reverse complement strand
TTTGTTTACATATTGTTCTCCCTCCCATTAGATTGTCAGCTTTATGAGGACAGGAACTACCTTTTTTTATACCCAGTATTTGGCCCTATGCTTGGCATACAGCAGGGGCTTAACAAATGTTTATTGATTGACATCGAAAGGTTGATAGGAACCAGATTGTAGAGGGTTTTAAATGCCTGGATGCAGATTTTGGATTTTATACTAGAGCAAGAGTTCTAAACTTAGAATTCATGAACTGTTGGGTTTTTAGAAATATATCAATAACTGTATTTCAACAGTAATTGATTTTTCTTCATAGCCTCATGTTTTTTATGCACTTAAAAATGAATCTTCTGAGAGGGACCCTTAGGCTTCACCAGACTGCCAAAGAGGTCCATGATGCAAAAATGGTTAAGAATCTTGAGACAGGTAATAGATAAGTTATTGAAGATTCTTGAGTTGGAGTAGTCAGGGCTATATGTTAGGAATATCAGATTTCTTCTGTGTGAAAGATTTATTGGACAGTATTATGCAGATTATGCAGCAGCCATGTGGACCCATCAGTCAGCATCAACACAGTAGTCAAGAAACTGCAATCTAGTGTGGCCTTAGTGTATCAAACTTTCTCTCCATCCAATGACACTAATATGTCATGCTTTGTGAGCCAACTGTCACTCTTTCCCCTTTGCCTGGGCCACCCAGGGGACATCTGGCCTGCCTCCTGCCTTGTTGTCCCCTACTTCAATTTCTTGCTTTTCCTGCTGACTACAGGGGACACCAGAGTTTTGATACTATCCTCATGCTCAAGGTCCTCTCAATAATTTCCTTCACATAGGGAAGGTACCAGTGGTTAAGAGTGATTCAAATGAGAGAAAGCAAGAAGTTGATCAAGCAGGGCAATTGTTGGAGTAGATCAGAGGTTCCCAAACTTTTTTGGCCTACCACCCCCTTTCCAGAAAAAATATTACTTAGCCCCCTGAAAATTAATTTTTAAAAAAATTTAATAGCAATTAATAGGAAAGATAAATGTACCTGTGGCCATCACCACTCTCCTGGATTGCTGCAGCACCCATCAGGGGGCAGTAGTGCCCACTTTGGGAATCACTGGAGTAGCTGGAAAGGCATAAATCAAGAATACAAGAGAAGAGATTGGTCTTGGCTAAGAAAAGGTTCATATCTTTATCTGCAGTAAAGGAGAACATGAGGGAAAAATGTATTTCTGATAAATTGATAGGAAATTTGACAATGAAGGCCAATACCTTCTTGCTATTCCTCAAAAATATTCCCTCTAGGCAAGGTAGTTTAGAAGGCTTATTTAGAGTGAGGTGATAAGCACCTTGAGATTGTGAGCTTTCCTCACAATAATCCTGTGGGGGCAAATAGAACAAATATTGTCACCATTTTGTATACAGGCAAACAAGATTAGGGAAGTAAAGTGACATATCTTGCCTAAGATTACATGGCTAGAAAATGTTCGAACTAGGAAAAAAATTCATATCTTCTCATTCTTCAAGTTTAGGGCTTTTGCCATAATACTACATCTTCTCACCAGGAGCATGAAATTCTGGTTAGTTTTAATTGTACCTTCCTTGATTTGACTATTTGAAGCATTGGGAACTCTATTCAGTCTCCCTAGACTCCAGGCAACTTTGAGACTTCTTTTTAGAGATCACTTATTTTTGGAT
The DNA here is from genome assembly GCF_016433145.1 of Gracilinanus agilis. Classification (NCBI taxonomy): domain Eukaryota; kingdom Metazoa; phylum Chordata; class Mammalia; order Didelphimorphia; family Didelphidae; genus Gracilinanus; species Gracilinanus agilis. The sequence goes on along the minus strand of NC_058131.1, from coordinate 265,833,776 downwards.
GGGAGAAATGGGTCTGGGAAGGGTCAAGACACTGAGTTTAGGTTATGGAATTTAGACAATACTGAGTTATGTGGTAAGTCACTGCGGTGTAAAATGAGAGTACAAAGATATAGCTCACATAAGCCTTCTTTGGCCCCTATTTATAGAAGTTCTCTGACTCTCTGATCTATAGCACCCAACTATGGACCTTTTTCTGGGGTCAGTGGAGCTTGAATGGGCAATCTGAATGATTTCTGCCCTATGAGCTTAGAGACTGGCAAAAGCAGGCATGGTCCAAGCTGACAAAGCCTGACCTACTAGCCTAAACAAGAGAGTTGACTGACCCCTGCAGGGAACAGTTGTTGAGATCTCTGATATCAGAATATTCTATGTTTTCCTGCTGTTCTGATCCAAAAAATAACCTTGAAAGGGCACATTCATGCTAATTCTTCTTGGTTGGAGTAGGGTGGGAAGAAGATTCTTGTGTATTAGCAGAGTCTGTTCTCCCTGTACCAGGTGGATATTTTGTTTCTTTGTATACCTTGGCATCTAGTGCTTGGAATGTTAGGGACCCAGGGTGGGTTAGGAGTGTCACAGTGGAATGTGCTGAACTTGACATTTATATTATTTCCATTAACTCCTAGTGCTCCATAAGGGTCAGTCCATCCTTTACACATATAATGTGCTTTGGGAATTTGTGTTGGATTTGGAGTCATAGGACCTACTTTTAAATTCTGACTCTTCATTTCTTAGCCACATGGAGGTAATGGATAAAACCTGGGTACAGCAAGTTTTGGGGGAAACATATTCCCTCCAGAAAAAGTAACCTTGGAGGTCAAAGAAACTGAGCTACAGAGACAGGGACTCTCAGGCTTACAAGATCAGGAGGACCATTACAGATTTATCTCTTGAAGGAGGTATCCACTATCCATGCCAAATTATTCTGATGAGATTAAGTACAGAGAAAATATCTGCATTGGAAGGAATGTGATCTTTGGCAACTCTTGAGACCCCAAAGTTAACCTAGTCTCTCCTAAATCACTTGACATCCTGTTCCTTTTATTCAGCCTCCCAAATGGAAAGTGACTAAACAACAGTTTCACCTGATAGGCTTTTTTTTTTTTTTTGCCACTTGCAGTGTCTAGTCATGAAACTGCACGATTTTCTCTTTATGTGCATTTCCTGCTCTGGCTAACCAGCTTTCAATCAAAGGGTTCAATGTGAGGGAGGAATCATTCTCTGAGGGAATCTTAGAACTTCTGGTTAGGAAATTCCCTAACACCTGCTTGACTTTGGGCCAGTCATTTCTCTTCTCTGGGCCTCAATTTCCTCATCTAAAGAATGAAGAGCTTGCCCTAGATAATCTCTCAAATTATTTCCAGCTCAATTCTATTTTCCTATGATCCTAATCCTTCTGGGCATGAATAAGAATGATTCATTTTTGATTGTCATTAGCAACTGTGTGACTACTCAAAGAGTCATAGAATTATAGGATTTTAGAGTTGGAAGGGAATGTAGAGATATGAAATCACAAGCTGGGACAGACATTGGAGATCATCTTACCCAACCTCATTTCATAGAGGAGCAGGAAACTGAATCTGGAGAACCTAAGTGATTCACTCAAGTTCACATAGCTAACAAAAGGTAGAGCTGGTACCATATAATCCAGTCCATCTTTACATTTCAACTGTATAGTTCAATTCATCTGTAGGAAGCATCTCTATATACAAGCCTTGCAAGCCTGAGGGTCCCTATTTGTGCAGCTCTGTAGCTGGATTGGAAAAGGAAGCATCTCTTAATTTCTGACTAGTGACCATACATTTTGTACTAAAGAAATCTAGTAATGAGAAACCTGTTGAAAGAGCCTGATCTCATTTTGGGCAGCTGCAGTTGTTAAGAAAAATTTCCCCCTTATATTGCACCCAAATCTGTCCACCTATAACTTTCTTTAATTGGTCCTAGTTCTATCTTTTGGTACAAGACAATGCAAATTGAATCTCTTTTTTTACATAACAGCCCTTGAAATTTTGGAAAGTAGCTATGGGGTCCTCCCTAAATCTTTGTTTTTTCTCTTCAGTCCAAGCCTTCTTACTTCCTTCAACAATCCTCAAATGACATGGTCTCTTGTAATTTTTTTTAACCATCTTTGTCATTTTCTTCTGTGTATGAAAGTCAGTGTCTTTACTAAAATGCCATCTCCTATGTGGCAAAACTGGGGCACTAATGCATTGTTGGTGGAGTTGTGAACTGATTTAACCATTCTGGATTGCAGTTTGTAACTATGCCCAAAGGGCTATAAAACTGTGGGAAAACCCTTTGATCCTATAATACCATTAGAAGGCAGAATCCCAGAGATAAAAAAGTAAAAGGCCTATTTATGCAAGAATATTTGTAGCATCTCTTTTTGTGGTGGCAAAGAATTGGAAATTGACATGATGTCCATCAATTGGGAAATGGGCTAAACAAGTTGTAGTATATTATGGTGATAGATTACTATTGCTCTATAAAAAACGATGAGTAATAAACAGAATCAGGAGAACACTGTACATAGTAATAACAATAATTGTATAATGATCAGCTGTGAAAGACTTAGCTATTCTTAGCAATACAATGATCCAGGACAATTCTAAAGAACTTATGATGAATAATGCTATTCACCTCCAGAGAAAGAACTGTTGGAATCAGAATGCAGATAAAAGCATACTATTTTTCACTTTAGTTTATTTATGTTTTTATTGGGAATTTTAGTTTTAAATGAGAATTCTCTTACAACAACCAATATGACAATAAGTTTTGCATGATAATACATGTATAACCCAGATCAAATTGTTTATCATCTCTGGGAGGGAAGAGGTAAGGGAAGGGAGGGAGACAATTTGAATCTTATAATGTTGAAAAACATGTCAAAATTATTATGTTTAATTGGGAAATTAAAATACACATGTACAAAAAGGAAAACCAATACATTTTTAAAAAATGCCACCCCTTGCCCCCAGACTGAACAAAATATTTCATGAAGCGGTCTGACCAGAGCAGATTACCATGTTCTGGAAAGCAGGCCAGCAAGGGCACAGAGCCCTATCCCACACCGGCCTTTCCTCCGGGTCCCTACGCCACACCACTGGGGTACGGAGCAGCCTTCAGCTCAGCTGCACCCGCCGGGGTCCTGGGCGCCGGCGGCGCCAATTACAGCCAGATGCCCGCAGGGTCCTTCATCACAGCCGCAGCCAACGGCCCGCCCGTGTTGGTGAAGAAGGAGAAGGAGGGGGCAGTGGTGTCGGACGGGCAGGATCGGAAGGAGCCCAGGGCTGGGGAGGTGATCTGTATAGACGACTGAAAGGGCCCCAGCCCTGCCACTCACCCCGTCCCAGGGGCCGTCCTCCAGCCCACATCCCACCCCTGGGGATTGCTGCCAATCCTCCACCTTCCCCACCCCCTGGGCCACGATCAGGATAGGAGCCCCTTTCTCCTTCACCCCTATTTTCCAAACCAGGGCTTTCTCCCTCTGTATTCCCCCACCCCCCTGCCCCAGGTGCCTTCTCCATTGATGCTTTGAATGAAGGTGCTGTGGTGGGGGAGGGGTGTGGAAGTTGTTCTTTCAAAGTAGCCCCAACCTCAACACACAGCTCTCCAGCAAATGGTTTGGGGTAAGAGGGAAGGGAAAGGGGTAGGGCTTGCCCAATTTCCCCTTCCCTCTGCAGTATTACGCTCCATCCTCAGTAACCAAGGAGGGGAATTTGCCCTGTCTAGCCCTTGTGGATCCTTTTGGGGAATGGAAGAACTTTTCAGAAAGGGAGGGAAAAAATTTGAGGTGGGATGGGAAATGACTCCTAGAGGGAAGAGAGGGGAGGTGTGGCTGCATGTTGCTCCCCCCTACCTCCCTCAAAATTGAGGGTGGGAAATTGGAGGGAGGAGTGTCAATTCATTTTCAGCCTCAGAATAAAGGCGCCATTCACTGGCTGAGTCACCTTCCCGTGTACTGGCTCCTTGTGTTAGGGGAATTCTTCCCTCCCCTCAAGGGACCAGGTACCCACCTCCCCCTAAGAAAAATGTCAGGGATGGAGGACACTCAGGCCAAAGAGGAGCCTCCCTCTCCCCTGTCCCCAACCTCAGCAACCCAGGTATTGTAAAGAAGATGGGAAGGAATACAAAGGGCCAGAACTGGGGAACAGGCCCCTTTGTGCCCCAGCTCTGGAAACTCAGGTGTCCTAAGAGTGCTCTATCCACCCCCTCCTTCTTTAGTCCTTCCCCTTCTGCCCCCAGCTCCAAGCTTGGACCAAGGGGCTGAAATTTGACTGGATAAGCTAGGGGAACCTTGCCTCCATACCTCTGAAACCATAACAAAGAACTTTGGAGTGAAGGGGAGGATGAGGACATATTCCCCCCATGGGGACCAAGGGAAAGTGACATTTTGCATGGTAAACCCCAGCTACTGCAGCCCTCTTTGCTGTCCCCTTTACCTTTTCCTTGCTTCAGCCCTTCTGCTTTCATACCCACTCCTCACCTATTCACTCCCTTCTGTATCGGGTTTCTTGGTTGTACATATAAATTATACTTTCCTTTCAAAAAAAAAAATGTAATCCAAGATCACGTTAGATTTTTTTGGCTCATATATCATATTGTTAACTCTTATTTATAATTGACATTTACAACATAATGCTTTAAAGTTTGTCAAGCGCATAATCTTATTTAAACTTTGCAAGAATCCCATGAGGTGTTTATATGGGCATATGATTTGGGGTTTTGGTTTTAAAAGATTACTATATTATAAAAATGAATAATATGGAAATGGGTTTTGAGTGATAATACATGTATTACCCAGTAGAACTGCTTGTCAGCTCTGGAATGGGTGAGGGAAGAGGAGAGGGAGACAATATGAATCATGTAACATGGAAAAATATTTTTTAAAGTATATTTTAAAAAAAGAACCCTGTGAAGATGGTACTTTAGACATTATTATCCCCATTTCACAGATGGGAGAGGTTGTGACTTGTCATGTTATAGAGCTAGTAAGTGTCAAAAGCACCCAAGTTTTCCTAATTATATATTCAGCACTCTAGCCCCTGTAGTTAATAGTACCACAATTTATAGTGCCATATTAAGCTTGCAATACATTATTGCAAGCCTCAGATCTGTATTTCACACAAACATTTGTTTAGCCATACCTTAACTGTCATGTACTTTAACCCAAGTTAAATTTAACCCAAATTTCACATTTTTCCCTACTAAATTTCATTATATATATTGGGATCTTACAGAGGGATCTGTGTTTAGATATGCGTTTAACTATATGATCCCCGAATTCCTTTCCAACTCTTAAGATTTTATGATTATCATATTATTATAGTTATAAATATGCATATATACAAAATACAAATATGTATACTTTTCTTAGTTTTGTTTTCATTCTTTTTTTAAAAACCTTACCTTTGATCTTAGAATCAATACCATGTATTGGTTCCAAGGAAGAAGAATGATAAGAATTGGGCAATAGAGGTTAAGTGATTTGTCCAGTATTACAAAACTAGGAAATATCTGATTCTAGATTTGAACCTAGGACCTCCCATCTCTAGGCCTGGCTTTCAGTATACTGAGTTACTTAGCTGACTCCTATTTTCTTTATTCCATATCAATCTATATATCTTCCCATGTTCCTTTGAATTCCACATGCTATTGTTGTAGAAGATAAATACTGGGAAACAATTATCTGAGCTCAAACTGATACTTTATTGTAGAAGCTATAAATCACAAAATATCAGGGCCCAGACCCATCTCACCTGAGCCAGAGACCCAAGATTTGAATTGCCCAATCCTTTAATATTCTACACAAAAAAGTCAAATCACACAAACTTCCTCCAAAAAGGAAGGGTGGTTGACTGAAAATTTTTCAGAAAGAGAAAACCTATTTCTCCTTTTAGAAAATCTCTTTCTTCTAGAAGGTCAGGTTTTTTCCTTATCTTCTTATGAAGGGAGGAATCATGTAATCCCTCTGTACTAATATAGTAACAGCCAAGGCTGTTCCAAAGTTTCAGTGCCAAAAGAGATACCACTGTCTTAAGAAGTCTGAATATATTCTAAGACACTAAAGACATTTGCCAACTTTCCTTGCTAAAGGAATTTTTGCAAAGCACTTAAAGGGATTTTAATTATTTTACTCACAATATGATTTGACTACTGATTCTCATACACAATTATTCAATCAATGAAAACTTGGAATAATTCCTTATTATCACTAAAATAATTGTTATCCAATAGGATTACATAAACAGTAAATATAAACTAAAGTTGCTTAATTAGATTATCTTTTACATTATAACAATGCAATAATGTTCTGTTTCATTCATATGCCATCATTTGTCCAGCCATTCTCATTCCAAAAGTGGATATCCACTTTGTTTCCATTTTTTTTTTTATAATCACAGAGTGGTTCTAGGAATATACTTTTCTTTCACTCATTGACCCCCTTGGGGATAAATTCACAGTGACAGGAATTCTGGGACAAGGAGTATAAACAATTTAGTGAATTTTTTATACAAGTGAACAAAAAAGTTTTAGTTTTTGTATCAATTCCTTATTTATCTTGGATAAATAATTTTATCAGATACTTGAGAATAATGACTTCCTCGATGAAACCATGCTGCATCTCAGTCACCACTTCCCTTTCTAATTGCCCACAAATCACCTCATTAATAATGTATTCTAAAACTTTGTCAGGAATGAGTCAACTTCATCACTTTATGGACCGAGGTCTCCATTTCTTCTCATTCTTGTTCTTCCTCTTCTTCTGGATATTTTCAATGCTTCATGCTTTTTTCTTTTAAAAATTAAAAAAAAATTATTCCCCCCATACTTGCAAAAACAATTTTTAACATTCTTTTTTTTTTAAAAATGAGACCCAAAATCTCTCCTTCCTCACTCCCCTCCCTTACTGAGACAGTAAGCACTCTGATCTAGATTTTGTATGTGCAATCATGTAAAACATTTTTCCATATTAGCCATTTTTGTGGAAGAAAACTCAAACAAAAACAATGAAGAAAGTAAAATATAGTATGCTTTAGTCTGGATTCAGACTCCATCAGTTCTTCCTCTGGAGGCAGAAGGTATTTTTCATTGAGTCCTTTGGGATTGTCGTGAATCATTGTATTGTTGAGAATGGCTAAGTCATTATCAAATATTCATCTTCATACTTTTTCAAAGATTCTGGCAAAGCAAGCATATCTGCTAGTTTTATTAGTATAATGGGATGTAGTTTGACTAAATGAATGCTCTTACCTTTTCCTCACTTTGGATTCACTTGATGCACGATAATTTTTTTTCCAACCACTTATTTTCATTCTGTGTTTGCCTTAGTTTTTAAAATGCGTTTCTGATAAATACCAGATTGTGGGTGTTATCCAAATCATTCTTTTTCATTTATAGGTTGTTTAATTCATTTAAATTTAAAGTTATGGAAGTTAAGTTTATATTTTTCTCTATTTTTCTCTTCCCTCCCCAGATTCTGATCTCCCCTCCCCTCATCCTCTGTAAATATGGCATTATTTCTCCTTAGTTATTTTAACTTAATCTGATTTACAGCAATCTTATTCTCACTGGATCTCTTCCTCTCCCTCCCAAATTATCTCCTCTCTCTAATTATTTAACTCTTCCTCTATCCCCATTTTCTTTCCTCTCCTTCAACTTATTTTATTCATTAGTTTTACAATTTCATTTGCCTTTTTTGAAAAACAGGATTCATTTTCCTCATTCTTTTCCTGAGTTAGCTTTCCTTTGTCTCTATTTTTGACTTTTAATTCTTTAATTCATAGTCCTTCCACTTCTTTAGTCCTTTCTTTTCTGCAGTCCTCATCGAATTAAAATTTTTTAGGTATCAATTTTAGACTCTCCTGAATACTTTGTGTTAATGTCTTGTACTCTAGCCTATTCCTCCCCTCCCTTCTTTGGAGGAGCCCTTCCATTCTAAAATTTAGCTTACTTGTAGTTGGATTTAGTTCATGATGTTTTAGTCTTATATCTCCATTTTTTTAAATTTTATTTTCTTTATCATATTTGACTTCTGATTTCACCCTTGTCTCATTAATTTAGGAAGAGATCTCTTACTACTTTCTCTATCGTTATTTTGTCTTTGGTTGTTATATTTATTTACTCTTCTTGTGTTTCTGTTGCCTGAGGTGTTTGAGAAGCAAATTCTTTCTTCAGATCTTGTTTTCTTTCTAAAACTATTTTGAATGGCTCTTTTTTGTTGAATATTTTTTCATTTATAGTTAAGTTTAGATTTGCAGTGTATGTCACATTTGTCTGCATCTTAAGTGCCTTTGCTCTTTGGAACAAATAATTTTATTCCTTCTTGTGGTTCCTGGTATGTTCAGAATAGATTTGTGTCACTGAGTTTCTTTTTCTTTATATTTGAAGAGCTTTCTCTTGGTTATTCAGAGAAATTGTTATTTCTCAATGGAACTGCTAAACTTAACCATTTTGGAATTTGTAGCATTAGATTTTTTTCTTTGAGATGATCTTTAGTTCTTTCAAATGGCAATTTGTTTTCAAGGTTCAGAAATTCTGGGAAGTTTTTTTGTATTACTTCTTGCATTATAATGTTCAGATTTTTTTACTTTTGATGTTCTTCTGAGAGACCTATAATCCTAATGCCTCTAGGTGTCCTGTCTTTAAGAGAAGTGTGCTTTACTGGTATGGAAATCTTTATTTATTTATTTATTTTTTTAAATTTTTTTTTTTTATCCTGGGACTCCATTCTAGGAGCATAGGGCCACAACCAGTAGGCAATGGGACACATAGTCGCTCAGGGTCACCCATCTGGGAAGTGTCTGAGCCCAGACTTGAACCTAGGACCTTTTCGTCTCTAGGCTGGCTCTCAAGCCACTGAGCTAGCCCAGCTGCCCCTACTTTAGGTTGCAGTTTCTTTAGCAGATGTAGTTTTTACAGGGTGGGGTTGCTAGCCCCACGCCCAACCCTCCTCCTTTTTCATCCGGGCTAGGGACCGTCCTTGGCCCAGGAGTGGTAAGGGTGGGCAGTAGGGGTCAAGTGATTTGCCCAAGGTCACACAGCTGGAAGTGTCCGAGGCCGGACTTGAACCTAGGACCTCCAGTCTCTAGGCCTGGCTCTCAATCCACTGAGCCACCCAGCTGCCCCCTGATGGAAATCTTGCTTTCCTTTAATTTTTTTTTTTTTTTTTTTTTTTTTTTGCTTTTCTTCTGTCATTAGTTGAATGAGGTTTGACATTTTTTTGGTTTCTTAGTGTCCTTGATTATGGAGATTGAAATTGCTTTATCTCTTGTGAATAATTCATGCTTGAAAATGTCTAGTTCAATGCCCAAAGGGTTTTAAAAAACTGCATTTTGATCTATCCATACCACTGCTGAGTTTATACCCCAAAGAGCTCATAAGGAAAAAGACTTATACAAAAATATTTATAGCCGCACTCTTTTTGCTGGCAAAAAAAAAAAAAAAAAAAAAAAAGGAAAATGAGAGGATGCCCTTGTTTGGGGGAATGGCTGAACAAATTGTGGTATCTGTTGGTGATGGAATACTATTGTGCTGAAAGGAATAATGAACTGGAGGAATTCCATGTGAACTTGAATGACCTCCAGGAATTGATACAGAGTGAAAGGAGTAGAACCTGGAGAACCTGATAAAACAGAGAGACTGATACACTGTGGCATAATCGAATGTAATGGACTTCTCTACTAGCAGCAATGCAATGATCCAGGACAATTCTGAGGGACTTATGAGAAAGAAAACTAGCCACATTCAGAGGAAGAACTGTGGGAATAGAAACACAGAAGAAAAACAACTGCTTGATCACATGATTCTATGGGGATATGATTGGGGATAGAGACTCTAAGCAATCACGCTAATGCAAATATTAATGATATGGAAATAGGACTTGATCAATGACACATGTAAAACCCAGTGGAATTGCTCGTTGGCTACGGGAGGGAAAGGACATGAATCATATAACCATGAAAAAATATTCTAAATGAATTAATTAAAGTTTTCAAATAAAACAAAATATCTGATTTATCATCTTGCCAGTCACATGACTTAGAAGTTGCCTCCTTGATTATTTTGCGTTTAAACTTTTAACATTTTTGATATCCTTCCCGGTCTAAATATTGCTCTCCCTAATAAAAGTGATTTAGAATAAGACCTGAGTGACTCTGCCTTCTTTATATCAACTGGGTTTTCTTTTTTCTATTTTTTCTTTTGATCTTAATACCAAATAAGATGGACATTTCCATATACAAAGTAGAACAGAAAAAAGGTATAGTGCACGAAACTGTGAAATAATAACTGGTAGCATTTATACAACACTTTAAGGGTTGCAAAGAACTTTGGAAATATTTAATTTTATCTTAAGAACCATGGGGGGTAGTGCTTATATTATTCCCATTTTACAGATGAGGAAACTGAGACAGGTTGGTTAAGTGCCTTTCCCAGGGTCACACAGCTATTAAGTGCCTAAGATCATATTTGTACTTCAGTCTTTCTGACTCTAGGTGTCAGGTTCTCCTTCCATTGTACTGTTCCTATTATGAATAGCTTTTTTTTTTTTAACCCTTACCTTCCATCTTAGATCAATATTATGTAGTGGTTAAGTCACATTTTCATAGTTAGGCATATGTTGTAAGAAAAGTAAAGTGAAAAAATATGCTTCAATCTGTATTCAGTTCATCCATTCTCCCTCTTTGAATGTGGGTAGCTTTTTTAATCTTGAGTCTTTTGAAACTATGGATTGTGTATTGATCAGAATGGCTAAGTCTTTCACAGTAGATTATCATTACCATATTGTTATTACTGTGTATACTATTTTCTTGGTTTTACTTACTTTATTTTACATAAGTTCATATATGTCTTCCCAGGTTTTTCTGAAACCATTTCCTTCATCATTTCTTATCACATAATAATATTCCTTCACAATCACATCATGACTTGTTCAGCCATTCCCCAACTGATAAACATTCCCTTGATTTCCAGTTTTTGCTTTTTGCTACCATAGAAAGAACTGCTACAAATATTTTTGTACATGAGTCCTTTCCCTTTTTCATTGATCTTTTTGGGATACAGCCCTAGTAGTAGTAGTATCAGAATGTGTGTGTGAGTGAGTGTGTGTGTGTGTGTGTGTGTGTGTGTGTGTGGTGCACATTTTTGTAGCCTTTTGGGAAGAGTTCTAAATTGTTCTCCAGAATGGACCAATGAATTTACAACTCTGCCAGGAGTACTTTAGCGACCCTATTTTTCCACATCTCCTTCAGCATTTGTCATTATCTTTTTCTGTCCTGTTAGTCAACCTGATAGATAGGTGTGAGCTGGTATATCAGAGTTGTTCTAATTTGTATTACTGTGATTATAGTGATTTTAGAGCATTTTTTCATATAACTTTGATAGTTTAATTTTTTTTCTGCTGAAAACGGCCTGTTTACATCCTTTGACTACTGTCAATGGCTCTTATTTTTATAAATCAGAATTTCCTTCTTGTATTGAAAAGTGTATTGAAAAACTTGGATTTTGGAAGGGAAAAGGGCATACATTGGAGTAAGAAACTGTGTCTTTGATAAGTTAAAGAGCTTTAGGAGAAAACATCAATTTACAGAGAAGTATTTTTAATCACTTCGAAATTATGATAGCCTATGGTTGTTTTTTCTCCCTACAATGTGTTATGTGTGGCATTTATTTGTTTAAAAAATTAAAGCATGTGAAGGTTTGGAATTTGGATAATTTTATTCAAATAACTGGAGATATTTTCTGATGTCACAAGTGTAGCTCTGCCCTCAGCCCAGGTAGGTTTTATAGTCCTTTGAAGGATAGCTCAAGCAGAAGGAGGGCATCGTGATTCTTGATTGTGAGATCATTCTTCCTTTCATTGTCTGCTAAGTTTGGTGATGCTGTATTCAAGGAAGAATATGAGACTTTGGACAGACTGAAAGAAGCAGAATTTGAGAAAGATAAAGTGAAGGAGAAGGCTTGAACTTTAGAATGGCTAATAGGCCTATGGCATAGGCAGAGATTTGGGGAAAACCAGTCCCCCAATATGTCCTTTGATTCCACATCAGTCCATAAGACTTTAAAGATCTGACATGTATGTAGTAGATAAAGATGTAATTCTAGCTCAATATCTGTCTTGGAGAGTGGAAGAGTGAGCCCCACAGATATTGAACTATTTGACAAGGCCAATGACTTGGATGACTTATGTTTTTTGGCTCTTCAATAAATGAATCTATAGCAACTGCAGGAGAACTTGCTCCATAGGCACTGTTTTCCAGAAAGATAGTTATAGGTATTGAGCTGGAAACATTGCTGTTCCAAAGGCTTTTGGGTTCAGGGTTCTGGACTTTCTCTAGCAGGGTCTGAAGAGATATGGAGGTCAAGAGGGTGGGTGTGATTTGACTTGTCTGGCATATGCATTTTTAATGATGAAACTCAATTTTTCATTCAAGACTATATACCAAAATGAATGTCAGAATTGTCCAGTAATCCTATAATAATCTGAACATTTTTATCAGACTGCAAAATACCCACAAATAATACTTCAAGGCCTTTTTTTCTTTTAACTATCTATTGTCCTGGAAGTCTTACCCCTCTTTAGAGAATAATGAATTCCAACAAATGTTGAATACTAAGAATGAGAAGTATTCTGAAGTTATAGAAATGCTTAAATAGAGTTGGAAAACTATAAAATGATATTATACCATGCCACATATCAGGAAAGGTTAAGAAATTTATTCAAAAGATGGAGACAACATGCTTCAATGGCATGGGAAATTACCTGATTTAAATTTCATTGCAAACATGTCGTCAAGGTGACCTTGAAAAAATGGACTGTTCTCTCCTATCTACTGAACAAATTATTGTTAGGAGCACCCCCATTCTCATAACCACTCATGCTATTAAACTCATTCTTATCCTCTATTCCTCATTCTTACCCCATCTATCTAATTCAAGGACAAATCTTGTCATTTCTACCTCATAACATCTCTGGCTTACATCCTCTTATTGCAATAGCCTTAGAATTGGTCTTCCTGGCTTGAGGCTCTACTCTAATTCCTATCTTACACTCAGCTGCCAATGGTGATTTTCTCAAATGGTTGGTCTTAATAGACTATCTACCTATTCAGATAAATAACAATGCCTCATTATCTCTGGGATCATATATAAAGTTCTCTGTTTGGTATATAAAACTCTTTATGACCTGACCCTTTCCTATCTTTCTATAAGGCATCTTATACTTTACTTCCCTACACAAATTCTATAGTCCAGCCATACTAGATTATTTGTTGTTCCTTGAACACAACAGTCTGTCTCCCACCTCTGTTCCTTTGCATTTACTGACTCCCATGTCTGCTCTCTTTCTTTGCTTCCATCTCTAAGTTTCTCTGACTTCTTTTAAGACTCTGTTCAAGTTCTATCTTCTGCTGAACGTCTTTTCCTCATTCTCTCAGCTGTTAATGCTGTCCTTTTAAGGTTGCCTTCAATCACCATTGAATATATCTTGTATGTGCCAAGTTATTGACATATTTCCATCACTAGAATGTAAACCTCTTGAGGACAAGGACTGTTCTGATTTTTCTTTTTCCCCCAGAAGTTAACATAGAACATGACTCGTGGTAAATCCTTAATATGTGTTTAGTGCCTGACAGACTAAATACTATGTGCCTATTACTGTGCTTGGAGATTAAGGGGAGATTGCAAAGTTTCAGTAAAACACAGTCCCTTGTTTTGTGAAGCTAGTCATCACAAAGCCAAGGTTTAGTATTTAATGATTTAGTGACTTTCTTCACTTGATTAGTCTTATAAAGGAAAACTCATAGTCCAGACCTAGAAAGGAAGATAGTTTATTCTAGTGACAGGAAATCAGTAGAGTGAGCTGTCAGCTGCAACGTGAATCTCTTCCTCTACCTAGCCAAACTTGGCATATGTGCACCCTTTCCATTCATTCATCTCTCCTGTTTGGTGATTCATAGTGGGTATGATAGTCTTTTTTTCAGAGCCAGGTCATTATTTCTTTTCAAGGGAATAGGTTACCTTATAGACTTATTCTCTAATCTAATTTGGAATCTCAAGATCTCATCTTCAGAAAGAGACAATTTGGGGGACTGTTAAATCAGTGTTTTTCTGGCCTCTCAGCAGGTCACTTTCCCTTAGGTGTAGACAGAATAAGTAGCCACTTTGACTTGGACTTATGTGATAATTAGATTAAGTCTTAACTGCTCATCTTTGGTGATTAAATCTAAAGATGGGCAGTGAAGACTAAAGATGAGCAGTGAAGACTTAATCTAATTATCACACTTATCAACAGCAGAAACCTTGGTAATCCCTGGTATACAGTAGGTATTTAGGTGTGTTGGCTTGAGGACTTATGACATTTGAGAGCACCTTCAGTTGTATTGAGAGGCTGCATTTAAAAAGAAGTCCCTGGTGCTTCCCATTCTCATTCTTCTTGGATCTGGGCCATTTTTGGTAGCTTTAGGCACCTGTGACATTTAAAGACTTTGGTAGGTATGAAGGTCACTTGTTTCTGTGGACATCCTAGTTGTGACTCTGCTAGAAATAGGAGAGCCACATGAGGAATAGTTGGAAGAATTGTAGGTATCTATTCCAAAGAAGAGAAAGCATACATATCTAGTAACTGTTAGATCTAAATAAGTGAAGGACTCTTACCTGGAAGAGGGAACAGAATTGCTCTGTCTCCAGAGAGAATGACCTAGGACCAATGGATGAAGACTATTGGGAAGAAGATTTTGGCTCAACAAAACTATTAAACTAACGGAGAACTATTTAAAAAAACCACCTAATAATCGTCTCACAGTAGGATTATCTAATTCACAATGTCTCCATCCCAGAGTTATATAAGCCAAGACTGAATGAACCTTTCACAAGCAAGCTGGATAAGAGGTTGGATTGGATAATCCCTGAGGTATCTTTCAACTCTGAGATTTGATGATGTATGGTTGCCTAGTCTTGGGTTACTTTCTCTTTTTTCTTTTTTGAATTTCCTATAAAAATGTCACCTTCATCAGTGATTCCTTGTCCTCCTCTGAGAGCACATGCAGAGAGAAGGCAAGGGATATTTGACCTTGAAATCCCTGCTTATTGGGACTTCCAGGGGTCAGCCTGTGCATGCTTCTGCTTCCAGGTGAGCACATGGTCTTTATTTCCTTTGTAAAACATTTAGCATGTATAAAGTACATTGTTCATATGATATGAGAATGCTTAACAAATGCTAAGGGACAGCTAGGTGACTCAGTGGATAGAGAGCCAGGCTTCAAGATGGGGAGATCCTGAGTTCAAATATGGTGTCAGACACTTCCTAGTTGTGTGACCTTGGGCAATTCACTCAACCCCAGTTGCCTAGCCCTTACCTTTCTGCCTCAGAACCAATATTTCTTATTTATTCTAAGAAGGAAGGAAGTTAAAAAAAATGCTAAGAAGTTACAGTCAGGGATTGCTTTCTAGATCTGATTCTATAAAACCTTTACTGGTCAAGAATACCTTGTTTGAATCATTTGCATGCATTTCTTTTTTTTTTCCCACTGTTTCAGGTAAATGGAGAAACATTTAGGGGAATGTAATTTGGGGATTCCCCCAGGTCCTGGAGCCATTGTTTCCTACCATCCTTGCCAACCAACTAGGGAAAGGGGAAAACTCTTTCTCTTTGGCAAGTACATACTGGTCTTTTGGATAATAATGTAAAAGAGGCTAAGTTATAATACTGTTTTGATCCATCAAATCTTTTGGCCAGTTCTACCCTAGGTATGAGAGGAAGACCAGGAAATATAAAACATGGTCCCAGACTTCATGATCTTACTTGGTGTAACATACACATTAAGTGATAAATAGCTGTGCTTGAGCCCAGGCTCAGCACTGACAACAAGTTTGGCAAATGCTTTAAAGAGAGAGGGTGTCTTTATGAGCTACTTTGTATGAAGAATGAGCCAATTTAGCTCTTGGATTTCCACGGAATTAGATCATCAATGGGAATTGGTTCTAAAAGGGGAAGGTCTGAGGTTATGAGACCTTTTTAGTAATCTCTAAGCACTCTAAATATTTGGCTTTCTGGCTCTTGTCTCTGAACCACATTATAAGACTACATTATGTTTTGCATGACTTCACATGTATAATGGGTATCATTGCTTGTATTCTCAATGAGTGGAGGAGAGGCTGGAGGGAGAGAGGGAATTTGGAACTAAAAAAATGAATGTTAAGAAAAAACAAATACATTTATGAATAAATAAAATATATAAAACTGCACTTAATAAGCAATTTCTCCAAGTTTGGCGGGCCCCTGATCCTTAGTATCTTATCACCTTTTACTACGATAGCAAAATGTACTCTTTCTGAGGTTTACTGATTTTGGTAGAAAGAGCACTTCTTCCAGTAATAAATGCTTCCAACAGGACTTTTGTTTGCCCACAAGTCTCAGGATGCTAGCACTTGAACATCATGATTTCATTAGCTGAATCGCATATAACTGAATTGCATGGAATTATATAAGGGTATGGGAGTGAAAGTTTGGGTTGAGGTCTCTGAAAAGAATTGGACTAAGGGGAAGGTTCAGTATTAGAAGAGAAAAGTCAGAGGAGGAGAAGGAGAAAGACACAGAGATTAAAAGGAAGAGGAGAAAAATAAACATAGAACTGGTGTGTTTCTCCTGGCCTTTAGTATATCCAAATGGGGGCTAAAACTTGGACTTCCCATTACTTATGCTGGTACCAGCACTATGAGATAACTGAAGCATACCACCACTTCTGTGTAAAAACAATAGCTGAAGGATTTGGAACTTGATTGTTTCCATGCTGAGAGACTTCAGTAGCCATCCTCTAGGGCAGTAATGGTGAATCTTTTAGAGACCATGTGCCATACCCTGACTCCCCCTTACCCCACACAGGTGAGGGAGAAAGTGCTTCCACTGGGCTGCTGGGCAGAGGGGAGGATGAAGGAAAAAATGTTGTCAGGTGTGCATGGCGAGGGGGGAAAAGGAGCAGCTTCACTCGAGTCTCTCTACCTTTCTAGTAGGGGAAGGAAGGACATTGTGTGTGTCTACAGAGAGTGCTCCGCATGCCCTCTTTGGCACATGTGCCATAGATCCACCATCAAAGCTCTAGGGGGATAATTAATACCATTTCTGTTCTGTGGGTTGCAGTGCTGATGAGTAGGTAAGGAAGTATAGAGAGCAAGGATGAATGGACTCACACCCTTCTGGAGCTGGAGATGACACTTTTGGGAAATGAGGAGTATGAATGATATAAGATAATAATATAATGGTAAGTAGGGAAGGTATGTTTAGTCTTTAGGAGTCTAGTTTAGTAGCATTCACAGTATGCTCCTATGGAGGCTGCATGAGTCTGCTTTTTGGAAAAGCATGATGATTCATGATGGAGGGATCTTGCTTCAGATTCAGAATATATGTAGGTATTTGATGACTATTCTCTAA
Organism: Gracilinanus agilis; assembly: GCF_016433145.1. Lineage (NCBI taxonomy): Eukaryota > Metazoa > Chordata > Mammalia > Didelphimorphia > Didelphidae > Gracilinanus > Gracilinanus agilis. The sequence continues at coordinate 265,816,351 of NC_058131.1, read as the reverse complement.
TGGCTTACCATGAAGTGATTAAAAAACCCTTTTAATTGACTGAATTATAACTGAGTGTGCATACAAATGCTCCAAAGGAGAAACTCAATCTCACTCTCTTCCCTAATGGCTTTTGAATGAGGAAAGAATTATTGCAAGCTTCTGGATGGGAAGAGGAGCATCTGCTTTGGCTACGTTTTCTTATCTGCAATACTATGTGGCTATGAACACATGATGCTGCTATTTTTTCTATCTCTATTATATTTCTTTTTCCCTGATCTTAGGTTAATCTTGTGAGTTTTAAAAGGTCAAAGTATCAAATCTGGCCTCAGACACTTCCTAGCTGTATGACCCTGAGCAAGTCATTCAACCCTCATTGCCTAGTCCTTACCACTCTTCTGCCTTGGAACAAATACACAATATTGATTCCAAGACAGAATGTGAGGGTTTAAAAAAAGTCAAAGGATCTATCAGAGATGTAGTAACTGGAGTCCATGATAGAACATCCTTTCTAGCCTAGTTCAACAGCGGCCAAGCCTGGGGAAGAGTCAGGCAGAGGGTGCTCTATTTGAACTAGTCCAGTAGTGAATCAACCTAGTCCCTGAGATGCTTTGTAATTCAAATAAGGGAGCACCTTTCTCATCAGCTAAGCTGCATCCAGAAGTGAATTTAGTGGAAGGAATTATTTATAGCAACTAATTTAAGTTTGAGCCTATCCTCCCCATGGACTAAGAGTGGTGGAAGAAAGTGTGCTTCTTGTTCGAGTTTTTATACTTTAGTCCTTAGTATTCCTTTGTTAAAGCTAATTGATATTAACCCAACAAAACCACTACTAGGTATGTATCTCAAAGAGATCAAAGATAGGGGAAAAGGACTTGCCTGTTCAAAAATATTTATAACAGCTCTTTTTGTGGTGGCAAAGAATTTGAATCTGAAGCATATTCATCGGCTGGGGAATGGCTGAACAAGTGGCATGTGATTGTAATAGAATATTATTGATAGAGTTGTGTCATGGGAAAGAATGAGAAATGGTGCTTTAAATAGTTCTTTGAAACCCTAGAAATATTTTGAAATCCTCTTTAAATGGTGCTTTGAGATCCTCGCTCTTTACTAGTTAGTAGACATGTAGATTCCAGTCTTGTGTTTTCTCTGTGCCTTCTTCCCAGTTGATAAGGGCTTGTTTGACATTCCAAGCCCAAAGGAGGGGGGCACCCTAGCTCTCTTGAAGTTCGACAAATGATGTTATGACTTCCAGCTAGTAAGTGCTTAGGAACCTAAGATGGGAGGATACCCAAGCAACTTTGAAGGTCAACAACAGTATATGAAAGGGAATATCATACATACATGGGGAATCTTTGCAATTAAAGGAAGATTTTTATGATTGGGGAAAATTCTCAAAGCCCCCTTTCTCTTTTCATGTGCTAAAATTCATCCCTTGACATCAGCCCTTTAAAATACACCTCTACCCTAAAACCTACATACCCCTTCCTTACCCATTCTCTGCTTTTTCAGCTTGGAATTCCCAGGGGAGGAATAATCTGAGGACAGGTGGAGAATTCCCAAGCATGGGAGAAGGAATGCCCAGACCCTCAATAAAAGTCTAGAAACCCGAATTCCAGCAGGGCAGCTTCTTTTTCTTCCACCACTCTGGTCATTCTAAATTTAGCTATTTCACCCAGTAAAATATTCTTGGGACAAGTTCTTCATTCATCACTCTCCAACCACAAAGCTATTGTGCCATAAGAAATGAGAAACTGGATGATCACAAAAAGTTCTGTAAAGATTTATATGAAGTGATGCAAAGTGAAATCAACAGGACCAGGAGAACTGCTGTACACAGTAACAATAATAGTATCCAATGATCAATTGTGAAAGATTTAAGTATCATCAACAATGTGAGGATTTAAGACTACTACATGGGACTTATGATGAAAAAGTCCATGCACCACCACTGAAGGAATAGATAGAATCTGGATGCAGATTGAAGCATATACCATTTTCCACTTTATTTCCTTCATGAAATTTTCCTCTAGTACAAGTGCTATATGTCCTCTTTCACAATAGGATGGCATACAATATAACATGGAAATATGTATTGCATGATAGCACATGTGCAACCTATATCGTATTATGTGCCATCTCTGGTCAAGGGAAGGGGAAGGAGGGAGAGAACATAAATCTCAAAATGTTAGAGAATGACTACTAAAATTGTACCTACATGTAATCTGGAAAAATATAAAAGAAAAAAACAAGAAAAGTTAATTAATGTTAATCAATTATCATTGATAGTTAGGAGATATCAACTGGGCAAAATGATATTGGTATATTGATCACAGATTAGATGATACCAGGGAGATATTAAGTGGCTCTGGTCCAAAGTTATTTGGAGGAACATACTAAATGGACACCTGAGAATGATGAAATTAGAAAGCTACCCCATAATCCCCAAAACTCTGAGGGGAAGAATTATTTGGTTTCTGAGATCCAATTTACCAGTGCTGAGGGTAGGGCAGATTTAGGAGAGTGAGCTCCAAGGCTTACAGTACTTTTGTTTGTTTGTTTTTAAACCCTTAACTTCTCTGTATTGGTTCCTTGGTGGAAGAGTGGTAAGGGTAGGCAATGGGGGTCAAGTGACTTGCCCAGGGTCACACAGCTGGGAAGTGTCTGAGGCCGGTTTTGAACCTAGGACCTCCCGTCTCTAGGCCTGGCTCTCAATCCACTGAGCTACCCAGCTGCCCCCTTACACGTACTTTTAATAGCATCATAGATCTACAGTTGCAAGGGACCTTAGAGGTCCTCTACTCTAAACCTTCATTTTATAGATAAAGAAACTGAGAACCAAAGAGGTTAAATGACTTGTCCAAGGTCACACAGCTAGGAAGGCTAAACTGGAAAAATGACTACTGAGTCACTATGGAGCTGGGTGTACTGTCTTCCCCCCTTGTTATATATCCAGGCATATCTGGTTTGGACTGGGGTTAGTCTTAGGGGAGCTTGCCTTTAAGAGAAAGGAGGTGGAGTTCTCTTTTCCTCAGGCCCATTGACTTATTAAATCTCAAAGTGTTCTTGTTGCTCATGCATAGACTTAAGAAAAAGAATGGAATAAAGCAGGTACTTAGTATACAATATGAATTAGGTATGGGACATATGATTGTACATATAAAATTTCTAACTATAAAAGATTTGAATAGAACAGAATTCGATAACTTAGAACTGGTATAATCTGCTGGAAGGATGATTCTTCAACAGATTATAAAGTAGTTGGCAGCATTGCTAATTAGACATTTTATATTTCATCTTGCCTCTGCATTATCACTTCAGCACAAACCTGAATGTCTTCTGAACTTTGCATTCATTTGCTTCTACAATCAATTGTTCCTGCTCTCCCCTGAACCAACTGTTCTTATTAGACACATGGTCTCTGGATCTTTTGGATCCACAGAGTTACCCTCTAAGCCTGACGTGTCTGCCTTCAGAACTATATTTGGTTACAGACTCCAGAAAGGATACTTAAGTAGAAAAGGATGCTGGGAGTTCAGGGACAAGCTTGCCTAATTGAATCCATAGTCCATATAAAGGATAGTAGAAAGTGGAAGAGAATGAGCAACTCTTTCCTGCCCTGGTACTTCACAAGAATCTAGAGACAGAATGAACTTTTCTTGACACATAGAAAAGTCATGATGAAAAGGGTTGAACTAGAAATGCCTGCTTTTTAAACTATAAACTCTGGGTTTAGTTAGCCAGGTTTTACTAAAATTCAAAGTCCTTTCAGTGCTGAGTTATCACATGTCTGGAAGCAATTTGTAAAATGAGGAAACTGAGGCTAAAATTGTGACTTGTCCTGGATCACACTGCTAGTAAGTGTCTGAGGCTAGATTTAAACTCAGGCCTTCCTGATTCCTGGCCTGGTGTTCTCTCCACTGAGCCATCTAGCTGCTTTGAATAAAAAATTCAGCTTTGAAGTTTGGAGGAGATGGGTTCAAATCTTTTCTCTATACATATATTGGTTGAATGACTTTGGGCAGATCTCTTAATCCCTCAGTGCTCTAGGCAATTCTCCTAGAGTTGTAAGTTGCAAGAGGCCTCCATTTTTAATTCTCTACACCAGTGAAATCATTGATCTGTTTGGGATTCCTTTTGTCTGATCCCAGAGCCAGTACTTTTTCCACTGACCCCTGTAATTGCTGCGTGATTTAGTGTGGTTTTTAAAAATTTCTTTTTTCTCTTTTCTAAACTCTAATTTCTCCTTCCCCTCCCCTCACCATAGAAGGCATCATCCAACAAAAATATAGCTTATGTCTTTCATGTTTCTATTGATCTATTCATTCTCTGGAGGTGGACATTCACAAGTTATTCTTCAAATATTGAACTGTAGTTGTATACAATGTTCTCTTGGTTCTATGCATTTCACTCTTCATTATCTCCTGTTAGTTCTTTCCAAGTTTAAAAAAAATTAATCTGCTCATCATTTCTTTTTTTAAAAACACCTTTACCTTTTGTTTTATAATCAATACTGTGTATTGGTTCTGAGACAAAAGAGTGGTAAGGGCTAGGCAACGGGGGGGGGGGGGGGGGTGGTGGGTTAAGTGGCTTGCCCAGGGTCACACAGCTAGGAAGTGTCTGAGGTCAGATTTGAACCCAGAATCTTCTGTCTCTGGGCCTCGCTCTTAATCCACCAAAACATCTAATTGCCCCTACTCATCATTTCTTATGGCATAGTAGTATTCGATCACAATCATATACCACAGCTTGGTTAGCCATTCTCCAGTTGATAAATATCTTGATTTCTAGTTCTTTGCTGCCACAGAGAATTGCTATAAATATTTTAGAACATGTAAGTTCTTTTTCTTTTCTCCTGATCTTCTTGGGAAATAGATCCAGCATGACATTACTGGGTCTAAGGATATGTTACACAATGATGTAATTTGTTATTTGCCTTGCAGTGTGTTTGTTTTTTACCTTACTATGATGTCGTGTTTGCAAATTCGGTTTTGGTTTGAGAAGCTCAGGAGAAACAGAGACTTGTGAACATAAATTTGAGTAGGTAGTGGACCTAAATAGATGTTAGGATTCTGAATATAATAGTTTAGTCCTATATTTAGATAGGTGAGAACTATAGAAATATTACCACAGAGTTATAGGTAATCAGAAATTCATAAGAGGAAATCTATGCAATGTAGAATTGGATAGCTTTCAAGTTTATTATTTATCTAGTTCCTCTTATGTGGATTTCTTTTGGCTTTCTGATGAAGCTGCCTTTTTCTTAGGAAAAGATACCCATAGCATAAGTATATTTCATTCGGGCTTCCTGGCAGGGACCACCCCTTTCCCAGGATTCTTTCTGGAAAACCACCTAGGCTCATCCACTTGGCAAGTTTTAAATTCAGTCATCAGTTGCTGCTTAGCTGAACTTTGGAATCATCCTACATGTCCTCAATATGCATTGGCTGACTAGTAACTTGTTCTTTAGTTAGGGGAAAGGGCCAAGAGAAACACTATAAACCCTAAAATTCTTAGGACTGAATTTCTCACCCAAAAGAATAATTTACTTCCCAAATCACAGAGACACATCCCTTTTCATTACAGGAGGAGAGGGCTCAGAATCCCAGATTGTTATACTAGAAAAGGAGCTTAAAGATCATCTGGCCGATCCTTTTATGTACAAAGGAACTGAGATCCACAAAGGAAAAAAAAATAGAATTTCTTCATCACCTCCTTCCTTCTCCCTTGACTAAGGCTAATTTTCCTTTTGAAATAAAAAGAATAAATTTAAAAAAAAGATAGTATGACTTGCAGGAAGTCAAATTTTATTTGATTTACCCAAGCCTTAAAAGTGTTAGTGTTCTTAAAGAACCTAAGGACTCTCTAGCTGTGGCTTTGGACCCAGATGTGTGATATTGTGTGTGTGTGCAAGCGCATTTCAGCTAAGTAGTTCAGGAAAACAAGTTGTACAGGCTTTTCCAGTTTCACTTTCCACCCTCAGAAGTTCGCAAAGAAAAGACAACACAGAAGCATTCCTGGAGTGAGGGAGCAGTTTGAGGCAGTTCCTCATGCAGGCAGGATGATGCTTGGGGAGATCTGTCCCATCCAGGCCAGATGAACTCAGATCCTTCTATTTCCAACTGGACTGGTCCTTATGAAACAACATTGGTACCCTGTGGGTCAGTCAGCAGCCAGTATGGAGCCTTTTTTAAGGAAACACTTGACCTTCCTATCATTCTTTTGGAACAAGCTTTGGCCCACAAGTGTCCCTGATGACTGCATCCCCAGATATCCTGGTCCTGATCCTGTTACAATGGACCTAGATCCTGATCCCGACCCAGAACCTCTTTCTCCAAAATCAAGCAGCCCTCCTCCCACCGTCCTTTTCATGGCTCTGTATGACTTCACAGCCAGGTGTGCAGATGAATTGAGTGTGAGCCGAGGAGACAAGCTTTTTGTGATCAAAGAAGAGGGTGACTACATTTTTGCCAGGAGGCTCTCTGGTCGGCCAAGCACCGGACTGGTGCCCATTAATTATGTGGCCAAAGCCACTCAGGAGACCTTCTCTGACCAACCGTAAGTATCATAAATTTTACACTTCACTGTTTGATGATGGGTCTTTTGGGGGGGAGATACCTTCGACAATTAGATAACTGCACTGGAGACTATGGACTAAATGTTTTCTATTCTTTTCAAGTCACTAAGTTTTATTAATTGGGGAATGAGTTCAGGATGATGAAGCCTAGATACAAATGAGACTTTCTCTCTGATTTTCCTGTTTTTTCCCCTAAATTTTCTCAGAAGTTGTGTTTCTTTATTTGTTATTTGTTATTCTGATGGGCTCTGGTAGCATCAGAGTATCATAGACCCTTGGAGATGGAAGCCGTCTAAAAAGATTTCATATTCAGTGCCCTGCCCTCAGGAAGTGAATTCTAAATCCTGATAGAATCATTCCAAATTACCTGATTTCGTTCTTTCTCAAGACCCTTACTTATGATCTTCCTCCCAATATTCTTCCAAAAGAGAACCAAGGAGTCCTGAGAAAAATTTTAAAAAATTTGATTTGTATTTATATCTTTTGTTTTAAAATCATATGAATTTCCCTATTTCCCCCTTCCTTTTTCCTCTGAGACCCATTCCATATAATAAAGAATTTTTTAAAGAGGAAGAGGAGGGAAAAAATCAGCAAAATAATTTAAACACACCAAAAAATATCTGATCATAGGCAATATTTCACACCAGTGAACCTCTCCCACTTCTGCAAAGGCATGGCTGCGGGGGGGGGGGGGAGGGGGGAGGGATGTAGCTTCTCATATTTTTTCTTTGGGGCCAACTTTGTTTTTTGTAATTTTGCAACATTCATCTTTGGTTATTTTGTAGTGGTTATTCTCACTCTTTGCATTGTTGTAATTATTGTGTCTATTATTTTCCCCTCTGCTTATTTTACTTTGTATCAGTTTAGGTAAGTCTCTTCATATGAGAAGAGTAACTTTTAAAAGCACTATATCTTGGTGGAAAGAGTACTGAGTTTAGAGTGAGATGGGGTTCTAACATTATCAGTGTGATCTTGGGCAAGTCATTTCACCCCTCCAAACATCAGTTTCTTTATTTGTAAAGTGAAGGGATTAGACTAGATGACCCCGAAAGGCCTCTTGGGTTCTGAATCAGTGATCCTAGAATTTGAACTCCCTGGTTGACTCCTAATCCAGTAGTTTACATACTAACATTGTAACTAAGGGAGACTAACACGTTCATCAGGGTCCTTGACTTGTCTTTGTCATTAAGCAGTGACTGTTCAGGAAGTTGTAGGAGACAAGTCAATTGAGATGAGTCAGGAAGACTCAGTCCATAGAAACATGGGTTGAGAGAACCAAGCTCCCAGAAATGGTTTCCTCACAAAACTGGGCAAAACGGTTAATTTATTATTTATTAGAGTCAGAAGGCTTTGATTCCTGTTGTGGACATGAAAGTAAAGACTGAGCAGACATCATTCTCTAGGTATCCCCCTTAAAATTTTTTACTTAAAATGTAAAAAAATCATTTAATAGAATATATTCCCAGGTAAATCAGCTCCTCCCTCCCCTCTCTGCACCATAGAAGGTACCACTTGACAGGAAGATGTGTGTATATATATATATATATATATATATATATATATATATATATATATGGTGTTTTTTGTGTTTCTTTTTTTTAGTTCATTCTCTAGAGGTGGACTTTCACAAGTTACTATTAAAATATTAATTCTATAGTTGTATATAATGTTCTCTTTGTTCTACTCATTTCATTCTTCATTACTCCAAGTAGGTCTTTCTACATCTTTTTTCACCCCTAAGATCCTTACTTTCTGCTTTAGAATTGATAGTAAGTATTGGTTCCAGAAGAGTGGTAAGGGTTAGGCAATTGGGGTTAAGTGACTTGCCCAGGGCTACACAGCTAGAATATATCCGAGGTCAAATTTGAACACAGGACCTCCCATCTTCAGGTCTCGATCTTTATCCACTGAGCCACCCAGCTTCCCCTAAAGTTTTTCAAAATTAACCTGTTCATTGTTTTTTACAGTATAGTAGTATTCCATCACAATCATATACCATAATTTGTCTAGCCATTCCCCAATTGATGGACATTCCCTCAATTTCCAGTTCTTTGCCACCACAAAAAGAGCTGCCAAAAATATCTTGAAACATATAGATTCTTTTCCTTTTTTCTTGATCTCTTTAGGAACAGACCTGGGAGTGGTATTGATGGGGCTGAGGGTACAAACAATTTTATAGCTCTCTGGGCATAATTACACATTGCTCTCCAAAATGGTTGGACCAGTTTGGAGTTCCAGCAACAGTTTATTTATTAATGTCCTCATTTTTCCATGTGTGCTCTTTTTGGTTAGTGTTAGGTCTTCCAACCTCGAGTTAGATATAGATATAAAGGATGGAAGAAAGGAGGAAATACAGTGAGTATTAAGGATTATGTGAGTTCCTATGACAAATGCAAAGGAAGCAGAAAGCTAAGTTGCTGCTCTTAAGGAATTTGTCATCTATTTTGGTGAGACATAGCATATCCCTACAAAAGGGCAAGGCAAGCATGTGATAGCATGGTACAATTTGTATATCCAAGTATTGGGGAAATTCAAAATCAAGGAAAGATGATCATTATAAGATGGTATTATTCAGGAAAGGCTTCATGAATAAGACCTCACTTCAACCATACTGTTGTCTAAGAGAGCACAGTTTAGGTTGAGTCCGTTCCTTATTACTAGGTTATTTAGCTTTTGTGTTTTTAGTCCCAAACTATCCGTATCACTTCCATCTAAGAAAGAGGTGTTCCCTATCATCCCTAGCACTGAATCAAAGGATTTATACCAGATTTATTATTTCTTTTGGGGAAATGGGAAGTTTGAGGCAAGCGGAGGTTTATAATTTAAGGTCCCATGGAGAATCAGGAGCAGAAATAGAGGAGCTGAGGCACTTCCAATGGGTTGTCACTTTTGGTTGAAGGCCATTCTTAATGTCAGACCTTTGACCTTATCATAATAGAATTCTGAACTCTCTTTGAGTATATTGTTCTCATTGTACCTGATCCCTTGAAGGGAGGGGTTAATGAGGAAGACTGAAGTTGGATAATGAAGTACAGGGCTGGTTATAGTTATCTGGGGGCGGGGTGTGTGTGTGTGTGTGTGTGTGTGTTGTGTGTGTGATGGTGGTGGTGTTCAATTCTTTTATTCTTCCTTACCATGAGAAGACCTCCTTAGGGATAGTCTGAATCTTATGGATCTCTGAGGAACATGGGTCATGTAGATTTTATTCTTGGTTGTGTCAGAGAAATGACGGCACTTTTTGCTAGGCTGGAGGGAGAATGGCTTTCACAGAGCATGAACCATTAGGGTTGAGAGAAAAAATATGGGGGAAAAGAAATACTTCTGGAGATGACTGAACACTGAGAAGGTTGTTCTGTTTCTCTTTTCTCTGGTGTTAATTTGATTACCTCTCTCCCCAACTCCCTGGTCCTACTGATATGTCTCTCCTCTATTTTCCTAGACCCATATTTAAGGAACATTCTCTCTATGAAAATACTAAACTGATAAAAACCCATTTTCAATTTTCTTTGGAAACTATGGGGATAAGTGACAGTATCTCTTCCATGAGTGTTGAGCTCAAATCTTCATCTTGTTGAAATTTCTCTCTTTCTAGATAACGGAGAATGAAGCCTAGAACCTGTATAATTCTAAACAGTTGTTCTACAGTTAGTATGTGCTGATGGAAACTGGCCTGCTAGTAGGCCCAGAAAAAAAGTCAATTTAACAACATAATTATGGTTGACAATATAGGTCTTTGGATTTTTTATACTTAAAATTATTATTGAGAAACTTTGTTTTTTAATATCACTTGTATTCTCTTTATCCATCCCTCTTCCTTTCCTAGTGAGCCATCTCTTGTAACAAAGAATTAAAAGAGAGAGAAAGCAGTTCAATGAAATTCCCCCAACAGATCAATTGAGTCTGATAGTATATGCAATGCTGTACCCATAGACTCTTCCACCTCGGCAAACAAGGGAAATAGGGTACATTTTCACAACTTTTGAGAAAGGGTGTAGCTTGATTATTGTTATTACACAATATTGCTTCCCTTTTTTGTTCTTTGTATATTGTTGTGTCATGTATGTTTTCCTAGTTTTTTGAGAAAGGGTGTAGCTTGATTATTGTTATTACACAATATTGCTTCCTTTTTTGTTCTTTGTATATTGTTGTGTCGTATATATTTTTTCCTGGTTCTATTTCCCACTGCATCAATTCTGTCTTCCCATGCTTCTCTGAATTTTTCTATTCATTTCTTACAATGAAGTCATATTCCATTACATCCAGGTATCTCAGTTTATTTAGCCATTATTCCCTAATTAGCTTTAAAGTGTCTCTTCACATTTTGGACACACACACATATAGACACAAATACACACATGCATCCAGACATATAAATACAGTTTCCAAATTGATGCTCAAAGCAATCCTGTAAGGTAAGTACTAGGTATAGTTTTATTGATCAATCAATCAGTCAACAAGCATTTATTAAGCACCCACTATTCACTAGGTCCTGTGCTAGGGTGCTGGTTACAAAGATGGAGTAGTCCTTGCCTTTGAAGAACTAGTTTGCCTATAGTCATACTCTTAGGATCAGTGGTGGGATTCAAGTCCGAGTCTCTTCTGATTCCCATGGCCCATACTCTTTTCCTTTACTGTGATGCCATACTCCTTTGAATTCTGGGAGTGGCACAAATTTGGTAAGTGAGCCAGATCTATCTCAAAGGGAACTAAGCAAATCCATGGACCTGCCCTCTGGGGACCTGTAACTATCTTAGAATGTTGAAATATATTTTGTATCAGCCTTTTTTGGTGTTCACTTGTTTTAGTTGTGTCTGATTCTCTGAGACCCTATTTGGGATTTTCTTGGCAAAGATACTGGAGTGATTTGCCATTTCCTTTTCCAGCTCATTTTACAAATGGGAAAAATGAGGCAAATAGGGTGAAGTGACTTGTCTAGGATCTCATAGCTGGTAATTGTCTGAGGCCAGATTTGAACTTAGGTCTTCCTGACTCAGGGACCCTTACTTTATCCATTATACCTTGTTGCCCCTGTATTGGTCTTAGTTATGCTTAACTTCCCCTTTCAGTGCTCTTTCCTCCTTTTACAGAATCCCTTCTTTAGTTTCCACTTGGATAAGTGGCACAATGGATAGCACATTGAGCCCGGAGTCAGGAAGACCTGAGTTCAAATTTGACTTCAGATACTTATTAGTTCTGTGACCTTAGGCAAGCCACTTAAACTCTGTTTGCCTCAGTTTCTTTATAAAATTAGTAAAATAATAGCAACTACCTCCCAGAGTGGTTGTGAGGATCAAATTATAGAATAGTTAGCATAGCAACTGGTATATAGTAAGTGCTATCTAAATGTTAGTTGCTATTATTGTTGTTATTTTTTGAAGATTGAAACATATCATTTTTTGCCTTATTTTCTTCATGAGTTTTTTCTTTTCTTTTTAAATTTTATTTTGTTGGTTTAAAAAATTTTAAAATTCAGCTTCTCCCTCCCCTCTCTACACCATAGGAGGCGTCATCTGGCAAATATATATAGATTATCTTTCATGTTTCTACTCAGTTTATTCTCTGGAGGTGAACATTCAAAATTATCCTTCAAATATTAAATCTGTAGCTGAATATAATATTCTCTTGATTCTATTAATTTCACTCTTTTATTATCTCATTTAGTTCTTTGTAAGTTAAAAAAATTAATCTGCTCATTGTTTCTTAAGTTGCAGTAGTATTCTATCACAAGCATATACCACAATTTGTTCAGCCATTCTCCAATTGATGGATATCCCTCTATTTCCAGTTTTTTTCTACCACAAAGAGAGCTGTTATATAAACATTTTGGAAGCTGCTACTATTATTGTTATTATCATCATTATTAAATCCATGTCTTTAGACACTTCCTAGCCGCGTGACCCTGGAAAAATCACAATGTATATTTGTCAGTTTCCCCAACCATAAAATTGCAAACTTCCAGGGTTGTTTTGAGGATCAAATGAGATATTTGTAAAATGCTTAGCACAATGCCTGGCACATAGTAGATGTTTATTAAATACTTGTCTCTTCCCTCCCTCATTTCCCCCTCATTTCCTCCCTTTCTCCTTCCCTTATTTCCTTCATTTCTTTTTTCCTTATCTCTCCCTCCCGCCTTTCTCTCCTCCCTCACTCCATTCCTTCCTCCCTTCTTCTGTTCCTTCATTCCTTCCTCTTTTCCTCACTCCTCAGAGACCAAGGGATCATTATTCTCCTTCCTTCTCATTACCCTCACCTTCAATAGGAACTCTTATGAAAGGGTCAGATAAATGTGTTCATCTTGAAGGATAAACAATCAATAAAATAGGCTTTAATGTGTTATTTTTCCTATGCACTTTATTTTTAAATAGAAGACAGCGTCTGAATCAAAAGACTTATAATGGTGACATTTCAGATGTCACTTGAAGGGATAATGATGATAATAGAGAAGTATTTCTCAGGCCTTAAAATCATTCCAGGTAAGTATTCCTGGGTTGCCTGAAATATCCATACACTTGGTAATGGTGTTGAGAGGCAGAGGTGAAAACTGGAGGAAAAAAGAGCTGACTTTTCAAGTCAAGGCAATTCTGCATTTGGCTAGTGAAGTCTCTGGGCCACAAACTCAAAGCTACTCTTTGTGTGTTAGTGAAGAAGATGGGGGTTAGCTTCGTGATTTCCCTAGTTCCCACTGGAATATTGACCATTGCTTTCTCCTCCACTTGATGTTTACAGGTTGGGAAGGAGGTTCTCATTGGGTATTGAGGTCTGCAAGCAAGTCTGGAATGTACTGCAGTCCATTCTGTCTGTCCCAGGGAGGCTTTGACTGATAGAAACCTTAATGTTAGGGCTGAGTTAGGGAGTGGTGGAGGAGCCCATACTATATTGCATTAACCATTCCAACAAGAGTCCCGTTCCTGGCCTGCGGACCAAGCTGGCCCTGGGCAAATGCCTTTCCTGACTTTTGTGTTCCTTCCTGTGAAAATGAAATGCTGCCAGCCTGGAAGAGCTAATGATTGTTTGTGGAGTTCTTTGAGATCTCCAGATGAAAGAGTAAAATGTAATTAGCATCTTCCTCTGGCCCAGACGCAAGGGCATCCTGTTGTGGGGGGAGTGGGAGGGTTGGTCCTCCTCAGGGCAGGCAGAGATTAAGGAAGAGGGCAGGGTAGTGCCTACTGGGGTATTACAGGTGTATTGGCATAACCTGACTAGTCTGCAAGAGGAATACTGGGACATATCCTAGGGATGTGCTGGTGAAATCCCATGGTTACTTTTATTATCTGACCCCCCACAGAAGGGTGTGCTGGAGTTAGCTCCAAATGACTGAGCTTCTTGTTACATTTTCAGTTGTGAACAATTATACCTCTGAAACAAACACTACAAATCTGAGCTTGATGTTGTTTTGTTGATTTCTAGTCTTAAGAAAGTGATGGAGAAAAATGTTAATAATGGCTACTTAGACTTAAAAGTATGTAGTGCACATATTATTTTCTTCTGGAGAGCCAGTTGTTATGTTTTTTTCTTCTGGAGAGCCAGTTTCACATTCATACGTGATTATGAAATCTCATACAAAAGATTACCAAGGGGGCAGCTGGGTAGCTCAGTGGAGTGAGAGTCAGGCCTGGAGACAGGAGGTCCTAGGTTCAAACCCAACCTCAGACACTTCCCAGCTGTGTGACCCTGGGCAAGTCACTTGACCCCCCCATTGCCCACCCTTACCAATCTTCCACCTATGAGACAATACACCGAAGTTCAAGGGTTTAAAAAAAAAAAAAGATTACCAAATCAAACATGGGATACTTTTCTTGAAGGGATCACTGTTCATCTCCATCTCAATTGCTCCATCTCCATTTGAATGGCCAGCTTGCTTCCCCCCAGCTCTAGCATCCAAATATTCCATTTTTAAGGACCACTGAGTATTTGAGAGAGAAGATACCTTTCCTGGACAGGTGTGGTGGGGATGTTTTTAGACTAACAAAGACAGAAATTGTCAGCCTAGTCCAGGGACAATGAGTTTCCATCCCAATGTGTAATTATTGATTCTAAATGAAAACTGTATTCCATACTCTGTCCTAGAGGGTGCTCAAAACAAGAGGAAAACAAAGTGGAATTGTTCTGTATCATTTTGAATAAATAAATAAGGATGTGAGATGATTTCAATTCAATTCAAAACAACACAAATTTCCTACTTATTATATGTAAGGCACTGTGCCAGAAATAGGACTTTCAAAGAAAAAATTGAGTTCATGTCAAAGCATTTACATTTGTTCATTTCCCCTGCTCAAGAATTTACAGCTCTTCCTCACTATGTGTAAGCAATTTCCTTACCATGTCTCTACCTGTTCTTCAAGGTAATATATAGTTAAGACCCTGTTCATTTAACTCAGTTTTGGCCTAATAAGGCATTGGTTTTCTAGGCCAGGGATTATGTGATCATAGGATCACAGATTTAGAGCTGAAAGGTCATCTAGTCTAACTTCATCATTTTATGGGTAAGGGTCTGAAAAACAGAGAATATAATTGACTTATGGAAGGTCACAGGGAGCACATTTGCATATTTCTAATCCAATTTCTAGTTTTCTGACTCCAAGTCCATTACCCTTTCCACCAGACCAAATCCAGACTGGACATGAGGCACAATTGGGTGGTGTAATCTACATTTAATGATTGAAATTCCTTATTTTGAGGCAGTACATTCTGGTAGAAAGAGAACTGGCCGTAGAGTTTTAGGTCTTGAATTTGCAGCTGGCTGCTGCTACCTGATTCTTAGGCAAAATCCTTTTATGCCTTAAACTACTCATGTATAAAATGGTGGGGTTGGACTTTTTGTGCTTGTTGAATTGTTTCAGTTATATTTGACTCTTTATGATACTAGATACTAGAATGATTTGCCATTTCCTTCTCTAGCTCATTTGACAATAAGAAAATTGAAGAAAACAGGGTTGTGACACTTGCCCAATGACAGAGAGCCAGGAAGTGTCTAAGACCAAATTTGAACTCACAAAAATGAGTCTTTCTGATTTCTAGTCTAGTGCTCCATCCACTACACCACCTAGATCAGTGATTCCCAAAGTGGGCACCACCGCCCCCTGGTGGGTGCTGCAACGATCCAAGAGAGTGGTGATGGCCACAGGTGCATTTATCTTTCCTATTAATTGCTATTAAAATAAAAAAGATAATTTCCAGGGGGCCAAGTAATATTTTTTCTGGAAAGAGGATGGTAGGCCAAAAAAGTTTGGGAACCACTGACCTAGATAAATAATGTCTAGCTCCAGATCTTGTATTTATTTATTTATTTATTTATTTATTCATTCATTCATTCATTCATTCATTCATTCATTCATTTATTTATTTTTAATTTTAAGCCCTTAACTTCTGTGTATTGACTTATAGGTGGAAGATTGGTAAGGGTAGGCAATGGGGGTCAAGTGACTTGCCCAGGGTCACACAGCTAGGAAGTGTCTGAGGCCGGATTTGAACCTAGGACCTCCTGTCTCTAGGCCTGGCTCTCAATCCACTGAGCTACCCAGCTGCCCCTCTTGTATTTATTTTTTTAAAAAACTGGTTTAAAGGAGTTTTCAGTTAAGTCATTGAAGAGGCAGGCAAGGTAGTATAGGGTATAGAATGCTGGATCTTGGATCAGGGAGATCCAGGTTCAGGTTCAACCCTTAGGTACTTATTAGCTGCAGAATTCTGGAAGAGTCAGTTTTACCCTCTCTGGGCCTGAGTTTCCTTATCTGTAAAATAAAAATGTTAGACTTATTGATCTCTAGGGTTCCTTCCAAATCTAAATAGATTCTCACATGTAAAACCCAATGGAATAGCGCATTGGCTATGGGAGGGACAGTACTAGGAGGGGAGGGAAAGAACATGAATCATGTAACCATGGAAAAATTTTCTTAATTAATCAATTAAAAAAATAAATAGATGATTTTGTGATGCCATGATATGCAGAGATAGATTATAAATGAAAAGGAAAACTTTGGACAGAAAATGAAAAGAATTTTTCAGATGGTGAGATTATCAGATTGAGGGGGTGAGGAAACAAGGGAAGCTTCTTGGAGGATGGGATGCCTGAGCTGTGCCTTAAAGGAAGAAGGTGATTTCAGTGGAAGAGATATATGGAGAGAGCATATATTTCAGGCATGGTGAATAGGTTATAGGAATGCAAAGATGTAGGAGAGTTCAGGTTAAGGTCAGAGAAGGTACGATAGTCTAGTTTGCCTGGAAGAAAGAGTACCTGAAGTGGAATAGAATGAAATAAAACTTAAAAGGTAAGTTAAAGTTTGATTGTGCAGAACCTTGAAAGTCAGCCTCTAAGGAGTTTGCTTTATTTTTATTTTCATAGGCAATAGAAAGGTATTGAATGTGTTTGAGCAGAGGAGGTACATGGTCCAACCTGTATATTGAGTTGATTATTTTGACAGCTGTGTGGAGGATAGATTGGAGAAGAGAAAGGTGGACAGTAGGGAGCCCAGTAAGAAGGCTATTTCAGTGGTTTGGGAGAGGGGGGCGGGATGAGGAGGCAAGACTGAGGGTGGTGATGATGGTAGTGAAAGTAGAAAGGGATAACTAGTGAGCACTGTTAAAGAGGTATAATCAATGAGACTTGGCAACTGACTGGATATAGAGAGGGAGAGGAGAGTCACAAATAACTGAGATTTCTAGCCCAAGTGACTGAGAAGATGGTGGCAGCATCAATAGAAATGAAGAAATTGGGAGGAAAAACAGGTTTTAGGGTAAATTGGTGAGTTCAGTTTTGGATATGTTGAGTTGGAGACTCAGAGGTCAGAGGAAAGAGATCAGTCCTGGGCAGAGATCTGGGAATCAGGAATGTAGAAGTGATGACTGAACCAATGAGAGTGGAGGAGATCATCCAGGAAAATATTGTAGAGAGAAAAGGGGAGAGAGATGAGAGTAGAGATTTGTTACCTGTGTGTATATATGGTAGGTGTGTGTGTATGTATGTTGTATGGTATGGTGTGTATGATGTACTCTGCATGCATGTGTGTATTGTGTGGTGTGTTTGTATGCATGCTGTATGTATGATGCAGTTATGCATATTGTGCTTATGTTATTACATGTATTGTATATTAGATGTACAGTGTTGTGTATTATATATGACGTATTTGCACAAGTGGTGTGTGTGCATGTTGTGTGCATGCTATGTGTATTGTGTGTAGTATATTTGTATATATGGTGTGTGTAAGGTATATGCATGGTGTATATATTGTGTGTGGTACATTCATATGTATGGGGTGTGTATGTATGTTGTGTGTATGTTGTGTTATGTATGGTATATGTATTGTGGGCAATATGTTTGCGTGCATGGTGTATATGTGTATATATTGTGTGTATATGGATGTGTGTATAGAATACTCACAGCGAGGGAGTGGCAGGAAGATGAGGAACTAGTGAAAAAGCCTGAAGATTTGAACCAAAAGGAAAGAGAGAGAACAGTGTCAAGAAAAAGAAGGGAAGGAGACTGTATCAAGGAGGGGTTTGTCAGCACCAACAAGTCCTGCAGAGGTCAAAGAGAACAAAGACTCTGGTGAGGGGCAGGGATAGATGATGGGAATGAGAGCCAGCCAGATTGTAGGGTGAAGGAGTGAGGGGGATGCGAGGAAGTGGAGGCTGAGTATAGAGTCAGTTCTTTCTAGAAATTTAGCAGAGAAAGGGAGTCACATTCAAGGGAAGTAGAGATGGGGAGTTGGGCAGGGAAGAAGGTATGAAAAGCTGGACAGGTGATTTGGACCAGATCCCCAAGTTTCAAGATCTGAGGGCCAGAAGGGCAAGTTATGCTTGCTTTGTTTACCTACAAGCAGCCATTGCTCCAGACATTATCACTGGTCCCCCCCCCACCCCCGCATGAAATTCATGGAGGTCTCCATGGCATTGCTCCCATTATTCACCTCTCAGAGAACATTCTCCCTGTTTTCTCTCCTAGAATTCAGGTAATTTAGTTCCCATTTATTAAGTGCTCACTATGCTTGGACATTGTGCTTGTGCTTTAGGAATACAAAGACCAATTTGAAATAGCCTTTGACCTCAAGGAGCTTACATTCTACTAAGAGGAAGCAACATGTTCAGGCCTAAGTAAATTCAAAATACACATAAAGTTAGTAAAAAATCATTTAGGGACAGAGATGTGGAGGTAGAAAGAGCCATAACAACCGAGGGAGTCAGAAAAGGCATCAAATGCCAGGAGGTGTGGCATTTCAGTTGCACCTCAGGAGGAACTAAGTATGGGGAACACACAAATGAGTTATGGAATGTTGTGTACAAAGAACAGTAAGCAGGTCAGTTTGACTGTGTAAAATGAAGGTAATATGGGGGAATAATGTGAAATCAGCCTGGAAAGGATGGACTGGACTCAGACTATGAAGGTCTTTAAGTGCCAAACTGATAAGTTTATGTTTTATTCTAGAGGCAAAAGGAAACAAAGCTTTTTTTTTTTTTTTTTTTTTTTTTTAACGGGGGATGGCATGGACAGGCCTGGACTTTCTCATTTGGCAACTAGGAGGGATGGATTAGAAGGGAGGGACTGGAAGTAGGAAGAACAATTGGGAGACTATTGCAATCATTCAGGGAAGAGGTAGGTGATAAGGGCTGAATTAGGGTGCTGGCTATGTGAGTAGAGAAAAGTGAGAGGATAGATGTTGTGGAAGTAGAATCAATAAAACTTGTCATTTGAGTAGATTTGGGGACAATGAAAATGAAGAGTAGTTAAGAATGATTCTATGGTTGTAAACCTGGGTGATCAGAAGGGTGGTGGTGTGTGGTCTTTTTCTTCTTTTTAACCCTTACCTTCCATCTTAGAATCAATATTGTGAATTGATTCCAAGACAGAAGAGTGGTAAAGGCTAGACAATGGGGGTAAAATAACTTGCCCAGGGCCACATACCTAGGAAGTGTCTGAGGCCAGACCTGAACCCTAGCTGGTGCTGGTGCTGATCCTGATAGAAATAGGTAAGTTCTGCTTTAGAGGATTGATAATGAATTATATCTAGACATGGGTTTAACATTCTGAGCTCATGGGTCTAAGAGATATCTATATTTCAGCCCTCTTCCTCAAAGCACTTCTTTATCTCTCCAAGTTCATTATTAGAAATCCTTTCCTAAGAACCCAAGACTTGTTTCCCCCCTTCTCTCAGCTCCTATGGCAGTTTAAAAGTCTTAGTATAGGATATTAGTGCTGGAAGGACTTTAGATATCATTAACGTCTTTAATAAAGATGACTTTAGATGAAGTCCAACCTTATTTTACTGATGAGGAAATGAAGTGACTTTTCCTAGGTCAGAGACTGACAGACCCCTGGCTCTTGAATCTAGGGCTCCTGACATCCGTTTCCTTGCCCTTTTCATCATGTGGGCTAGCATAAAGTTGGTGCTTGATGCATATTTATTGAATTAAGAAAGGACTATAATTTCTACTGGAAAAGAAGTGGGAAGGTTTTATTAGACCTGTGTGAAAAGAAGTGGGCTTGCTTTATGCCAAATACCCAGAACAGTTAAAGCAGGAATTCCTTTGTCTTTCTGGGAAGTTGAGTCAGAGGAAAATGGGGTGTTTTCCCTCATGGCCTATGTGAGAATGGAGTAGATCTGACACATTGGTGAACCAGAACAGAAAGAAGTTTTTCATGTTCTTTACAAGAAGGTACTCCTTCCTGGGCACAAAGCCAACCATAGCAGGCCTTACCTGATGACAAGTAGCAGCTGGAATTATTAGAAGTTGGATTCAGGGAATCTGATTGGCAGAGAGTCTGGATTGGGTTGGGGAGAACCCCTGATACACAAGGCCAGGGTACTGGGGCCCACATCCATAAGCCCTGGGAATAAGGAGCCCATCACCATATTTCTGCTAACAATTGAATCCCTTCCAGAAATCTGCTAGGGCTATTTCTCCTTGTTTTCCCCTCCCTGGGCTCCAGCTGCTTTTCTTTACCTCCCCAAATCCTATCTGCCCATTGTTTAGGGCTCAAATACCTAGCCTATACTATATTTCCACCCTCTGAACTATCAAAGCATTACGAGTTTGTGCCACATAGTAGGTACTTACTTATAAAGGAGTCTTCTTGCCCCTTGACTTGTATATGAATCTTGTGTCTCTATACAGACTATGAATTCCTTCAGGGCAAGGTCTTGTGCCTTCTCATCTCCAGAGACAGGACTGGGTACTCATCTGGGCTCAATGAAAACGTGTTTAATTGTGTTGCTATTTCTTATCCAGCAGCTACCTGAGGGATAGTGACAATCAGAAATGGTTCTGAATTGTTGCTCGATAAGAGGGACCATTGACCATTACTCAGGAGTTTCTTAGACTTTCACTGGGCTGAGAATTGGGCTGATTATGTGTTTCTAGGGGGCTATTCCTCTAGAATAGGGGTTTTCATCCTTTTTGGTGTCATGGTCTCCTTGGGCAAGGTCTGGCAAAACCTATGGATCCTTTTCTCAGAGGTGTTTTTAAATGCATAAATTGAAATACTTAGGATTAGACAGGAAGCCAATCATATTGAAATAGATACATTTTTTCATATGTAGACTCCAACGTTAAGAATCCTTACTTTAAAAGAAGGGGAAGATATGTTACCTTGGACCACTCCAGTAGAGTAAGTTCTCTAGGCAGACCTATGCAGATGTCCTATTTATACAGGATAGTCTTCCTACTTTGAGTAATGGCAATGGGAGCTCCAGAACAACCTAATCCCAACTCTGACCTTTTGTCCTTCCTGGAGGCCAGTCATGACTCAGGCATTTGGAAGTTCGGGTTCAAGGCTGGAGCAAAATGAGACCCTTCTAAAAGTTAATAAAAGGAGGTTTACATGACTATAACATGGAAAGGATTTACTGCAAAGATATGGGACTAGCTCAAGTAGAAGTAGCCATCTTTCTATGCATTTGATCAGCTGCCCAGGATTTAGGGCCTCACATTTGCCAATTCAGAGCACTTCCTCTTTGTGGGCTTTTTTAAAATAATGCCCTTATATAATTAGGAAGGTATATCTTTTTTTTTTTTTTTAATTTTCGGAAGGTATATCTTTGTGACTCAAGCCTTGGCCCTCTTGTGCTAATCTCAATTCTCTGGATAGCTACTTTGCCTTTTTTGTGGGGTAAGGAGCTGAGAGGGAATGGAACTGAACCAGTCTAGCCTACATGGCAGAGACCTTGCTAAAAATAAGCTCCTTCCATATTCCTGGAGGAAAATGTTGGTGGAGGTAATGGGGATGAAGTAGATGACATGACTTCTAAATTGATCCGTTTGCCTGGGTTGTTTTACAGGTGGTATTTTGATGGAATCAGTCGAAGCGAAGCTCAGCAGCTTCTACTTTCCTCTTCTAATCAGCATGGAGCCTTTCTGGTTCGGCCCAGTGAGAGTAGTCGAGGGGATTATTCACTATCAGGTAATTTCTTCCAGAGAAGCCATATCACTCTAGTGGGAGGTTAATCAAAAGGAATATAATTCATTTAGTCCTTTCAGTGAATTCCTGTGAAGTGACTTAGGCATTCTGGTCTCATGTCCCTGGTGATAGCCATCTGTGGTCATAGCAAAATATTTGGATATCATAGGAGCTTCATATAAGATGCTGGGTGAATGAATGGGATGAAAAGTTTCCCAGTGCAAAAAATATTATAAATTTCATAAGGGAAGGAAGTTAATGTAATCCAATGCAAAGAACCTTGAAGCCGAGAATTCACTCACTGATTAGCTATATATCTAAGGACTCATTCCCTTTTCTTCTGCGTGCTTTAAGTAATCCATATAAAATGAGGCTAACAGTTCACCTACTAGAAATATAAAATGCTTTGTTTCCTGGGAAGTGTAGTAGCCTGACCATGAAGAGAGCTAAATTTAATTCAGCAGGTATTTACTGAGGATCCCCTGCTTGCCTTGATTTTGCTAGCTTTATAAGAAGAGGTCAGACTGAACTCAAAAAGCAGTTATTATATTTTACAGAAACAACAAAACAAAACCTCTTACCTTCTGCCTTAAAATCCATACTAAGTATTGGTCCCAAGGCAGAAAAACAGTAAGGATTAGCCAATGAGGGTTAAGTAACTTGTCCGGGGTCACACAACTAAGAGGAATCTGAGGTCATTTTTGAACTCAGGACCCCCCCCCCCATCTGTAGGCCTGGCACTCTATCCACTGAGCCCCCTAGCTGCCCCTCAACAAACAGTTATTAAGTGCCTCCTTTGTGTCAGATACTTTGCTAGGTTCTAGGGATATATAAAACAAAAACAATCCCCACTCTAAAAAAGCTTACATTATTGATAAGATGAAGGTATTGGCATATAAAAAATTAAATGCAATATCTGTCTAATAGATAATCAGATAGATATAAAGACAGCTATAAAATAATTTCTAGGGGGAGGACCCAAGAAATTATGAGGATCAGGATTTACTATAGAAAGTAGTACTTGAACTGAGATTTGAAGGGAACTGGAGATTCTAGGAAGTAGAGATAAGGAGGGACTACATTCTGTGGATGGGGAACAATTGGTGCAACATAAGAAGATGGGGCGTGGAATGTCACATTCAAGAAACAGCAAGCTGGCCAGTTTAGCCAGATTGTAAATCAGTGAAAGAGAGTAATATAATAATCGTCTTTGAGGCTGAAGCTAGACAATTCCTTTAAACATCAAACAGCAGTTTGTATTTCATCTTAGAGGCAAGAGGGCACCAAAGTTTCTTGAGTTGGGGAGAGACATGGTCAGAGCTATGCTTTAGGAATATCAGGTTGTCAATGGAGAATGAATTGGAATGAAGAAAGGCTGGAGGCAGGTTAGAACAGGAGAATAGGAAAGAAAGTACTATCTTTGTAGTTCTAACTTTGGTTTTTCTGTTTCCTTCTCTCTTTTTCTTTTCCTCCTTCCCTTTCTCTTTCCCTCCTGATCTCTCTTTTCCTTCTTTGTCCCCTTCCCCAATTTCTTCTTCCCTGTCTTTTCCCCCATCATTTCTCTATCTCATTTACTTCCTTTCCCATTCCATCATCTTCCCTCTTCTTTCTTACTTCCCTGTCACTTTTTCCACAGTTCGAATGCAAGCCAAAGTCTGCCACTATCGAATTGCCAAGGCCCCAGAAGGTGGCCTGTATATTCAGAAAGGTCAAGTTTTCCCCAGCCTGGAGGAACTCCTCATCTATTACAAGGCCAACTGGAAGATTATCCAGACACCCCTGCTGCAGCCCTGTATGCAAGAGGTGGGTCCCTTTCCTTCCCCTTCCTTGTCTCCCTTTCTCTTCCTCCCTTGTTGCACCCTCCTCCTTCCTCATTCCCTTCTCCCTTTGTCCTCTCTTCCCAATTCCTTGGGGAGCTCTTTGAGGAGCATCAGTGAAAGAATTTACTGAGCTCACTCCTGTGTGTTCACTCTTGTGTTCCCCTTTGGCTATGTGTTGGAGAGGGAGAGAGACCAGTTTAAAAGCTGCTATTAGTACTCAGGATTTTATACCATGACCAGTTGGATATGAAGTCATGTGAGCCTCCAGTAGGCATTTATAGGTGATAGGGCTATTCCTGACCTGTTCTGCGTTGGAACTGCTGAGAGGGGTGGGGGAAGACTTCTCCCAGCTAGGAGGCCTGGGGCTTAGGTCATAGAACGTGCAACCTCAGGATCCATTGGGAAATGAGTTCCAGATGCCTTAGGCTCCATCAGATACCCTGGAAGAGGAAACTGTGGGTGTGAGGGCTTGGTAGGAACGTTGCTTTATCTGTTGTATTTGAGTTCTGGCTGGGAGATAAGAAACTACACTTTATCTAGGATCATCTCCCTTTCTTGCTCTGGTATAGGAGGGAAATGATAAAATTCCTCTGTGTCTCATCAGCTATTAAGTAGAAGTAATAACACTTTCTACCTCTCATCAGGGAGTAATTAATGTTTGTAAAGGGTTGATTGAGGGACACGCACTATGAAAAGTGCTACTTAAGTTGCCCATGTAATTATTTGGGGCTCCCAGAACATCCTGCTTTCAGGCCAAGTGTGAGGAAAATTTTTCTGGGAACAGATTTTTTAGCTTCTCCTCCTTGGCCATCAGCAGAACCCAGGCTTGAAACATAGAGAGGATTTGGATTCATCTTTTAGGGATAGTGACTGCTTGTGTATCCTGTCTTCCTCCAAAATAGCCAGAAAAACCTGTTATGAGTTTGGTTTCATCAAAGTAACTTTCCACACTGCAGGACTACTTCTTCCTGGGAGGAGACCAAGGAGCTTTCCCAGCACTGTGAATTACCATCTTGAAGACAATGACTTCCTTTCTTTCCAGCTTAGCAGTTGTGTGCATTTATGGAGGGAGGGGGTCCATTTCCTCCTTAAAAGAAATTGCAGAGTTTTTTCTTACGCACTTCTGTCAGAAAAAGTAAACAGGCACATTACATTATATGTCAACCTTGGCTAGGTCTATTAATTTCCCTTCTTCCATTGCTCATCTACATTTCTATCTCTTTCTGTTCCGTCAGCGGCCACTGGAGAGGGATGAATGGGAACGGCCACGGACTGAGTTTGCCCTTCGAAGAAAGCTGGGAGAAGGCTATTTTGGAGAAGTATGGGAAGGCTTGTGGTTGAATAAGATTCCAGTTGCCATAAAGATCATAAAGTCTGGTATGTTTGTGGAGGGTTGAGTTAGGGCTTGTGATTCACTTAACTCTCTCCCGTTTTGCCCCATATTGATAAATAAGGAAAAAATTTCAATGAAATAATTACTAAGGCCAGTATTCAGTCTTGGATTGGAGACTGTGGCCAGGGAAAGAATAGAGTCAACTGACCCAAAGGGGGATGGGACCCATAAGCTTGGATTTCCCCCCAAACCTAGGATCTCAAGAGTTGGAAGGCGCCTCAGAAGACATGCAGCCCAATCTGGAACAGGAATAGGTACCCCCACCCTACAACATCCCTAATAAATGGTCATCTAGCCTTCGATTGAAGACTTACAGTGATGGTGAACCCAACACTTCTCAAGGCAGTCCATTCTATTTTTGGACAACTCTAATTGTTAGGAGGGTGGCTAGGTGGCACAGGATAGCGCACCAGGATTAGAGTCAGGAAGACTCATCTTCCTGGGTTCAAATTGAATCTCAGACAGTTATTAAGTATGTGACCCTGGGAAAATCATCTAACCCTGTTTGCCTCAATTTCCTCATCTGTAAAATGAGCTGGAGAAGGAAATGGAAAAGTTGCTTCAGAATCTCTACCAAAAAACATCAGACAACTGAAATGACTAGACAATAGCAATAACAATCATTAGGAAATCTTTCCTTAGATTGAGCTTAAGTCTGTTTCTAGCAACTTTCATCCATTTGTTCCTTGTCCTGCCCTCCAGCACTAACCACAACAGGAACTCTTCACTGACTTAAAAAAAAATCCTTACCTCCCATATATATTGTGTATTGGTTCCAAGGCAGAAGACTGGTAAAGAAAGAACTATACGATTGGGTTTAAATGATTTGCTCAGGGTCACACAGCTAGGAAGCATCACTAGGCTTGGCTCTCAATCCACTGAGCTACTAACAGCCCTTCTTCACTTAATTTTAAATATTTGAAGATGACTCTCATGTTTCCCCAAGGCTTCTTTTCTTTAGGTTAAGATACTTCAGTAGATTCAGAAATGGCAATGTCTCTAGTTCCTTTATGCCTCCCTTCTATGGATGTTAATGACCTTCCAGCAATGACACACAGTACTGAACACCACTACCCAGATGTAGTCTGATGAAAGCAGAGACTGTCATCACCCTTATTGTTGACACTGTGCCTTCACTAATGTTCTCACTATAAGATGTCTTAAACTTTTTTGGTAGACATATTGAATTTGCAGATATTTTTTCATAGAAACTTTCTAGTTACATCTCCTCTCTCTTCTATAATTAACCTTTTTTTTTAAACCCTTACCTTCTGTCTTAGAAGCAATACTATGTAGAAGAGTGGTAAGGGCTAGGTAATGGGAGTTATGACTTGCTCAGAATGACACAGCTAGGGAGTGTCTGAGGCCAGACCTGAACCTATGACCTCCTGTCTCTAGGCTCTCAACCCACTGAGCCACCTAGCTGTCCTCGCAATTGACTTTTTGAATCCAAATGTAGGGCTTTACCGTTATGCTTATTCAGCTTCCTCCTATTAGATTTGGACATTGTTCTGTCCTATATACCTTGAATAGCTATCACCAAATGTGCTAACTCTCCCTTTCAGATTTGTATCCTTTGAAAATTTGATTTTCATTTACTTAATTACATTAAGCATGTATAGCTAACCAATTACAAGTAACAGAAAGGCAAATGCGCCACCATTTTCTCCTCACCCTCTCCCCGATAAGGTCTGAGAGTCTACTGTTCACCTCTCCACTGTCACTCAGAGGTTAGAAGGGCTGTGGTAGGGAGAAGGTTGAGTTTGGATGATGGAAGTCGCCATTAGTGCCAACTTTTTCATGTGTTCTCCAGGCCTTCATGGATCATACTTGCTTGCTTTCTTGCAGCTGATATGAAGCTTGATGACTTCACCAAGGAGATTCAGAACTTAAAGAGTCTAAAACATGAGAAGCTGATCAGGTTGCATGCAGTCTGCTCCATCGGGGAGCCTGTATACATTGTGACAGAGCTCATGAGGAAAGGGAACCTCCAGAGCTTCCTCAGCAGTGAGTGTGCTCCTCTATTTCTACTTCCTCTGCCAGTTACAAACCTCAAAAACCCATTGTCCACTGTGGAAGAGGAACCTTATTCCACACAGATGATGATTGATTGGGTGCTAATTCCCTTTCTCAGTTCTCCCATAGTCTTTCCCTCCTAGTCTCTCTTTCAGTTCTCTTTTGACTCCTTCTCAGGTCCTATTCTTTGGGTCTATTATGGCCCCTCCCTTTCATGATCTACTCAGCCCCCCTCGAGGCTATCTTTTCCTCTCTGTCTCATCTCCCCAAGCAACCCTGCTTCCAGCAGTTACCCCTACCCCTTTTAATGAAGAGATAATCTGTTGAAAGCTATCCAGCAGGTCTAGGAGAAATCTGACAGCTTAGGTGATAAAGAAAGAGGCAGGAGAGGATCTTGACTGTCAGCTCATAGCTGCTTCTCTGAAGTGCCATTGAGTCACAAGTTTATTATATATGAAATTCAAGCTCCCTTTCACCCAAAAGCACAGAGAAAGATTTGCAGTTGCGCAGAAATTGCAATGACCTCTTAGACAATACACAGAAGCTTTAGAAGCTTCAAGGTGAAGATAAAGTACAAAGTTGATTTCTAGCTGCCTCATCATCAGTAAACTAAATCTGGGAATATTTTTCTAGGGTGGGAAGCTGCTGTGTTTTTTGGCCTTGACTGTCTAAAAATATTGTTTTGATCTCAAGAAGCTGCATTTTAACCGAGAGAGAGTGTTAACCTCTTGACTGTTGGTTTGCTAAGAACTTAAAGTTTTCCAATAAGACTATAATGTTTTTCCAATAAGAAAAGGTGTGGATTAGAAAAGGAGTCAAAAGAGGAGTCAAGATTTTTATCTTAGATAGCCCATTCTGTTTGGCTCTGACTACCAGAGTAGCTTTCGATGGGGCCCAGATAAAAATATCTATTTGAGACTCTGTTTCTCTTATTGGCCTCCCACAATAAGCCCTTCAGCAACTGCTATGTATAATGAGAAGACTCTTCTTAGCCTGTGGGAGAGACAGGACAATGAGGTGGCACAGCAGCCCCTGTCCTGGAGAACTCATTAGATAAGGGTAATACTCATGAAAGGCTCAGAGAATGCTCTAGATTACAGTGTGAGGTCATGGGTGGCTTTATGGCTGGAGCTATGTGGGTTGTGGATGAAGTTCATGGGCAAGCTTGCTGTGAGTCTGAAGTGCTACCCTGGGTATAGAAATGTGGTCCTTATTCCCTTTGGAACTTTGGCGTTTAGATAAAGGGCACTGTTTGGCCTAGGCAGACTCTCTGGCGCATCTATGGGCACGGAGGAGGAAGCCTATTTCCTGACTCAGCCTTAATCCTGTCCCTGATACCACTAGGAAGCTGGTCCCAGATGCCCATTAGTTCTATTGTTAGGGCCCTGTCTATAGTTACAAAGTATTAACTAATGATAATAATGATGATCATGATAACAGTAATAACCTCTCAGCCTCTGTTTCCCCACCTGTATAATGGAATTAATGATACATATTTACTTTCTAGAGAAGCTATGGGGCTTAATTAAGAAACACATACTGAGTTCTTTGAAGATAAAATGGTCTTTCTGATTATATAGATAATAATTACACATTTTTAAGAAGGAAAATAATATCCATTTGACAAGTTCTGTTCTCACCAGGGTAGGGCCAGCCCAGTTCTTGGCTCAGCTGCTCTAGGATGTTGCTACTAAGATGGTTCTAGTCTGGAGAACACTCCTGACTTTGAGTTCATTAGCTTCCACAACTTGTGACCTTCCCCTGATTCCTGAGGGTGTCTGAGTTTCCCAGTTTCCCAGCCCTGTCCTGGGACCAGGGACTTGAATAGAAGGGAGGTGCCTGGGTGTGAGTAAGCAGTCTTTGAGAAATACCACAGATCCTCAATCACCTGAGAAAAGTCCTGACCTGGAAAACCCAGTTTCCTTTCTGTCTTTGGATGAATCAGCCTTACTCAAAAGCTAAGGAGGAAAGAATAAGTTTTGGAAATCATCTCAGTCTCATAGTTGTGCCACCAGGGGGCATAGGTCACAACCTTGCTATGGAAAAGTTTTAGAATGCAAGGAACAAGGACATTGTTTGTTTGTTTTTGGCTAACAGCTTTCCTAAGGACTTTTCTACTTCCCACAGTCTATACCTTTCAGCATCCTCCTGCTTTTCTATCCTTTTGGCCAGCCCCAACACTATTTCCTATATTCTCTGATACACCTCCTCTCTTCATTGCCCTATTCTCTCTCCCCAAGCAATGCAATACTATTCTGTCTATCCCTCCCCATATCCTTCTCTTTCTACTCTCTCCTCTTGAATACTCTGTTCCATCCCTCTGGAACTTCTGTTGTCCCATCATCTTCTCCATCTCTTCCTCCTCTATCTTTCCTCCATTTCTCTTCCCTTCATCTTTCTCTCCATCCTTATCCCTGAATCTTTCTCCTTTTTCCTTTCCATCTTCCTTCTCCACCCATCTGCATTCACCCCTCCATGTCATCTCCAGTTATCCTCCCCTCTATCCTCCATTTTTACCTCTGTCTCCTCATCATCCTTCCTTTGTTCACCACAGCTTTCCCTACTCATCTCCCTAAGATTTTCCCTTCCTCCATGTACTTTCCTGTCATGTCCGTTTCTTCACCCCACCTCCAAGATTCTTTCCTTTTACCTCTTCTCTCATCCTCACCTCTCTATACAGGGTTCCATCTCTCTCTCTATTAGTCTCCCTCCCATTTCTTCTATCACATTCTCTTCTCTTCCCTCCCCTCCCCGCTTCCTCACATTGTTTCTCCATCTTGGTTTTTAGATCTCACCCATAAAAATAGGCAGTAGCATCTTTCTAACAATACTCTATCAGGGGTCAGCAACGTATGGCTCTCGAGCCATATCTGGCTCTTTCTGCAGGAGCCATAAAGTCCATTTTTTTTCAGGCACTGTTACAGGAGTACGCACTGTGAGCACTGTATGTCTCTCACGAAATTACATTTTAAAAAATGTGGTGTTTATGGCTCTCATGGCCAAAAAGGTTGCCGACCCCTGCTCTCTATGATGGTGATTCAATGAACAAGCCCCTGTTCCAGGTGCTAGAAATGCCCCCATCATCTCAGTGCTTTCCTTAAAAAATAACCCATTCTCACTCTGAGGAGGGAGGCCACATCTATGCATGGCAACACATGTTCCCACATATACTTATTGCACTAGATTCTCTCATTCCACCCTGGCTTCATGTGGTGGACACTTGGCAAGTATCACAGTCTGTGGACTTCCAGTCCTAGGGAGCTACCATCACCCTCACTGGCTCAGGATCATGACCTTGAATTTCTCTGCTGGTCCTTTAGGTCCAGAAGGGAAGGCTCTCAGCATCATCCACCTCATGAGCATCGCCTGCCAGGTGGCTGAGGGTATGACTTACCTGGAGGAGAGGCACATTGTGCACCGGGATCTAGCTGCTCGAAACATCCTGGTGGGAGATGACCTCACCTGCAAGATTGCAGACTTTGGCCTGGCCAGGCTGCTAAAGGTCAGGCTGAGGTCTCTGTTTCCCTCTTTTTGTTGCCCTGCCACAATCTGTCAATAACCCAGCTGTGTCCCTTTTACATATGGTTCTGATATAGTGGGGAAAGTCCGTGAGTTGAAATTCAGAAGATTCAGGTTTGAATCCTTAGATGACCTATTTTAATCTTCTCATTTTGCAGAAGTGAAAAGTAAAAAGTTCGTAAAACCTTGGGATTGCCTAAGATCTCATGGATAGCAAGCAACATAGCTATTATTAAAAAAAAAAAAAACCAAACAGGTTTTCAGATTTTTGTGGGACCCTGAACAAGATACAATAATTTTGGGGACCCATTTTCCCTTTTTTAGAAAATGATGGGAAGAAAACAGCTGCTTGATCACATGGGTCCATGGGGATATGATTGGGGATGCAGACTCTAAGCGACCACCCTGATGCAAGTATTAATAATATGGAAATAGGTCTTGATCAGTGACACATGTGAAGCCCAGTAGATTTGCTCACTGGCTACGGGAGCAGGGTGGGAAGAGGGGAGGGAAAGAACATGAATCATGGAACCATGGGAAAATACTCTAAATTAATTAATTAAAAATTTCAAATTTAAGAAAAGGAAAAAAAAGAAAATGATGGGGTCGGATTGGATAAACTAAAGATCCTTCCCAGGTATGACATCCTGAAACGCTGAGTGTATGTTAAACATATGGTGTGCTTCCCTTGCCTGGAGTAGTCTTCTGTCTTACCTCTCTTCTGCCCACACCCACTTAGCCCTAGGGGTAAGGAATAGAAACTACCTGTAGTGATAATTAAAACAAAATAGGATGAAGTAGTCAGTCTGACATAATATTGTACATTCTTTTTTTTCCCTCCCTAACTCTTACCTTCTATCTTAGAATCAGTATTGTGTATTGGTTCCAAGGCAGTGGAGCAATAAGGGATAGGCAATGGAGGTTAAGTGACTTGCTCAGGGTCACACAGCTAAGAAGAATCTGAGGTCAGATTTAAACCCAGGACATCCTGTCTGTAGGCCTGGCTCTCAATCCACTGAGCTACCCAGGCTGCCCCCAGTATTGTACATTCTTAAAACAAATATGCCATAAGTATTTTGGATCATCCATGCTTTTGATTTATGAATAATTGAGATTTGGATGCAAAGTCCAGGTCTCAACAGATTGGCAGCCTTTATAAATCAGAACCAAGTGAGGTATGGGAAGGATTATGTATTGTTCCACCCCCCCCCCTTCAAGGTTCCTAGGTTGATATGGGACTAGGAGATGTATTTTTGTTCCTCTTACCCCCAGAATGACTCATTTTTCAGTTGTTTTTTAGGATGATATTTATTCAACAAAAAGCAGCACCAAAATCCCTGTAAAATGGACAGCTCCAGAAGCAGCCAATTATAGGATCTATTCACAGAAGTCAGATGTTTGGTCTTATGGGATCCTGCTTTATGAAGTCTTCACATATGGACAGTGTCCTTATGAAGGTTTGATCCCATGCTCTCTCTCTCTCTCTCTCTCTCTCTCTCTCTCTCTCTCTCTCTCTCTGTGTTTCTCTCCCTTTCCTTCTCCCTTCTCTCCTTTGAATTCCAGTGTCATCTGATGGAACCCACACTTGCTTGACCTCACATGCATTTCCAAAGGCTCCCATGTGAGTCAATATCTGCATGTCTTTTAGGTCTGTGTTAGGTTTTGTGGAGGATTCCAAAGGAGGAGGGCATCTATTCTCTGAGGCAGGAGCTACACCCTTCTCTCAGAGAGCCTCTGGTCTGAGCAGTCAAGATTTTCTTCTTTGGAGAGCCCTTAACATGATGGAAAAATGACCTCTGCCTTCAGGAGAGTCCCAGAGGGTGGAAATACAAGGGGCCTTGCCATTACAAGATCCTCAGCCTGATGAGGAAGAGAATAAACATGCCCAGGAAATGGAAATCCCATCTCTGATCTTAATTTTCTAAGGTTTTTAACCTCTTAGGTATTCCATTTTTTCATCTGTAAAACCAGGGAGTTGGACTAGATGACCTCTGAAGTCCCTTCCACCTCTAGATCAACTAACTTATAGTCAAATTAGAAAATATGTAAATATACAATCTCTAAAGAGTTCAAAACTTTATTGTCTTCTGATGGATTTGGAAAATCTTCTTTGTCATTCAAGTTCAGCATGACCTTCAGGCTTATGTTAAATGTATAGAGGAACTGAGGCAAACAGGGTTAAGTGACTTTCTCAGGATTACAAAGCCATGGTGGTAAAATGTCACACAGATACGATGGGCAACCTTCTGAGCTAGGTGTGTAAAAATTCACCAAAAAACTGAGTATAACTCGGGTGGTGTGTCACTGAGAAAAAAACCATAATTTCACGATATTTATAGTTTAAATAACAAAAAATGTATAATTGTAATATATAACTATTTAATAAACCAAAATAGGTAAATTAATATAGGTAGAATTGTCATCTATAGTGCACAGAATGTCTACATTACACTATAGCAAATGTTTCATCCTTGGCATGCGGCCCCATACTTCTCTGTATGTGACTGCATCTGGCCACGTGTTATTGAAAATGGCTACATGTGTCAGTGTTGACATGCATGTCATAGGTTTGCCATCATTGTTGTAGGGAGTTCTAGGAAAGGAGTAGACATGGCTCTATATTCCTGGCTCTCCCTAGTTTGAGGCAGGAGAAATAGCTTTTTAGAGAGCGCCTAGTGTAAGCAAACAGACAAGGCTTTCTTTCTTTCTTGAATCTTTTACTTGATTGGGGAAAAAAAATATGGTCTCCACCTTCAGGAATCTCAGATTGATGGGGATAGAAAGGAAACATGGCCAGGAAAATGAAATTAGACACAATGGATTAGTTGGTAGATCAAAGAAGTCAGTTTAGTAGTGAACCATTCAGGCTTAATATCTTGGAGACAAAGCCTTTAGTTGATGAAGCGAAATTGCATTTTTTTTCTGTGCTTTGGAACAATGGGTAAGGAATATGATTAATTAGGGAAGTCTTCCTGGGAAAAGTGGTATGGCCTATAACTAGGCTGGCATCCTCTGAGGGAAACTTCTTAAAGGGAATGAATTACTTAGATCTTGACTTTCCTTCTTTTCTTTCTTTCTTTTTTTTTTTTTTTTTTTAATTTTAAGGTGGAAGATTGGTAAGGGTAGGCAATGGGGGTCAAGTGACTTGCCCAGGGTCACACAGCTGGGAAGTGTCTGAGGCTGGATTTGAACCTAGGACCTCCTGTCTCTAGGCCTGGCTCTCAATCCACTGAGCTACCCAGCTGCCCCCTCCTTCTTTTCTAACACCAATTTATGTTGCTTCTTTCAGGAATGACCAACCAGGAAACTATTCAGCAGATTTCTCGAGGTTATAGACTGCCACGCCCACCCACTTGTTCCCCTGAGGTTTATGTGCTCATGTTGGAGTGTTGGAAGGGCAATGCTGAAGAGAGACCTGCCTTCTTTGTGCTCAGGGAGAAACTTGGCTCCATTTACAGACGTCTCCATCATTCCTTCACATGACCTAAGCCCTGTTACCTTCCCCATCTTCCTGCCCCAATACAAAAGCTGTGCATATCCCCAACCCAATCCCTGGCTTTGGGAACAGTTTCCAGTGTCTTCCTAGTGCCTTCTCAGGGGGAAGGGGGCATCAGGAGAATGCCTGTAAGGATCCCAAAGATCTATGACAAGACTTATTGAGCATGGATATGCATCTGCTGTCAGGCTCCTCACAGAATCTCAAAATTGGAAGGCTTCTTAGCCATGTAGACAAAGCTATTCCCCCAAAGCCTCCTACTGCCACAAACTGGACAAGCGGTCTTCTGGAATTTGCTAGAAGATCTCCAGTGAGAGGAAACTCACTACCTCCCAGGACAACCCCTTCTATTTTCCTCTTTTTTCCCCTTATCATTCCATTTCCCCTATGGGAGAAAAGAATGTAGAGGAGAGGAACCTTCCTTACTGCTCATCACTCTCAGGAAAGTATTTAATGTAAATATTGTACAGAGGACATCTAAATATAAGAAAGAGAATATCCTGGAATAGTATGTCTATAGAATTCATTTGGTGGCTTACTGATATTTGTGTATCTTCATTGCATATATGATCATTTAACATACTTCCTGAGCACCTGGGATGTCCAAGGCTCTATGCTGAGAACTTCAAGATCAAAAAAACATGAATAAGACATGGTTTCTGCCCTGCTGTCAGAGGAGGAACAAGTAAAATAAGATATAAGATACATACACATACATATAACAGAGTCAAGTCAGTGAGCACATATTGGGCTCTAGAACCAGATTGTAGATATAAAGGCAAAACACACACACACAAAAAAACAGTCCTTGCTCTCACAATCTAATGAGAGAGGCAACATAGAAACAACTGCACCCCCCCCCCCCACACACACAATGGATATAAATAGGATAAATTGAAGATAACAGAGGAAAGTCACTGGTATTATAGAGGACTAGGATAGGCTTCCTGGAGAAGGTGGGATTTAAATTGAGACCTGAAGGAAGCCATTGAAGCCAGAAGGTAGAGAGGATGAGATAGTTCCAGACATAGGCAGATTGGGGAGATGGAGTAGTGGTGGTGATAGTAGTAATAGTGATATCTGACATTTACATAATAGAGATATCTGGTCCAATCTATACTGCTCAAAGAATTCCCCCTACAACATACCTGAGACCTCCATTAGGCCTGGGATGAGAAGGACAACTTCCTCCTGAGACATTCTATTCCTTTTTTGAATAGTTCTAATTGTTAGGAAGTTTTTCCTTCCATCAAACTGAATTTGCTTCTCTGAAGTATCCATCCATTTTTCTTAGTTCTGGCCTCTAGGACTCTAAGTCAAATAGAATCCTCCTTGTGGTGGCAAGAAAAGTCATTTGTTATGATGGCACACAGTCCAGACCTTTATCCTGGTTGCCCTCTCTCTCCAGCTTATCAATTATCTGTCCTAAAATATGGGTCCTGGGACTGAGTAAAATACTCCAGAGCCGCTATGGAACTACCACTCAATTTCTAGAAATTATGTTCCTATTAATGGAGTCCAAGGGCCCATGAGCTTTTTGGGTTACCATATCACATTGTTGACATATTGAGCTAACGTATGCAAAATGCATTACTATACTACGTAATTTTATCCTGTTTTCCTCTTTTGTGAAATGGAAATTGAATTAGATCAGTGGTTCTCAAGCCTTTTCATCTCAAGTTCCCTTTATGTACTTAAAAGTTATTGACTTCCCAAAGAGCTTTTGTTTATTTGGATTAGATTTATTGATATTTATTGCAGTAGAAATTACATTTTAGTAATATTTTTGATATTTTTGACCTCATGGACCTATGTGAGAGGCTCTTGAGTACAAACTGGACCACAGTTTGAGAATCTTTAACTAGATGATTGCTAAGTCCAGACAGGCAAAGTAGAGTGAGAGTCCAAAGATAATATGTATCCTGAAGCATACTGGCACACATTCCAAAGAGCACAGATATACAACATGTGTTCTCAGATCATTTATTACCCAAGGAAATTCCATTTGGTCAGAGTTCTCAAACTTCCTGGTTCATCACTGAAGACAAACACCTTCTCTGATGAGGTAACCAAGTTGGGTTTTTCTGAGTCCTGAAGAAGTGGGGAGATCTCATGGGGGCCCTGCTTTTAAATTCTGTGCTTGCTACTTACAAATGTCACTTTGAGAAAATTACTTAACCTTTCTGGATTCCAATGTCCTCATTGGTTAAAAAAAAAAGATGGTTAGACTAAATATCTCTACCTCTAAATCCTCTGATCTGAGTAAAAAGTGTATAAAAGAGCCTACAATTAAACAGAGTCCAGGGATATAGAGGGACTGCAGCTGGACCATAAAGAAAAGGGGAGGACTAAGTAGGAGGAGGGGAAGAGGGAAGAACACACCAGGGTCAGGGTTGCAAGCTTACCAGGCAGTCTCACATGGCAAAGAAGATTATACTATAGGATACTTGTAGGGTTAATTTAAATCATAGATTCTTAATCTTGTGTCTTGGAGCCCTTTGGCAGCCTTTGGACCCCTTAGAATCATGCTTTTAAATGCAGAAAATCAAACACATAGGAAGCCAAATTTTAAAATATAAATGCAGAAAGGAAACCAATATATTGACATAGGTATATTAAAAACAAAATCATAGACTTGAGGCCAAGAGCCCCTGTGTAATATTAGAAACTCAAAATAGAATTCCAAAGGCAGTCAAAACAGAAGACTTTCTGAGAGTTGAAAACATCTTAGGTATCAAATCTGGGTCATTAGTTAATTAAAAAAAACAAATATTCAAAATTAGATTTTCAATAATTTTTACAAGAGACCCACACTTTTTAGATGTTTTTTTTTTGAGTCCTTCAACATGAGAATAGTTTCTGCTTTTCCCCCTCCATTAGGATGAGAGAGAATGTTCTTTCAGACAGTCTTGAGCTCTTCAATTGCTGGGTCTGGGCACACTGATGCGTGGCCTCTGTGTGCCTCCAACTCCTTACCCCAGTGATACTATGCCCACAAAAGATATAGATAATTGAAGTCAAGTAAATATTTTTGCTTTTCAGAATCTAACTGGATCCGAAGTATTGGGTAAGACAATATTGAAGAGGGGAAAAATGCACTGGATTAGGAATCGAGACAGGTTCAAGTTGTATAACATTTGCAAGGTTACACAAACCTAAGCCTCAGGTTTCTCAGTTGTAAAATGAAGGCCTTGGATCAGGTGATTTTTCTTCTCTTTCTGTGATGCTAACACTGAGGCCAGAATTTCGATTCCATCTCTGTCAAGAGGCAGCCTTGACAAGTCATCCTCCTATCCTAGCTGTCAAATTAGAAATTACGCAGAAGAGAAAACTTCCCCAACGGTGTTTAACACTGTGACTTTGAGAGACTTGGGGCTTCAGATGTGACAAGTTCCTATCTCTGGATGTCTTCAGAGATTGTGTGTGTGCTCAAAATGATTTGTGTGGTCCTGATGGAAAGGATGACTAATCCTGGTCCTTTGAGCCCTGGGAGTTTATAAGCAAAACAGGCTCACAGAGCTTCCCACATAGGGAACAGTTGTGCTACTGTTTGCAGGCCTGCAAAAGTCAATCTCTTCACTGGCAATATTTTTCATAGTGATGCTATTTGATTGCTTAGACTGGAACACCAAGACCTCAGAAGAATCAATATTGCAGATGACCCAAATGGCGATGTAGACACAAAGCAGGATGCAACTTGGTTAAGTGGAAGAAGAGTTATATTTGGAGTCTACAGACCAAGAATTGAATCCATGCTCTGGTAATTAATTAGCTGAGTAATTTAGGATAAATAAATTCCTCTCATCAGTTTTCTCATTTATAAAGTGATGTTAAATCATGCCCAACTCCATGTGACACTATGGGCAAAGGGGTTTTCTTGGCAAAGATACTAGAGTAGTTTGCCATTTCCTTCTCCCCCATTTTACAGATTAGGAATGAATACAAATAGGGGTTAAGTGACTCAACCAGAGTCACTTAGCTGGCAAGTGTCTAAGGCTGGATTTAAACTCAGATATTCCTGACTTAAAGCCTGGTGCTTTTAACCACTGTATCACCCCAATGAGATTGGGTTAAGTGACCTAAGATCCATTCCAGTACTAAACATTTCACTTTATCTATGATCCTGAATAGCTTACAGTATATTATCAACTGTGATTTGTTCTCAAGAAATGGCACAAAAAATACCATCAAGGAACATATACCACCAGAAAAGAAGGTAGGTGATTTTGTGGCCACAGATGGTCAGCCTGGGTGATATACTGGTAGCCATGAAATTTTTTTTTTTTAGACCCTTAACTTCGGTGTATTGTCTCATAGGTGGAAGAGTGGTAAGGGTGGGCAATGGGGGTCAAGTGACTTGCCCAGGGTCACACAGCTGGGAAGTGGCTGAGGCCGGGTTTGAACCTAGGACCTAGGACCTCCTGTCTCTAGGCCTGACTCTCACTCCACTGAGCTACCCAGCTGCCCCCTGGTAGCCATGAAATTTTAAAAGAACCAGAGAAAGACCATCAATGTGTCAAGAAGCTCTTTTCCAGGCAGTTTGGTGAGGTAGAATGGTGCAGTGCAAAAAACAACACTCTTATCTAAAGCCAGAGGACCAGAGTCCAGTTCTTCCCTCTGATGACCTTGGACTATGCGAAGTTTGAACTAGAAGGCCCAAGAGGTCCCTCTCAGTTCTGACTGTGTGCACTCTGAAAGGAACAGAGAACCACCCGCTCCAAGTTAAAATGATCACAAGTAGAATCGCTTCTGTGGCTAGTGTTTATCTCTAAATGTAAACCAGGAAAAGTGGGAAGGATTCTGACCTGGGAACAGATATAAATCTTTTTCTGAGAAGTTGTGTGTGTGTGCTGTGTGTATGTGTGTGTGTGTGTGTGTGTGTGTGTTGTGTGTACTGAAAATGTGTGCATGTGTCTCTCCAATTAATGGGGAGCTAAAGAACTGATGGATGGAGCAGTCAGAAATACAATTAATATACACCTTTCTGTGACCTAGGCTTCCCCATCTAACAGTCTCCTCCAAGCAGAAGACATCTAACCATGCAGGAAAGGAATGATGGGGGAGTTTCTGGGAGACTGGGAGTCCACAGCCACTCCCAGTGGAATGGACAGTGAGGGACTACATTTAATTATCTCTCCCACCAAATTTGCAATGCCTTTGTAGAAACAGCTGCAAACATCTGGATTCATATGAACAAATAATGACAATATGTATTTAGTGAAGTACTACATACAAAGCACTAAAGTTCTCTGGGGACTACAAAAATATTTAAAATATATTTTGACTGCAAGAAGTTTGCAATTTAGGTGGGGAAAAATGTAATCATGGGGTAGCTAAGTGGCCCATATTGAGCACTATTGGGTTTGGGAGTCAGGAAGACTCATCTTTCTGAGCTCAAATCCAGCCTCAGACACTTAATAGCTATGTATCCTTGAACAAGTCACTTAGTCCTCAGTTTCCTCATCTATAAAATAAGCTGGAGAAGGAAAAGGCAAACAACTCCAGTATTTTTGCCAATAAAGCCCCAAATAGGATCACAAAGAGTTAAACATGACTGAAATGACTGAAAAACAACAATATAGTTGTACACATATTATTGAATCTATGAGGTATCATGTATGGAATATACCAAATGAGTGATATGAGGGATAAATAACATAGAAGTTCAAAGACAGGAGATTTAAGTGGTGGTCAGAGAAAGTTTCCTAGAAGGGTTGAAGGACTTGGGTTTACCTTGAATCATGGAAAGGATTCAGAGAAGCAGAGAGTTGAGAGAGATAGGTGAGTGGGTAAATATTTAACAACTGGATATAAAACAAACAAATGAAAAAAGAATGCATAAAGCATTTTAAAATTTAATCTGCTTTATTAACATTTTCTCCATCATTTTAAAAGTCTAGACAATCTACAAAGCAATAAATTCAGTCTAGATTTGTGGCATTTGCTTATTCTGAAGATTTGACAATCAATGGCTATATATATGCTATTCAGGAGTTCTAGCTTATTCCTGGAGGCAGTATTTACCAAGATGAGAAATTAAGAAATCTTAGGGCCCTTGGAGGGGATGACAGTAAGAACTATTATGAACAAAGCCAATATAAGGAAGCAAGGGGAGACAAGATTTGGGGTGGGCCAGAGTGTCATAGTTCTGAATTCTGGAATGAGCTTGTACATTATCCTGTGGTCATTGAGAAGCTATCGATGGTTTCTGAGTAGGAGAGAGACATGATTAAAGTGACATTATAGATAAAGCTAGAGTCTAGATCAGAAGTCTCCAAAATTGGGTAAATGAAAAGTACCTCCTAATTAAGGAAAAGATCTGAATGATTCCCACGTCAGAATTTCAGTAATTTTGTCTTGGCGACATTGACTAACTAGAAGTATGGAGGACCAGGATTGAAGTGGGACTGTAAGGAAAGGACTGTTTGACCAAAGGATTCCCATCTCTGTCTCTGATACTTGGAGCTTGTGTGGGAAAAGAAAAATACTATTGGGTTATGAAGGAAAGATGAAATGGAATGGAAATTCTTTATAAGGACA
The DNA here is from genome assembly GCF_016433145.1 of Gracilinanus agilis. NCBI lineage: Eukaryota > Metazoa > Chordata > Mammalia > Didelphimorphia > Didelphidae > Gracilinanus > Gracilinanus agilis. The sequence goes on along the minus strand of NC_058131.1, from coordinate 265,775,623 downwards.
GATAAGAGTAAATGACAGTGGGTGGCTTTCCTTGCAGTGAGCCCATCTGGAGCCTGGAAATGTTTTGTTCTTTCTGCTATATTTAAAGATCAGTCTCTCCTCAGAGGATTGTGGTGGCGATTGAGAGAAGAAGCAAGGCCAGGAAAGACTGGAGTTGAGACATCAAAGGCTTTTGGAGTTTATTTGGAGAATAGTCCTTATAGTTAGGTATCTGGGTCATCCTCACACCTTTAGATTCTTTGCATATCTCATCAGCCACAAGCCAAGCAGGTTTTGAGTCTCTGGGGCTCAGGGGAGGGACTATGGAATGTTCTCCTCTCTGTTACCTTTTCCAGTTCCTGCTATTGTTAAAAATTTCAGAGCCTGCATCTCTTATCACACTTCAGGATTAGGGCCTCTATAGGATTAGGGCCAGATATTTTATTTTGGTCAATATGTTTCTGCTTAGTGGTTGTAGGAACACAGAAAATAATCGCCCATGATTAATTCTCTCAGATAGGAACAAATTAAAGAGCTTGGAACAATGATAAATCAGAGAATAAAGATGCCAAATTTAGGCATTTGGGTAGTCTAGTGGTTCGAGCATAGGACTTAAAGACAGTCAATCAATAAACTTTTTGTAAATATCTGGTATGTGCTAGGCACTATACTCAGGGCTGGAGAGACAAAGAGAAGCAAAAGACAATTTTTAAATTGTGACCTCAAAGAGCTCACAGTCTAATGGGAGAGACAACATGCAAGCAAACTATATACAAATAAGTGATGTATAGGATAAATGGGAAATAACCAACCGAGGTAAAGCACTAGAATCAAGAAGAAATTGGGAAAAGTTTCCTGTAGAAAGTAAGATAGGCAGCCAGAGGTGTGTTGGTAAATATTTAATAACCAACTCTCAAAAAAACCCTAACTTTGCCTTTTGTCTGGGACTTAGAGGAAGCCAGCAGGCAAACATAAGGAAGGACAATATTCCAGGCATGGAGGACACCTGGAGAAAATGCCTGGAACCTAAAGATGGGGTATCTTGTTTGAAAAATAGCAAGATGGACCAAGGAATAGAGCACTGGGCCTGGATTCAGGAAGCCCTGGATTCAAATTTAGCCTTAAACTTCTACTAGCTATGTGTCTGGACAAGTCATTTAACTCTATTTGACTCTGTTATCTCATCTTTAATATGGAGATTATAATAGCACCTATCTCCCAGAGCTCTTGTGAGAATCATATGAGAGAATAATTGTAAAGCTCTTATAAAGTAAGCTCTATATAAATATATAATATAGTATAATAAATATATAATATAATTATATATAAATATAACAAATAAATATTAAGGAGGCTAGTGCCTTTGGATCTAGAATTTGTGGACATAAGAGAAGAATATATTAGAAAATTGGGGGAGGCAGTTCAGTGGAGAGCATGCCAGACCTGTAAATGGGATGTCCTGTGTTCAAATCTGACCTCAGATACTTCCTAGCTATGTGACCCTGAGCAAGTCACTCACAGTCAATACACAGTATTAATTCTATGACAGTAGGAAAGAGGCTTTTTTATTTAAAAAAAAAAAAAAGAAAATTGTAAAGATAGAGAGGGGCTAGGTTATGAAGGGCTTTAAATGGCAAATAGAATTTTATATTTGATTCTGGAAGTAAAAGGGAGCCACTGGAGTTTATTGAGTGTGTGTGTAGGGTAGTGTGTAGGTGACATGATTGGATTTATGCCTTAGAAAAATCACTTTGGCACCTGACTGGAGTGAGATGAGACTTCTAAGCAGATGGAACAGCAAGCTATCACAAGAGTCTAGGCATGAGGAGATGAGGACTTGTACCAAGGTGGTAATGTCAGAGGAGAGAAGAGGACATATATAAAAGATGTTGCAAAAATAAAATCAAAAGGCCTTGGCAAGAGATTGGATATGGGAAATATGAGATAGTGAGGAGTCAAGGAGGCCACCTAAATTGTGAGTCTGGGGGACTAGGAAGGTGGGGAGATCTTTGATAGTAATAAGGAAGTCTGGAAAGGGGAAGGGTTTGGAAAGAAATATAATGAATTCAGGTTTGGACATATTAAGTTTAAGATGTCTATGACTATCTACTTCAAGATGTCCAGTAGAGCAGTTGGATATGGGAGATTGGAGGTCAGCAGAGAGGTTGGGGCTGGCTAAGTAGAGTTGAGAATCATCAACATAGAGATGATCATTGAATCCCCTAATCCAGTGATGGGCAAACTTTATTTTTTAATTTTTGGGGGGGCAAATTTTTTAAAGAGGGGACCAAAGGAAAGGAAATTTTGCTCATCTGTCAGTCTGTTTCTAAGGCAACTCTTTCGAAGTTTCATTGTATTGCATCCTACTTATTGTATTTGTCAGATTAGAAATAATGTTGCATGGCTGGATAGAACATTTCAGGGGACCGCATCTGGCCCATGGGCCGTAGTTTGCCCATCACTGCCTAATCCATGAGAGGTGCTGAAATTATCATATGAAGTAGTATAAATGGAGAAGAGAAGATTCAGGAAGATCCAAGTTCAAATTTAGTCTCAGATGCTTACTTAGCTCTTGGACTCTGGGCAAGTCACTTAACTTGTATCAGTCTTAGTTTCCTCATTTGTAAAATGGGGACTATATCTCAGAGGTTTGTGTGGATCAAATGTGATAATACATGAAGTGTTTTGTAAAACTTTAAAGTAGCATATAGATATGAGCTATTATTTATTACTCAGTGCTTCAACTTGGTGTGAAAGTAACTCTGAGTTCTCAAAATCTGTGCTTCCATAGTGTTATCTCTGGAACCTCCTACTGGTCTGAAAGGTCTAGGGCCAAATTCTGTGCTATTTTGTGAAGATCAGCCTAGTTAAACTGGGAGAAGCTCATCACCACAAAATGAGATTTTGGGGAAATTTTTGGAACTAATTAATTTATTTATATTTTAATTTATTTCCCAAGGCTACATGATTCATGTTGTTTCCCTCCTCTCTTCCCTCCCCCTTCCTGGAGTTGAGGAGCAATTCAGCTGAGTTATACATGTATTATCACTCAAAACATATTTCTATATTATTCATTTTTGTAAGTGAATAATCTTATAAAGCCAAAACCCCAAATCATCTGCCCAAACAAGTGATAAATCATGTGTTTTCATGTGCATTCCTACCCCAACAGTTCTTTCTTCGTAGGTGGAGAGCATTCTTTGCCATTAGTCCCTTAGAATTGTCCTGGATCATTGTATTGCTAAGAGTAGCTAAGTCAGTTACCGCATTTGATTGTTCCACAATATTGCAGTTAATGCTTATAATGATCTCCTGGTTCTGCTTATTTCACTCTGCATCAGTTCACATAGGTCTTTCCAGCTCTTTCTGAAATCATCCAGTTCATCATTACTTACAGCACAATAGTGTTCCATCACCATCATATGCCACAATTTGTTTAGCCATTTCCCAATTGAGGGACATCTTTTTAGTTTCCAATTCTTTGACAAAGTAAGTTAGGAAGATCACCTCTTGAAGCAGTGGAAATAAGAATGTGTTTGTATTAAAATGACCTAGGTTCAGCCTCCACTGAGCTAAATGTCTGTGTGACTTTATTATCTTTCAGCTGTTTTTCAGTCATGTCCAACTCTTTATAACCCCTTTTAGGGTTTTCTTGGCAAAGATACTGGAGTAGTTTGCCATTTTCTTCTTCGGCTCACTTTCCAGATGAAGAAATTGAGCAAAGAGGGCAAAATGACTTGTCCAAGGCCTCACACCTAATAAGTATTTGAGGATTTGAACTCAGGAGGCTGAATATTTCTGGCTCCAGGACTGGTATTCTATCCATCGTACCACCTAGCTGCCCTGTGTGACCCTGTGCAAGTCATTTAAGATCTGTATACCTCAGATTCTTCAACTATAAACTGAGAGGATTGATCCCTAAGGTCCCTTACAACTTTAAATATTATGCATCTGGTAAGGCATGGAGAGCAAAAAGAGAGGCAACAATGTTATTTATCATTGGAGGGACTCCCATATTCTACAAAGTCACCCACAGGTGGTCCAAGATATGAGGGAGAAAGGCGATGAAGAATAGCAAAAGAAGTAATTGATTTAGTGTGAAAAGACCCCATTAAAATTTCTGCTTCACTACCACTTATGTGATTTTGGGTAGAATATCACTAAAAGTTACTCAAACTCAGTTTCCTCATCCATTGAGTGAAGTAGTTGGACTAGATGGCCACCAAGATCCCTTTCAGCTCGAATATATGACTATGATTTTTAAAACCCTTATCTTCTGTCTTAGAATCAATTCCAAGGTAGAAGAGGAAGTAAGGGCTAAGCAATTGGGGTTAAGTGACTTGCCCCAGGATCACAAGCTAGGAAGTGTCTGATACTTTATGTTCTTTTGAAGCATTTGAGAGCATTTCAAAGGTCATTAAGTTGTGGTTAATAACACTAAAATAAAGAATGAGAATAAATAACAAAATATGAATTCACCTCAAAATTGTTTAACTTTTCCTTTCTTTTCCACCTTTTCTTTCTTCTTTGCCTCTCATTCTCCCTTTTTTCCTTTTTTTTCTTTATGAATTTCTTCTTTCTCTTTTTCTGTCTTCCCTTCTCTCTACAATTCCCTGTTCCCATTTTCCTCCTCCTCCTTTTTTTATGATCATTCCTTAAGTTAATCTTCATGTGGAATTTAATTACATTTTAGAAAAGAAGTAAGGAAATCAGCTTTTATGAAGTATCTACTATTTGCCACACACTATACTAAGTGCTCTAATAGTCTTATTTGGTCCTCTCAGCAACCCTGGGAAGTAAGTGCTATTATTATCCCCATTTTACAGTTGAGGAAACTAGGCAGACAGAAGTTATGTCACCTGCCCAGTTTCACACAGCTTATAAGTGCCTGAGTTTAGAGTATGTGATATAATTATTGAATGACAATTTTTGTTGACCTTGCATGATTTTAAAAGCAGTTGAGGTTCTAGTTGTGGTTCTCTTTGTATGAGAGGATAAATCTAAATCAAGTTTTTTTTTTTGTTATGTGGCCCTCAAATCATTTTGCCTCTGATTCTTTAGACCTGGAAAGATGTGTTTCTCCTTGCTCTAAATAGTGTTCACTGTTTTTTAAACTAAACTTTGAATTATATGGGCAGTTTAGAGTACTGACCTAGGAAGACTTGGGTTCAAATCTCTCTTCTTGTCTTAGTTACTATGTGACCTTGGACCCTGGAGATAGCCAATGACTCTGGGAGACCTAATCTATGGTTATTTCCAGTCCAAATATGTTGAGGAAGTTGGAGGTGAGTAGTGCTTCTCAAAGGATTGGCCCTTGCTTTTCTCAAATGTCTAAACCTTATATTTTTTGTTTATTATTAAATTATATATATGTATATATATGCATATATATATATATATATAAAACACTAGGAGTATTTATTCATTTTTACTCCTACAACCTTTTGTAACTAAAACAACTAAAAGTCATTTTGGTTTGAGCTATTATATTTTAAATATAATATTTAAAACAGCATGTTATTTTAGAATTCTCACATATTTAGTCAAACCCTTTAATTTAATTCCTTACACCACACTTTTAAAAATTTTTATCTATTAACTTATTTGAACCTTTATTCTAGTCAGATCTGTCTGCTTACTATCCTACAAGACTGAGATCCTTGTCAGAATTTCTTCTCTTGATTATTGAGCTGAACTTTGGTATATAGTCTTTGAATGCCACCTAGTGTTTCTTTGGGAGATGAACCAGCATCAAATTATGGGAGAAGTAAGACAAGTCCAGACAGTGGAGTCCAGGAGGGTTCTTTGGTTTAACAATACAATAATGTAATTCAACAAGCATTTCTTACCTGCCTGTTATAGATAAAGTACTATGCTCGATGTGGAGTACATGTACAATTAAATTATGGCATGGATACTGACCTCATGGAGCTTGTAGTCTAGAAGAAGGATAACAATAATAAACAATATTCTATTAATATGAGCTTTAGAGAAAAATATGTAGTCAGAGAGCACTGTCTTGGGAAGTTCTATTTTCCTCTTCCAGTGGATTTTGGCCACATTGAGAGAATACTAATAATTTAATGTAAACTCCTTGAAAATAGGGACTGTTTTATTTTTTGTCTACTTATCTAAATGTGTCATATATTCCCAGGGCTATTTTTTTTTGCTTATCTTACCCAGAAGCCCCTCTCTTTTCTTTTTTTTTATTATAAACTTAACAATGGTTATTAAATAAAAACATTTTAATAAAGGAAAAACAAAAATAGGATTATATATGAAACTGTGAACTTGTTATATGCAGTTTGTTTTTTAAATATATATTTTAAAATTTAAGAAAGTAGTAACAAAATCATAGTTTGTGTCTTCCTGAACTTCTTTTTCCTTCCTTCCTTCTTTTCTTCCTTCCTTCCTCCCTTCCTCCCTCCCTCCTCCCTCCCTTTTTCCTTCCCTCCCTCCTCCCTCCCTTTCT
>NC_058131.1:265758472-265759198 GCF_016433145.1 Gracilinanus agilis | reverse complement strand
AAAAAAATGTGAAGGAAGGGGGCCTAGCAGTACCAGATATCAAACTATACTATAAAGCAGCAGTCATTAAATCAATATGGTACTGGCTAAGAGATAGAAGGGAGGATCAGTGGAATAGACTTGGGGTAAATGATGTCAGCAAGACAGTGTATGATAAACCCAAAGAGCCCAACTTCTGGGACATGAATCCACTATTTGACAAAAACTGCTGGGAAATTTGGAAAACAATATGGGAGAGATTAGGTTTAGATCAACATCTCACACCCTACACCAAGATAAATTCAGAGTGGGTGAATGACCTGAATATAAAGAGGGAAACTATAAATAAGTTAAGTGAACACAAAATAGTATACCTATCAGATCTCTGGGAAAGGAAAGATTTTAAAACCAAGCAAGTGTTAGAGAAAATTACAAAATGTAAATTTAATGGTTTTGATTATATTAAGCTAAAAAGCTTTTGTACAAACAAAAACAATGTAGTCAAAATCAGAAGGGAAACAACAAATTGGGGAAAAATCTTTATAACAAAAAACTCTGACAGGGGTCTAATCACTCAAATATACAAGGAGTTAAAGCAATTGTATAAAAAATCAAGCCATTCCCCAATTGATAAATGGGCAAGAGACATGAATAGGCAATTTTCAGGTAAAGAAATTAAAAGTATCAATAAGCACATGAGAAAGTGTTCTAAATCTCTAATAATTAGAGAAATCCAAATCAAAACAA
>NC_058131.1:265678882-265758372 GCF_016433145.1 Gracilinanus agilis | reverse complement strand
TCAGGTAAAGAAATCAAAAGTATCAATAAGCACATGAGAAAGTGTTCTAAATCTCTAATAATTAGAGAAATGCAAATCAAAACAACTCTGAGGTATCACCTCACACCTAGTAGAATGGCTAAAATGAGAGAAGGGGAGAGTAATGAATGTTGGAGGGGATGTGGCAAAATTGGGACATTAATGCATTCCTGGTGGAGTTGTGAATTGATTCAACCATTCTGGATGGCAATTTGGAACTATGCCCAAAGGGCTATAAAAGACTGCCTGCCCTTTGATCCAGCCATACCATTGCTGGGTTTGTACCCCAAAGAGATCATAGACAAACAGACTTGTATGAAAATATTTATAGCTGCACTTTTTGTAGTGGCAAAAAACTGGAAAAGGAGGGTATGTCCTTCAATTGGGGAATGGCTGAACAAACTGTGGTATATGCGGGTGATGGAATACTATTGTGCTAAAAGGAATAATAAACTGGAGGAATTCCATGCAAATTGGAGAGACCTCCAGGAAGTGATGCAGAGCAAAAGGAGCAGAGCCAGAAGAACATTGTACACAGAGACTGATATACTATGGTAAAATCGAATGTAATGGGCTCCTGTACCAGCAGCACTGCAATGACACAAGACAACTCTGAGGGATTTATGGTAAAGATGCTACCCACATTCAGAGGAAGGACTGCAGGAGAGGAAACATATAAGATAAACAATTGCTTGAATGCATGGGCTGAGGCGGACATGAATGGGAAATAGACCCTGAACAAGGACACATGTTACAACCAGTGGAAATGTGCGTTGGCCATGGGTGGGGGGAGAGCGGGGGGGTGAAGGGGAAAGTAAGGGCATAAAGTATGTAAACAGGTTAAAAAAGAATATTAATAAATGTCTAATAATAAAAAAAAAGGAACTGAAACATAAAAAAAAAAAAGAAATAGACTTTGGCCAGATCATAAACGGGATGTATAATTGAGAGCAACAGATAATAAGGCTGAAAACGTAGATTGGGATCAGGTTGTGAAGTGCTTTAAATAACAAATTGGGGAGTTTATATTTGATCCGAAGAGTTATAGGAAGCCACTGGGGTTTATTGAGTAGATGAATGACATAGTCAGACAGATTTTAGGAAAGTCACTTTGGCAGCTGTGTGGAAGACAGAATTGAAGTGGGAAGAGAATAGCTATTTCCCTTCCTAAATACAAACAATACCTTTTAATAAAAGGTTCCCAAATCGTATAGAATCATAGGACTTACAAATAGAAAAGACCATTGAGATAATCAAGGCCAGCTCCTTCATTTTATAAATGAAACAGACCAAGAGAGGTAAAAAGACCTTCTTAAGGTCATGGATATATTAAATGGCAGTGCTTTATGGTTGGAAAAATCCTCTTTGTTTTTTTTGACTTTAGAGAAGAATGAAAGCCCAAGATCTGCTTTCAGCAATCAAAGGGCTGTGTGGAAGGAGGAAAATAACAGGACTGGACTGAACAGACCAGCAGAAAGAGTAGGTTTCAGGGCACAAAGATGGTATGTATATTATTACAGAGAAAGAGAGCAAGATTTGGATGCCAGCTGTGGGAGTGAGTGAAGATTTGCCAGACTTGAACACTGATTCTCCTGATTTTTGACTCATCATTTACCCTCCCCCAGTTACTCTCCAGGTTTTGGTGATGCTTCAGAGATGATTTAACATGACTCATTGAAAATGACTATCCTCCCTGGTGCTCAGAGAAGATTTACAGAGGGATACAATAAGTTCATTACTTTGGCATAATTTTTGTTTCTAAAATGATACACCTAGCTATCCAATTCCTTCTGGTTCTTTTTTCCAACCGTAACCTCCGATTTGTCCCTTTCCTTTGCCTTGGTGAGTAGTTCCATATTTCTCTCTTTCTTTTCTCCATCCTTTACTTCCTTCTCTTTCTTTTTCATCAAATGTCTTACCCCTTAACCATTTAGAAGTGACTTTAGACCAGAAAGAGAAGAAAAACAATAATCTAATAAAAAACTGTAGATGTCCCTTTCTGGTCTATATATAAGGCAGCAAGGTCAAGGGTTTGTGTGAGTGAGTGTGGGGAACTCTTGAGTCTTGGCTCAGTTATACTTTCTGGTACTTTAATGACAAGGCAATAGCCTACCTGGGATTCTGCTGTTGTCAAATATCAGTAAGGGAGTGGCTCTCAGGGCAAATTGCCACTTAAGTCATAAGGAAGTGGTGCAGCTTTTATGGGGTGAGCCCAGAAGGATGAAAGCAGTCACTTGCTCCTAGTTGAGTTCTTTCAGGGGGAGGTCCAGAGATCATCTGGGCCAACTTTCCACTATGAAAATACTTGAATTTCTCAGGGGATGAGAAATGTGTTCTGACTGGAATTGCCCTGAGAGAAAGGAGGATCTCAGAATCTGAATCCTGAAGCTCCTCTCAAAATGGATTCAAGAAGTCTTTCTCATTTAGGTCCCAAATACCTCTACGTTAGTCTCTGGGACTTTGAGGCTCGGACAGAGAATGAATTGAGCTTTCAGGCTGGGGACCTCTTTCATGTAATGGAAAAGGAAGAAGATTGGTGGAGAGTCACAAAACTTGATGCTACTGGAAAGAGTCTGGGGGAAGGCTATGTCCCCCACAATTACTTAGCAGAGCAAGAGACAATGGAAACCGAACCGTAAGTAAGACTCAGCAGAAGGCAAGGAGCCCTTGACTCATTTATCTCTTGGAATGTTGGTTGTGGGTCACATTCTGGGGTGGGGGGTAGTAGCTTCCAGTGGGGCCTCAGTTACTCCTTCAGCATTGGTAGTGGGTCTTAGGATCATAAAATGATAGATATGGTGCTTGAAAGGACCATTTTATAAATGAAGAAACTGAGTTTCAGGAAGGTCCAAGGTCACACAGGTAGTAAAGATCAAAGGAAAGATTTGAACTGAGTCCCTCTAATTCCAGAGTTAGTGTTCTGTTCCCATTACTACTGATCCAAGAGAAATAGATTGGTCCCATTAAACATTCTGGAACATCTTAAAAGAAAAGCCAGAGAAGTCTGAAAGCAGTTGGGCCCTTCCCTGGCACTCTGGGAAGATGGTTTTTCAAAGTTGGCAGTTGTACCCTGAGCAGAGAAGGGTTCAAGTGTCACAGGGCCTGGTAGTTTGATATTCTTCTTGGTTACTATCTACCAGCCCAAGGAATTAGACTCTGCATAATACTGTATAACACTTGGCACTAATGTGAGTACTATGACTCCACTACCTTAAAGAACTGTGATTTCACCAGCCTAGATTCTCCCTTCACCAATATGGATTATAACTCCTCTCATGCCTCAGTGGGTAGCTTAAATAATTATAGATTATTTGATTGTAGAGAAAACATTATAGATATAAAAAGATCTGCCAGTGATATCACCATAGTGAGGTGCCTGGGTGGCTCAGTGGATAGAGCACTGGGCCCAGAGTCAAGAAGACCCTTGTCCAAGTGGCTTGGATACACTAGCTATATGACCCTGGGTAATTCATTTAACCTGTTTGCTTTAAGCCATTGGAGAAAGAAATGGCAAACCACCCCAGTATCTTTTCCAAGACAATCCCATACAGGTTCAGGAAGGATCAGATATGTCTAACAAGAGCAACGACAGAGTTGTTTGCAACCCAATCCTCTTTGGCATAAAAATAAATGAAGGTAAAAAAGCCTTGGTGTAAGAGGCAATGTAGTATATTAGATGCTGGATCTAGAATTAGGAAGGCTTGAGTTCAAGTACTACCTATGATATTTACTAACTATGTGACCATAAACAAATCATTTAACCTCTCTGAACCAGACAAGACTACATGTTAAAGTCCTATATTTCACGGGACAAAGTTGGGGAAAGTCTGATGCTTTTAGGGCTTTATCAATTACTTATAGTTTTAAATTTGGGTCTGGGAGGAAGTGGAGGTACTAGCTTTGGGAATATCTTGTTTGGAGAAGAGGGGGAACTAGTCCTACTCTATTGTCATTCAGTCATAGTGGCCCAGACTTTCTGGGAAAGGATGAGCCAGGACCAGTTGGTATTGATTTCTGAGTGAATAGGGAAGCTTAAGATATGGAGAAATTCAATAGTGACTTTTGAAAGTCAAGAGAAAAAAAGGCATTGCAGAACTCACTTTCAAAACAATTGCAAACTGGAATCTCAACCTAGTTAGTAGGGGAGGGAAATGATGTTGTAACACCTTCCAGCTCTATTGGGTGGAGGAGTAAGGTGGAGAAGACCGCATTGCCAAACACAGATAGCTGTGCTGGTGGGTGTCCACTCTTGGATTTTCCCCTCCTACATGGCTTCTTCAGGACTTCTGAGGAACCGATGCATCACTGGCAATAACACACAGATGGAGGATGCTGGTCCAACTACACTACTGTCCTCAGGTGTCTCCAAATTAATTAGCAAATGAGAAGTTGAATATTTGAGCTTTTATTGTGTAATTTCATGGCTTGCAATGATGATATGGAGATGAGACCTGGGAATAGCATTTCTTCTCTATTGTATCTACCACTAGTGAGTATGTATACCCAAGAACCTCTACAACCCGAGTCCTGATTTCTTTATGACCCTCTTGGCATCATATAGTTTCTATAACATTAGAGCCAGATGAACATTTATAAAAGACTCTCGCTTTGACAATTTGATGACACAACTCATAGAGATTCTGCTGATGCCTTCTGCTCTCAGGGAATAGTGGTTGTCAATAGGAAGTCAGAATTTTCCATGAAACTAATATGGAGACAAGGGCTGAAAAAGCATGCAATTAGTACCATCCAAAAGGTTCAACAAGGTAGCACAAGCAGTTAAAAGGCTTGGGGATGAACATGCTTGAGACTGTGAAACCAAGGCTACTTTCCCTAGCTAATGGCATGAAATCACTTTGTGATTATTCCTGAGACTTGGAGACTGCTGATATATCTGAAGAGGCTAGTAGTTAAAAGAAAGCAATACTTCCATAGTCTGAGAATGTGTATGTTAGTGCTCTCCCCAACCCACCTCCAAAGCATCCATCCCCATAGGTTGGAACACTTTTTATGACATCTTACTTCTTACTGTCTGTATCTCACTAATCCTGTGCTAAAGGTCCCTCCCCACCCCGCCCCATTCTTGATGACCTATTCCAATAATTATTCAATCATTTCCCCTTGAAATACAATCTATTCCAGGATTATATGATTCTTGGGTTATTGTTTAACATACCTCAAATTTCCCTTCCTTCATTCTTGTAGACTATGACTCTTCCACTCACTAGTTGTGTCCCAGGTTCTCCTAATCTCTGCTCTGATATTATCTTGCTGTTTCAGATTGTATAGTGAAGTTGGGAATAAAGTGGGTAGAAAGAAATCACTCCATGTGGTATTAGTCTTGGGGCCAACTCAGGCCAGGGGCAGAATTAGGTGATTAGTGGTGAACAGAAAACACAAGCATGTCCTATCTATCCTATAAGCCACTAGGGTTGCTTCTGGAGTGTTGTTTTATCATTCTAAGTTGGGGCTATGGCCTAATAGATGAAGGATCAGAGAGCCCTCAGAGAGCACAGATGACCTTTTTGGTGGACCAGGGCACCTATGAAGGATTTGGTGTCAAGATCACTCTTTTTTTTCTTTCCCTATATCTTGCAGATGGTTTTTTGGGCAGATCTCTCGCTCAGAAGCTTTGCATAGGCTCCTTGTAGAAGAGAATGGAACTGGCACCTTCCTCATCAGGATCAGTGAAAAGCCAGGAGCAGATTATGTACTCTCAGGTAAAACTCTCTTCTTTTAATAATAGAACAGACCACTGACTTACTGACTTCCCTCTGGAAGCCGGTAGTATTTTATTTGGCCCAACAATTTGTCAAATTGACCTCCCCATTGCCCCAATTCACCTCTCCTCCTACAGTGCACTCCACCAATAAAGGGAAGTGTTACCTTGATAATGCAGGACCCTTCTCTTGCTCCTTAATGGTAAACTAAGAGAATTATGTTTCCCCAGACAAACTGGGCTACCTTAAACATGATACAGAGACAATGTGGTATGCCAGGAAGAATATTGAACTTGGACAATTTGAATCTTGGCTCTGTCCCTTTCTACCCTTGTGACTTTAAGAAATTACTCCAATATTCTGATCCTCAGTTTCCTCCTTTGTACATTGAGGGGATTAGTTTAGTTGCTCTTTAATATCCCTTCCAGATCTAGCAGTCTAAGACTTTCATGGTGCAATGTAAGATTTGGAGTCATGGACTAGAAGTTATGATCCTGATTTATTACATCTGTGAACTTGGACAAGTCATCCCACTTTGTGTGTTTTTTTAAACCCTTATTTTCCATCTTGCATCAATACTAAGCAATGGCTCTGACTTGCCCAGATCATATAAGCTAAGAAGTGTCTGAAGCCAAATTTAAACCCAGAATTTCCCATCTTTAGGCATGGCTCTCTATCCATTGAGCCATCTAGATTTTTCACTTCTTTTGACCTCAGTTTCCCTGTTTATAAAATGAGGAAGTTGGACTAGATGACTGAAGTCATTGATATAGAACTAGAGGAAGTCATGAAATCTTGCTGCCTGGGACTATTATAAATGTATGCTAGCTAATCTCAACTAGGCTCTAAGAATAGTAAACCAATTTTACTACTTCTCCCTAATTGTTTTCCTATCCCACTCACTACAGTAGTAGTGGTTCCAAACCTTTTCTTTTGTCCTTAAGCTCACTCTCTACACATTCTCTGCTGAGGGCCTCACTTCATACTTCACAGCGAAAAATAATTGAAGCCATTTGCTGAGCACTCCTTCTCTCTCCCCTCTTCTTTATCTTATTCCTTTAACAGCATTCTACACTATCTCTTCTTTTCTCCCCCCAGAATGAGATAATAAAATAGCTCTTCTGTTTGCCAACACCAATCTCACTACATGGATTCTTGATCTCTTCCCTACCCATCTTATCTAGTAGATTGCTTCCACCATCATTCTTACCCTTTAATCTTATATTTTTATCAATCTACTGGGTTATTTTTTTGCTGTCTACAAACATTCCCAAGGCTCTCCTGTTCTTTAAATACCCTTAGTTGATAATACCATGTTCACTCGCTTTCTTCCTATACCTTTTTTCTCTAAGCTAAACTCCTTGAAAAAGTCATCTATAATTGGTGTCTTGACTTCCTCTTACTCTTTTCTAAGCTTTTTTGTAATCTGGTATTCCATTTCATCATTCTAATAAAATTACTCTTGTCAAAATTATCAGTTGTAAATCTAATGGCCTCTTCTCAACCCTGGTCCTTCTTAATCTTTTAAACAGTCATTTGATACTGTCATCTCCAGTACTAAATACAGTACCTGGAACATAGGAAATATATATTAAATGTTTAATTGGCTGAGCATCATGATCCCTTCTAGTTCTAAATTTGTGATCCTCTGAATCTATGTCTACTTTAAGCTTTTATGAGATAAAACAAAAATTTCTTGGGACCAGTTAATAAGTGAGTCTAGATTGTCATTTTAACCTTGATGTCTTACTTGATTAAATATGGTGGGCATTCTTTAAATTCTAAGGGCGTTATGGCATTTCCCATAATGAAATTAATACAAAGGATTATAGAAATTTCAATATTGGTAGAGTCAAAGTGAGATGTTTTTAGGTATAACAATAATTCAGTTTACCTAATGCGGGGCTCTGCACTCAGCCTGGGAGGATGCATTGGACAGATGACAATGGGCAGAGCAGTGAACTGGTGGTCTGTGGAGGGCTTGTGTTTGAATATGGGCCTTGTTCCTTACCACTTGTGCAAACTGGGAAAAGTCACTTTTCTATAGGCCTGCTTTCTCCTCTTTAAAGTGAGGGGAGACAAAGACCAAGATGAAAGAATCCCTGTCCTCAAGAAGCTTATACATTCTACTTAAGGGATATGACAGATACGTAAGGGAATAAATACAAAATAGATTCAAGGTAAAGAGAAAGAAATTTTAGGAGTGAGAGGTAGCTGATAGCTCTGGGGCTCAGGAACAGTTTCATGTGGTAAGTGACCCATGAACTGAGCATGAAGGAAATTGGGGATTTGGGGAGGTTAGAGGAAGGAGGAGATCTCAGGTATGGGGAACTATTTGTGTGAAAGCAAAAATGCACTGGTCTTGGAATGAGGAAGAGTCACCTTCATGAGTTCAAATATGGCCTCAGACACTAGCTAGATGGCCCAGAGCAAGTCACTTAACCCTGTTTGCCTCAGTTCCTCATCTGTAAAATTAACTGGAGAAGGAAAGGGCAAGCCACTCCCATATCTTTGCCAAGAAAACCTCAAAATTAGTCAGGAAGAGTTGGATATGACTGAAATGATTGAACAACAACAAAAAGTCAGAAGATAGAGTGCCATGTGCAAGGGACTGCCAGCAGGCCAGATTGAAAGGAAAAGAGAGAACAGAAGGGAATAATATGAATTAAGATAGGTGAAAGCCAGGCTGAGGATTTTGTATTTTATGATAGATATAATGGGAAGTCAATGAGAGTCATTGATTTTCTTTTTAATAGTAGGAAATGGCATAATCAGATCTATGTTTTAGGAATATCAGGCAGCTAGATGGAAGATAGGAATTTCCCTGAGACATTGGCCCTGCCCTCCTAGAGCTCAGAATCACTTTGTCTCATAGCATCCTGTTGAAGAAGCTATGAATCAAAGTAATTTCATGATCTGAAAATGAGGAAATAGAGAGGCTAAGGATCCTGAGGGGAGAAGCTCCAGCTTCTTGACTTTTTACAAGGGACCCGGCTGCCTCTTCTACACTCCTGGAAACAAGTTGAAATGTCTTTCCTTTTATCGATGCAAAATCCATTCCCTCTAAAATCATGCAGCAGCTATGGACACTGGTTTGAATTTGTGCTTGTCTAGCAGTCCTGGATTTTGGGAGTTTGGGCATGTTTTGTCTCCAGTTTTTGAGAGTGTCTGTCATGTGTATGTGCCTCTTTTCTCTCCTTTTCTCTCTCCTGGATTTCAAAGTTCGGGATAACCAGACTGTGAGACACTACAAGATCTGGAGGAATGCTGAGGGAAAATACTATATGAACCAGGCTGTGTCCTTCCCTACTCTTGCTGGCCTAGTGCAGTACCACAAAACTAAGACTCTGTCTCATGGCCTGAGGCTCACCACACCATGCTGGAAGGTAAATTGAGGTCTGGATCAGGATTTTGTTTCAAGTCTTTTCTGGGAGAACCATCTCCCTGCAACAGGCTATGAGTATCCAGAATGGGCTATTTGCAGGGACTTGGAGAACTTTTGTGGTAAGCAGTTTGCCTCTAAGCTTAGCCTCTGTGTCCTGGTCCCTCCGCCAGTCCAACTGGATTTACAAAGCTTTCCTGAGATGTCCTTCTCACTTCTGGCCTGTTCCCACCTGACTCTTAAACTGTTTTATGTCTTATGTTGATGAATTTTTATTTGGCTTGTGTTGTAAGATTGGGATGTGAGCCCCATCTACTGTAACCATGCAAGATTTTTTTCTCAATAAAACATGTCAAATGCAGAGAGAATCTAGAATCAGCTGGTCTTTTAGGCTCTTGGAAAGGGGATGTGGGAACTGTGGTGGGAGGGGCATGGAATCTTCATGGTGCAAGACAGTTTTGGGACAAGGGAAGAATTGGGACAGGTGCAGTGGGTGGACCTGGAATCTTAGCCTTCACCTCTCACTTAGCCTGGGCACCATTGAAAGATCATTCCTCCTTTTCCCATCTTAGGATTCTGGTGGTCTCAGTAGAGTAGGGCCTGCTATGGAAGGAGGACAGGGTGGGTGGAAGAATCAACAGACTGATTTATTTAGAATTCAGTTCTGGAATTCAGCAAGAATCTCCATTTGTACCTAAGCGAGGAAACTTATAAGATGCTTTCCCAATAACCAGTAGTGAATAATGGAGAGCAAAATCTCTCTGTTCCCGAGAGTTTTGCTTAAAGAATCCACTTAGCATAGTGTCTGGGACATAGTAAGTCTTATATAAATGCTAGTTGTTATTATTATTCCATCATGGATAGATTCATCATGGAATATCTGGTAAGAAAGGTCCGTTTCTGCTGAGCTACACAAAACTGGGGAAAGATGAGAGGCCTCAAGTTCAACCTAGTTGCTGAATATTCTTTCATTTTGCTAGGGAGCACCTGAATTTAGAAGTTTATGTAAGTAAACATCAATTCCCCACAATAGATATTTTTAAGTGCCTAGGAGGTGCAGGGCAGTTTGCCAGATGCTGGAGAAATGATGGCTAAAAAATAAGGCTATCCTTGTCTTCTAAGAGCTTATCTTTCATGGGGAGGCAGATGGGGTGGTGGGATAGTTTCTACCACATGCAGACAGATAAGTAAATATGAAGTAATTCGAAACGGGTGGAAGAATATTAGCAGCTCTGAGGGTGGGGTGGATCAGGAAGGTCTTTGAGTAGGAGGTTACACATAACCTACATTTTAAAGGAAGGTAGGGCTTCTAAGAGGCAAAGGGGAGGATTCCAGACATGAGATACTACTTGATAAAAAAGACACGGAGGCAGGAGAATAAATGTTATGTTCAGCCCAATAGACTAGTTTGAACAGAAGGGAGATAGTACAAAGGGGAATACTATAAAATAAAACTGGAAAGGTATGTGGGTATCAGATGGTAAAGGACTTTAAATGCAAAGCTAGGATTTCATATTTTATTTTGCAGGCAATAGAGAGCCATAAATATTTATGAGTAAGGTGTGACTGGGAATAATAATTTTAACAACAGTGCAGAGGATGGAATGGAACAGGGAAAGACTAGAAGCAGTGAAACCAATTTGGAAGCAACTACAATAAATATTCCAGTCCAGAGGTCATAAGGATTTGAACTAGGATGATGGTTGTGTGAGTGGAGAGAAGGGAACAGATGAAGATGAAATAAAATGATAGATTTAGAGTTGGATGGGTCCTTTGAAGCCTCTGTGTCTCACTCCCTCATATTATAGATGAGGGAGTTCTCTAAGAAGATTTAAATGACTTGCTCAGGATCATGTGGCTGGCCTGAGGTGGGGGTTTGAACCACTGACTTCAAGTTCAATACTCTTTCCACTATACTACATCTCAAAGAATGGTGTGGAGCTAGAATTAACAAGACTTGGGAACTTAGCGAATATGTGGGATGAAGGAGAGGGAAATTTTCAGGATAACTCCAAGGTTTTCCAACCAGGTTGCTGGAAGACAGGTGGTTCCCTCATTAGAAACAGGAAGGTTTAGAGGAAGGATGGCTTCAGGGAGAAATATGAAGTTCTCTTTTGAACACATTGAATTTGAATTGTCTCTGGGACATCCAGATGGAGATATCTAGCAGGTAGTTGGCATGTTAGATCTAGAGCTCAGGAAAGAGATGAAGACCTTTATATTGATATGGAAACCATCTGCATCAAGAGAATTGGACCCATCAAGAAAATTGATCACTAAGGGATAAACTGTAGAGAGAATAAAAACAAATTATTAGGTGCCCATTATGTGTAGTCCTCTATAGGCTTAGCCTGCATACTTGCCAAGGGGATGATATGCCTCTGAGAGTGGTATTGTGCTGATGAGGACTTTTAGGACATTTTTTAAAGGTAGACCAAATTAACATGAAAAATTTGGGCTTCATGACAATTTGGTACTCCTAAATCAAAAAAGGGTGCCAAGATAAGAAAACTAATGGTGGCTCTTGAGAATGGACATTGAAGTAAGGGTGAACATATAGGAGGGTTCCACAAATGTTTGTTGAACTAGCTTCCATGGCATATTGTCAGAAATGCTGAAATAAAATTTGTGGGCTTGAGTTCCAGTCCTGGCTACTACTTGCCATCTGTGTGACTTTAAGCAAGTCACTTGTCTTCTTCTGGGTGCCAACTTTTTCCATCTATAACATGGGGGAATGAGGTGACCTAGATGATCTCTAAGGGATTTTCCAGTTTTACAATATATGATTCCTTGGTTTCAGGGGAGCCCAAGGATGAACCTAAGCAAGGTGTACTCATTTGGCTGAGTGCCACCCCTTATTAAGGATAAGTTCTTAATCATGCTCTCTTTCCCTTGGGTGTTAACCAGCCTCCAACCTGTTCTGTGTTTCTATAGCATGAGCCAAAACCATTGCCCCACTGGGATGACTGGGAAAGACCCAGGGAGGAGTTTAGTCTGTCCAGGAAGCTGGGCTCAGGATACTTCGGGGAAGTCTTTGAAGGATACTGGAAAGGGAAAGTCAAAGTGGCCATTAAGGTTATCGCCAAAGGTAAGCCCTATTCTTCTTGACTGGACAGGTATAATTTAACCCAGTTTCCTATTTGATCTATAATTGCATATGGGTTGTACTACTCCCTTGTTGGGGCATTTCTCTCTCTATTCCTGTTCCTATTATTCCAAGCAGAGAATTTCCAGAGAACCTTCAAGAAAAAGATATACTTGCATCCTTGACCCTATCTTCTCCTGTCTCCTCTAGTTCATCCTTTGATCATTTTGCTCTCATCTTCAATCTCTCTTTTAACTATTGGCTTCTTTCTTGCTGCCTACTAAAGCCTAGATCTCCCTCAGAGGCATCTATGTGGCCCAGGGAATAGAGCATTGAAGCTACAGGATACCCTGAATTTGAATTTGATTTCAGATACTTACTAGCTGTAAGTCACTTAACATCTCTCTGCCCCAGTTTCCTCAACTGCAAAATGGGGATAATTAAAGCAATTATTTCATAGGGTGGTTGTGAGGATCAGATGAGATAATATTTATAAAAACCACATAGCACAGTGCTGGGCACATGAGTAAGTGCTTCTAGCTGGCCCAGAGTGAATCTTCTCCTTCCTCCTTACATTTACTCAGAGGGAATTTACTCAGAAAGCCTAAATAAATTCAATTCATGGCTGGCTTTCTATTTCTTTAGATGACCTGATGCATCAGAACACTTTCTACTCAGAGGTTGAGGCCATGAAGAAGCTGCGCCACAAACATATTCTTTCTCTATATGCTATCTCTTCCATTGGGGACCCCGTCTACATCATTACTGAACTGATGTCCAAAGGAAACCTTCTAGAACTCCTTCGAGGTAAGAGCAGGGGAAATAGCCAATAGAACAAGATTTGGTCTACAAAACACTAGAGCTGGAAGAAGGGGGCCTGATACAATATACAGAGGTGGCCCAAGAGAATGACCTCCCCATTGACTCAGAAATAATATCCTCTAGCCCCTGGTGTATCCTCAACACCTATTTCCCTAACTCAGAAATTTCTAACCTGAGCTAAAGAGGAAGGGAGTATAGTGAATGGAAAAGATCTCTGATTGTAAAATCAGATTTAGATTTAAGTCCTGTCTTGCCATTGGGCCCGAGCAAGTCAGATCCCCTTTCTGGACTCAGTTTCTTCATCTTTTAAATGGAGATGCTAGAAAAGCAGATCGGATAATTTTAAGGTACCTTCTAATTCTGACATTCTTTGATCTTGGCTCTTCTATATACTACATATATGGCCTTGGATAAGCCATTTTACTCCTCTTTCAATTTCTTCATCCATAAAATGAGGACCAAATGAATGGAATCCTATGATTCCAAGAGCTCACATTCTTATGATCCCATGAAGGGAAAGATAGCAAAGTAAATGCCCCCCCAAAGACATTCAATAATGCATGACAAAGCTCAATAGAAAGTAAGTTTTAAATGAACAGAATTTAAAATTATCCATCTTTTGAGTCCTCTCCCTGAATATAATTCACTCCTTCCTTCTCCTCTTACTCTACTGTATTTTGTCCCATCCCTATTATCATTTTTATTCCTTGATTGACTGGATAAATAGCTGTGGCAATGAGCAATGGAGACCTTATTCTTTGCCTCTCACAGATTCCAAACGGACAAAATTGCTCACCACAGAGCTTGTGGACATAGCATCTCAAATATCTGAAGGCATGTGCTACCTCGAATCACAGAATTATCTTCACCGAGACCTGGCTGCCAGGAATATCCTTGTGGGAGAAAATAATATCTGCAAAGTGGGAGACTTTGGGCTGGCCAGACTTATCAAGGTAAAGACTTCAGATCCAAAAGCCTTCATTTCAAACTTCATTTCCCACCAGCATACACGAAAATCTAACTCTAGAGTGCTCCTTCCTCTATTGCCAGTTTGGCTACGCCCAGGGTCAAATTGTGTTCTTCATATCTACAATGTTATTCATCACAACATGAATGCAATTTCTCTCCCTGGATGCTGGTGTTATATGGAAGAAGGTTGAATCAGGAGAGAAAGATTCCATTTCTTTGTTTCTGAATGGGGAAATGACCATAGCTCTTGGGAGCAATGACGTGCAGTGGAAAACGTGTTATATTTCAAGTCAGAGGACATTGGTTCAAAACTCAGCCCTGCCATTTTGCTACTGTGTGACCTTGAGCAAATCACTCATGAGTCCCAATTTCTTCATCTATAAAATAAGGGTGTTAGCCTAGCTGGCTTCTAAGGTCTCTTCCAGCTCTAAATCCATGATCCTATGACTCCCAACTGATGGGTAGCTGTCTGTAGTGCTGGCCAACTGGGCCTTATCTTTTTTCTTCCCTATAGATACTCTGCACTTTAAGCAAATTGAACTACCTCATTGTCTTCCAAATATGACAGACTTTCCTACCTCTAGGATCTAGATCACATTGTTTACTCCAAATGGGATGTCCTCCTTCCTGCACTTAATCTATTTAAAATTCTTATTGTTAATCAGTCATTTCAGTTGTGCCTGACTCTCTGTCACCTTATTTGAGATTTTATTGGCAAAGATACTGGAGAGGTTTGCCTTTTAGTTCTCCAGCTCATTTGACAGATGAAGAAATGGAGGCAAACAGTATTAAGTGACTTGCCATGGGCAATACAGATATCGATGTCCCATACTCTATTCACTGTATCATCTAGCTGTTCCACAATTTTGTTACATCCTCCTTGAGGTCAAAGTGGATTTTATATATCTTTGTAGACTCCAGATTTGAAATCACAAAGATGAGCCTAATTTAGGCCTGGCACTATCCATTGTGCCACTTAGGTGGCCATTCAAAATTCTACCCAACCTTAAAAGACCGATTCCCATTTTTCCTCTTCTGTAAAGTTTTTATTGACTTCTTCAGCATAGGGTGATTTCTCCCTCCTCTGACTTCTAGTATTTATTCCAGGCTACCATCACATAAAATTGACACCTAGTTATCTTCTCTGTGAACTGCTACATTTCATCTGCTCAGCTAGATTATAAACTTCTTAAGGACAAGAATTGTGCTTCTTTAAACCTGCCATACTTGGTGTGATGCACTTCAATGAACTGATTCAATTCCATAAGCTTTTATGAAATGTCTACTTTGTATTGGTCATTGTTTCAGATAATGCTTGGCCTTGTGAAATTTCAGATTAGCAGAGGGATAGAACACATACAGAAATAGTTCTAATACAAAATAACATGTTAAGTGCACTAGAGAAATAGGAATTAAGTATTGTGATATCAGAGAGGAAAAGACATTACTATTATGGAAGTCTTCATTACGCAGGTGCCATTTGAGTTGGTATTTAAAAGATGGGCAAGAATTTACCAGGCTACTGTTGGGGTCAGTGGGTCAATAAGGAAAATGTTGAAGCATAGGAAACAAGAACTTGGAGAGGAGGAAACATGGTCACGAGTGAGAGATTGATGGTGCAGTCTACCGTATCTGGAACAGTTCCTTGAAAGGAGTAAAATGAGATGAATCTGGAAGAGTAGTGCAATACCACTGATGGTGACTATGGAGGACCTTGAGTACCAGGCAAAGGTGTTTGAATTGTACCTTTGGTAGGTAATAAGGAGTTAAGTGGTATAGTAGATAGAGTGCCAGACCTAGAGTCAAGAAGGTCAATCTGGCTTCAGACACATACCAGCTGTAGGACCTGGGCAAGTCACTTAACTCTTTGCCTCAATTTCCTCATCTGCAAAATGGAGACACACTGGAGAAGGAAATGGCAAACCATTCCACCATCTTTGCCAAGAAAACTCCAAATGGTGCCACAAAGAGTTGGAAATGACTGAAAAACAATGAATGCAAAAGGCAATAAAGAGCTGGAAGACATATTTGAGGAGAGATCTATATATAGGAAGAGCGGTTGACACCATCTAAGTTCAGTATAAGACTCAGACTGAAAGCCTTGGGAATTCCCCTTCCACAAAGGGATGCTGGAAACAGCATGGTGTTACACTGCTACTATTTTTAAGTTTGGGAAGAGTTTTCACGACAATTGTGTCATCTGGCTGCCATATGAATCCTGCCAGGTAAGATTAAGTCATTTGCCCATGATCACAATTAAGAAGTTTGAGACCAGATTTGAACCAGTTCCTCCTGACTCCAGGCCCAGCACTCTATGCCTGTACTACCTAGCTGTCCCTTATCAAACATTCATTAGATACCTATTATGTGCAAGGCCCCAAGGACATAAAGATAGCTAGGACAAGGGTCTTGCTCTTAAGCAATGTACAACCTAGTAATTTGTAAGTTTTTGTCATTCTAGTCTGTGGCTCTACTCTCTACTTTTCAAACCTTAGTAGTCTGTTTCCACTTAAAAAAATTTTTTTTAAGACTATTCTATTATAAAAATGAATAATGTTGAAATAGATTGAGTGCTAATATATGTATAACCCAGTGGAATTGCTTGTCAGCCCCGGGATGGGGGAGGAAGGAGAGGAAGGAAACAAGAAGAATAATGGAACCATGGAAAAAAATAAGAAATTTAAGGTCTAAGAAAAGAAAAATTTTAATATGGAATGCTTCACGAATTTGTGTGTCATTCTTGTGCAGGGGCCATGCTAATCTTCTCTATCATTTCAATTTTAGTATATGTGCTATTGAAGCAAACATTGTTTTTATTTTTAATGCTAAATTATTGGGAAATTCCTGGCTTTTCATAAATATCAGCAAGAATAATCCCTTATAAATAGTGGCATAAGATGTCAGCCCTCAGACTCCGTTGGTTAGTACAACAGTTCTAAATAACTGGAAAATGAGAATGATGTGGGCCTTGCAGTATGTCTGTCAAATGACATTTTTTAGGGGAAATTCCATTTCAAGGGTTGTCAACAGCCTTCATGGTACTGAAATTCATGTAGGGTTTCTGAGAGTTGACAGTTGCCCTGAGACCAAACATTCTGGGGCAGCTAGGTGGTGCAGTGGATAGAGTGCCTTGCCTGGAATCAGGAAGACTTAAATTCAGATCTCTCCCCTGATACTAGCTATGTGATCATGTGCAAATGACTTAACCTCTGTTTGCCTCATCTGCAAAATAAGGATAAATAATAGCACCTACTCCTGGGGTTATTGTGAGGATCGAATGAGATAATAATTGTAAAGTGCTTAGCAGTGTTTGGCACATAGTAGGTGCCACATAAATGATGCTAGCTATTATTACTATCCTCTGTGGCTCACAAAACTTTTGTGTTTACAGGATAATATTTACCTTTCCTATGCACAGAACATCCCCTACAAATGGACTGCACCAGAAGCCCTCACCTATGGGTTATATTCAACCAAATCTGATGTTTGGTCCTTTGGAATTCTTCTCTATGAAATTTTCAGTGATGGACAGATACCATATCCAGGTATAATATTCGCCAAACTATCAATAAAAGGGGAAAGGAATGCAAATGGATGGTGCTAGGGAAGATAGTCCCACATGGCAGGTATCCAAGTCTTATGAGTGCTTACTGCAAGGGTCCCATAACCTCTGACATAAATATGCCCAAGAATTGGGGAGAACTCAGAAAATACTGTCAAGGATCCAGCTCTTGTTACTTCCTAGTCCTTGGTGTACTTTCTGCTAGGTAGATTAAAAAGCATAGCCTAATACACACCTGATTTCCTTCTCCTTTCTGTCAACAAATTCTGTCTAATGCAACAGTGTAAAGTCCAGTTTAAGAATATTAGCGCAGGGGCCTGAGCTCCTCTGCCTATTTTTATAAGTTGCCTTTAGGTACTTTCAGAATGAGAGACTAGTGGCTCTGTTGAGGTTCCTGGCAGCAACATCCCACAGATCAACAGGAGTTAAAAATGAGTTCTAATCTCTGATACCCCTAAGGCAAGAAGCCAAAGGCAGAGGAAAAAATTTTTTCCCCTTTGATCCATAGGTCTGGTAGACTCAGAGTTCAGTTTCCTCAGATGTCAGAGGGAGAATGGAATCCAGTGTATAGTATGTTATTTGCCTAGTCTTTTTTTTTTTTTTAATTAAAAAAAAAAAAATAAACCCTCACCTTCCATCTTGGAATCAATACTGTGTATTGGTTCCAAGACAGAAGAGCGGTAAGGGCTAGGCAATGGGGGTTAAATGACTTGCTCAGGGACACACAGCTAGTAAGTGTCTGAGGTCATATTTGAACCTAGCACCTCCCATCTCTAGGCCTGGCTCTCAATCCACTGAGCTACCCAGCTGCCCCCATTTGCCTAGGTCTTTTGGAACTAAGATATGTAATCTCTTGTTTTTCAATTTGCTTTAAAGCCTGAGGGTGATTGCTACACCATTTGTACTTTATTCTCTCAAATGAGAATGGTAGACAATTTTCAACTCTCTTAGGGGTTACAGTAGTGTAGTACATGACTTGGTACCAGGGAAAATCTGGGTTCAAATCATACCTCTGACCCACATGAGGAATCAACTTAACCTCTAGACTTAATTTCAGGTATAAAATAATTAAATCTGATTTTTACAGTGTTAAAAATGCAGGCAGTTATTATTCATTATGCCCAGAAATTCTTTAGTGTCTATATTTGTGGCTCTCTTCCTTTCACTTTCCTTCTCTTCTTTAGGGATGTCCAATCATGAAGCTCATACGAAGGTCCTGGGTGGTTTCCGAATGCCCTGCCCCATGAAATGCCCACCCTCCATCTATGACCTCATGTGTAGATGCTGGCATCTGACTCCTGAAGAAAGACCCTGCTTTAAAACCCTCAAAGAAAAACTCATTAGTTTCACCAATTATGAAAACCCACTTTGAGCTGGGGGCCTGCCTGAGAGATCCTTCAATGCTTCCTTACTTACCACCCAACTCCTCCACCTGATTCCCTAAGAGTAATCTCAACAGTCTCCCTTCCTCGGGGTCATCAGCTTTGGACCTGCAGAAGATCCATGGGGATTGCCCCTGAAGGCAATGTGGCCTAGTGGAAAGAGTGCTGCTGGTCTTTAAGACAAAGAGTGGGTTTGAGTCTGGGCTACAACATTCACTAATTGCACAGATTTCTAAGAATTATTTAATTTTCTGGGTCTCAATGTCTTCTCTGTAAAATGGGAATAATAATACTCATTCTACCTCTCTCACAAAGCTGTAGTGAGGAATTCATTTTTAAACTTAAAAGCTTTATGGAAATGTCTGCTGCTGTGGTTGCTGCTACACCTTGGCTCCCTTCCAGTTGGGGCCATGGGTTGTGTGTGCAGTCACTTGAAGACCAAAGACACTGGGGTCAGAACAGATGTTCTGCAAAAATGCCCCAAAGGCTAAGCAATTAATTTGTTTCTATTTCATTTACTAAGACTTTCTTATTACAAAATGAGTAAATTTCATTGATGATAAGACATTAAGAGCTCCTGGACTCTTCTCAAGAGACACCCTAAGTGACAGGGGATACTTAGGAGAAACTCAGAAAATAGAAGTTCAAGTTCTCTGAGGCTTTCAGTGCCCTCAATCGAGACTCACTTAGAGGCCACATGCTGCAGTGAAAAAAGTACTGGATTGTAAAAAAGCATATAAGGCCCTGGATTGAATTCCCAGCTATTTACTAGTGTAATCTAGAGCAAGTCACCTTAGTTTCCTCATGTGTAAAAGGAGAGGGGTTGGATGTGATGCCTCTCAGGTCCCCTCTTGCCCCAATCTGAGTTATCTGTGCCATACATTGCTCATCCTCTTTGGCAGGGAAAAACTCTGGCCCTGGGAAGGGAATCTTGGGATAAATAATGAACCTATTCAATGAGGTTAAGAGAAGGGTCTTGCTTCTTTATCATGAGGACTTACTATCTTCAAGCAGTGGTTCCCAAACTTTTTTGGCCTACCGCCCCCTTTCCAGAAAAAATATTACTTAGCCCCCTGGAAATTAATTAAAAAATTTTTTTAATAGCAATTAATAGGAAAGATAAATGCACCTGTGGCCATCACTGCTTCCCTAGATCGCTGCAGCACCCACCAGGGGGCAGTGGTGCCCATTTTGGGAATCTAAAGTGCACTTTGGCCTAAGTGCCCAATTCAGGCTTTGGCTGGATGACAGCCTGAGTCTAAAACAAATATTTCATGGAAATCCTTGCTGTCCTCCTGGGAGCAGGTCCTTTTTTTAGCCCTGATCCTTACTTCTGAAAAATTCAAGTGTCTGTTAACAAGCAAGAGCTACTTGGGAGGCAATTTTTGTTCTGCTGGTGAATTGTAAAGTCTGGACCATATGGTTGTTCACAATAGCTGTTTATGTGTGACCTGCATTTGGAATCAGAGAACTTGAGTTCAAATCCTGTCTCTGCCACTTATGACTTTATTCAAATCATATAATCTCTTAAGGCTTTAGTTTCTTCATCTGTAAAATGAGGGGGTTGGACTTGCTGATCTCTATAAACCTTATCATCTCATGATCCTTTGATGTCAGTTAAAGGTGGCAGAGAAAGCTCTCTAGTGGGACTGCTGGTCTGCTGGTCCTCTGGGGCTGGGGGTAGACTATGGACATATAGGCTATTACTAAGCCTGGAGATGGGCTGGCCTCCTCAGAGTAGACAAGTTTATCTGAAGTATTCGCAGCTTTTGGCACCTGGATTCCTAAATCTGGATCCAGGAACTTCATGTCGATTTTGGCCTGAATTTTCTTTTATTCCATTAGTGCAAGTGAGTGAATAGTTTCAAAAAAGTCCCACCACTGACTCAATTGAGAGTGAGCTGGGATTTGAGTCAGCTTTCGGATGGGAATAGCTGCCTGTGCTGAGGTTAGTTATTTATGGGGAACCCTTCTCTTCCTCTCAAATCGCTGAGCAACTTGAAAGCAGCACATCCTACTCATTCTCTTTAACTTGTGCCTTCAGCCAGAAAAGCAAGCTGCTAGGCAGGTCCTGCTGGTGGCCTGGTGGAGCTTGTGGGTTGCTCCATACTCAAAAACCATTGGTTCCACTTTGCTCTTATGCCAGGGCAGAGTACAAAGCAAACTAGGTCAGTCATTCCTTATGGAATACTGGCCACAGCCAAGGGCAGTTGGCTGGGCAGGGAGAGTGGCCCCATCCAGGTGCCGGTGACCAGCACTGACAGAGAAACCACCTGGCTCCAATATAACAATGACTATTTTTAAGCAGGAACTGGGTTTAAGTTAAAAAGGAGCCATCTGCTTTCCTGCCCTGGGATATATTTGACTAGAGGGCAGACCTGCACCCTAAGGGGGGGCTTGAGGAAATGCCATTCTCCTGGACAGGACAGTAAACTTTCCTAATCACTGTCGCTTTGACTAGCATCTACCCCATCTCTCTTCCTTGCAGGGGATAACTTAAGAGAATCACAAGAATTTCTAAGGAATGTCCCTAGAAATAATTTAGTCCAAATGCCTCATTTTTAGTAGGAAAACAAAGTCTAGAGATAGGGTATGACTTGTCCAGGATCACACAGCTAATTATTGTTACAGCCAGTAAGAGAACTCTAAGTTTTAAGTTTTAAGGTTCAGGACAGCATGAACTTTAAAGGTGATTTGGCAAAATTTGAGCTAAAGCTCTAAAGGTCAGGGAAAGTAGATTAGGAAATAGAGTGATAGTGAATCCAGAGAAAGCTCTCTTGCAAAGAGGACTTTTCCCCCAATCTCTTTTTAGCTTCAGAAAGCAGGGGCTATCAAGGCTAATATACTGCAAGGCCTTTTCATGCACTATACGGGTTCTAACAACACTACAAATCAACCATACTTTTGATGCATTAGGGGAACTTGTTTAAACAATCATTTTATAATCCGAACCCAGTAACCCCTCCTTGTTCATCCATCTTTTGCATAATTCCAGACTTTCAAGTGTTTACCCAAGTCAATGCCCAACTAGATTAATTGGATCTGCTGAGTCAAGGGCTGGCCAGTTGTTAGGACTGAACAAGAAAGGAGAGAAAGGTGGAGTGCTGATCCTGGAGTCAGGAAGACTCAAGTTCAAATCTCATCTCAGACACTTACTAGCTTGTCTCCTAGCCTAGATTAGTCACTTAACCTCTGTTTGTCTGTTTCTCTAAGATGGAAATAATAG
This sequence comes from Gracilinanus agilis, assembly GCF_016433145.1. Lineage (NCBI taxonomy): Eukaryota > Metazoa > Chordata > Mammalia > Didelphimorphia > Didelphidae > Gracilinanus > Gracilinanus agilis. Next base: position 265,736,206 of record NC_058131.1, on the reverse strand, counting down.
AACCTACCTCCTAGGTTGTTATGAGGATTAAATAGTGTTAAGGCATATAGCATAAGCAGGTGCTATATAAATGCTTATTCCTTCCTTTTCCTCATGTAACTCACCTCCTGGGTGAGTTAGGATGGGTCTAAACATCTCAGAAAAGCAGACAAAGAAACACTCTACCCAATTCCTGGCACTATTCAGGAGTTATCCTTTTGTCCTCATTCAGCTAGTGAAATAGGGTAAGGAGTGTCAAAGCTAGGACTCTGGGAATTACAGTCTCTGGGAAATGAACAGAATTCAGAGCTAATTCCTGGCTGGCCTTGGTTCCCAGAGCATCTCTTAAAGAAGAAATAGCATCTACTAAAGGAAAGGGGTTATAGTACAGGGCAATTCCTTCACCCCATGCTTTCTTCTCTATCCCCAGCTCAATAAACTCAGGCCTTATGTTGGGGAACTCTACCTTTCTAGTCTTTCTTGGAAGATACATAGCAGATAGCCCAGGTCCTTTGATTCTTTGCCCTAGGATGGTGAGATCCTGAGGTGGGGAGGTGTCTGTGGTTAAGAATACACCAACAGACACACTGAGCATCTCCCACGTTTTGGTAGGATTGAGTCTCATCCCTTTGTCTTTTTCTCTTCTTTCCTGGTTGCCCCACTTCTCTCTTGCTAATTGCTTCCTACTTAACCACCTGAATTTACAACGTTTCCTTTTTAAGAAACTGGCCTTTGTATCTGGCTTAATGGACAGGGTGCAAATAGGTGATTAAAGCGGCTACTAAGGGAAGAAATGGTCCACACCAAAAGCATGTTGGGTAAGAAGGAAATGCTCCACTAAAGCACACATCATTAAAAGGCTGCTCAGAGTTTATTAGTTTCTTTTGAGTAACAAAGTAAACAAAGTTACTGAGGCTGCTGGAAAGCACATAGGTGATTTGGATAGTAAAAAAAAGTAACAAGTGTGGTTGCTTTTACTTGTTTTTTTGGTCTTTTGCTTTTGTTTTTCTTTTAAAAAACACACACACAGCACAACTACTTCTATGCTTAAGCAGCCTATCTAACCTAAGGGGAAAAGATGGGAGAGGAAAAGGGAGGGGAAGGGACAGGGAGGGGAGGGGAGGGGAAATGGGCTCTGATGCCTAGCGCACTTCAGAAGCGGCAGGGAACAGCAGGAAGGTGATGCTGCTCATGCAGAAGGCCCAGTGGTGGTTTTGCTGGGCTCACTGGCATGCCGCTTCCTCATGGCTTCCTGAGCCAGGTCACAGGTGATCGTGCCATGAGCAACCTGGAAAGTTCCTGAGCTGCAAGTAAAGGATGAGGGAGAGTCAAACATCTATAAATCCCAATGCTACAGAGAGCGCCAAACCCCGAAGAAGTGCTGGGTTAGGTCTCTAGCCTGTCCCAATTCAGATTTTCCTGTATTTCATACTTTAATAAATTCTTACTCATTGTGGAGTTATAAAAAGGTAAGCTATTGGCCACTAATAACCAAGATATAAAAAGGTGGGGATTTTTTTGGGGGGTGGGAGTGGAGGCAGTATTAAGGTTGCCAAAACCACATTATCTTTCCTAAGTTACACTCAGCTTTTCCCTCCCTCCCCTCATGTTCCAAGTCCACTCTGTAGCTCACTTACTTCTCTGGGGATTCCAATACAGTTGACATGAATGGATGACTTGACTTCCCGAAGAAGAAGCTGGCCCACCAGTGGCCTGGGTCTGATTTGGGAAGACCTAAAACATGCAAGGCAGAGTCACTCCATCTTGGGGGCAACTGAGTAATTACCGATATACTATTCTGTAGAATCAACTCTTCTTTTCTCCTTCATGTCCAGTGCTTTTCCCCAAGCCAAGGAACAGGTCAAATCCCAACCCCTTTTGCCTAATTGGCTGTTGGAGAATTTCTGTCAGTATTAGAAGCACCAATTCACCTTCTTTGCATTTGATTGCCATTTGGTTCTTGGTGAACCCAATGCTATATTTTGTTTAGAATCCATAGAGGGATAGGCATGTTCCTCAGAAGAGTTAATATGAGTCCTATACTCACCAGGATGGTGGGGGATCACTTCCCCAGAGTACTCAGCACTTCCACAGGAGCTGTTGCTGGAAGTGGAACCCAGACGCCCTGGGAAGGAAACACGGTGTCACTAGTGCCTTCTTTCCTGGAAAATAGTCTTCAGTCCCCTCTGGGTTACTGGGGTGGTTACTCATGGTCCCCCTAAACCCTGGAATTTCTCCACTTCCACTGAGGCTTGAGGAGCCCTCTTCCAGGACATCAACCATTTACTGTGCTTGTCTCATCTTGAACCTATTCAAATCAGGGCTCCAAACATATGGTTACTCTTACATCACAAATTGGTGTCAATTGTAAAGACCTGCAAGGTTGTAAGCCATTGGCTAGGTACAGGCCTTCTGGAATACTTGTAAGAGTTAGGGGGGGATACTCTAGGAGTAAGAGGGTTTACACAGTGCTTTCTTCCAATCATTTTGTGAGGTAGGTGGTATAAACAGGATTATACCTATTTTATAGATGAAAAAACTGAAGCTCAGAATGGTCAAGTGACTTGTTCAAGATCACACAGCTACTAAGTGTGAAGCCAGGACTCAAATCTGGGTGGGTCTTCTGTCTCTGAGTCCAGTGGTCTTTCCACTTACATTCTGATGCAAGCCCTGACATCTTTGCACCAGGTTTAGAGTTCAATTTGGAGCTAGGGGCTGGACATTTTCTTGTCATAATAGACTTTCAAAAGTGCCAAAAGAAATCCCCAGTCCTCCTGTAGTACACTGGGTAGCTTGGTGCTCACAGGCACACTGGACCCTACAGAATTCTAGCCCTGTTGGGGCTTGATGTGCCAGGGAGGCCTTACTTCGGTAGTAGTCATGGGTTGCTACAAGTGAACCGCTGGACGGGATTGCTGCCATGTTGCTTGTTCTTCTTGTGACGATGTAAACCTGTAGGGGAGACAGTCATGATTCTCACATGCACTTTGGCTAGCCACATAAATGATAGGAAGATTGTTCTCAATTGTTCTATAATTGTTCCTTCTTTATTGACCTGGCTCAGTGGAGTCTGCAGTTTCAAAGAGGTTAGTTAGATATTATTCTTATGTGGACCTCAATATTTGATAGCTTGAGTGGTTCCTCAAGGGGAAAAGATAACTGGAAAATTTCGACCTACTCCTAAGTAGTTAAGACAATTCCTAAAGTGGGTGCTACTGCCCCTTGGTGGGTGCTGCAGCAGTGATGGCCACAGGTGCATTTATCTTTCCTATTGCTATTAAAATTTAAAAGAAAATTAATTTCCAGGGGGCTAAGTAATATTTTTTTCTGGAAAGGGGGTGGTAGGCCAAAAAACTCTGGGAACCACTGGTCTAGACTTTCGGCATGCTGGCCCTCCTTACCCATAAAGATTTCTTTTTTTAAAACCTTTACCTTCTGTCTTGGTACCAATTCTAAGACAGAGGATCAGCAAGAGCTAGGATATCAGGATTAAGTGACTTGTCCAAGGTCACACACATAGCTAGGAAGTATCTGAGGCCAGATTTGGGCTCCTGAACCTGGGCCTGGCAATATCTACTCTGTTACCTAGCAACCCCCCCCTCCAACTCCAGGAGACATTGACTTTTTGTTTCTTTTTTGGAGAAATTATAAGATACCTCACTTTTACTTTGCTTATAGATTTTACAGTGTTAAAAAATTACTAAGACTTATGTTTTTGGCCTTAATTCATCTTGGAAATTAGAAAACTGGGGTGGCTTATATAGGATGTTTTCCTACAGTAATGGCAAAGGTGGTGCTCTCAGAGAATTGTATTCTTCCCTCTCTCTCACCTCCATCCCAACTTGCCAAGCTCCATCCGGGCATGTTCCCTTGTATTTGTCCCTTTTGCTCTCATCAATTTGAACATCACCCTAGTTCAAGGCCTCTAGCCTGGACCTTATCAACTACAGGGTGATCCCAAAATAATTGAACTTTTCCAAATTTTGCTAGAATATCTGAACCTCACACACACACACACACACACACACACACACACACCCATTTACTCCAGTTACTCTTACATTTTTTAGTTTTCCTCTAGATAATCCTTGTTTTCAAACCTTATCCCCTTAGGTTAAAATTCCTCTCTCCCCTGTCAAAATATCCCAGCATGCCTTGAAGCTCTTGCAACAGAGTACTTTTGTACTAGAGAATGTGTGTACGTGCCTGTGTATCCATTCCATTCTCTCCACTACTCTCCCCCTTCTTTCAGGGTTCCTCCAGGAATGCTCACTTTAGGGCTCAGACGACCCTTTATTCTCCACCTCCTCACAAAGTGAGTATGCCTAGAGTTCCATTACCAGAATGTGAGCTCTTTATCTATCTTTTCTTTTGCATGTATTTGTGCTTAGTACACAGTGCCCAGCACAAAGTGAGGTCTTAATGAATGCTCATTGGTTGTACTTAAATAGTCTGGACAGAACCCTGTATAAGTATAATGGACGCCAAAGTTAAAGGACGCTGGTTAAAGAGAATCCTAGCAGCGATCCCCTGAACTTTAAGAGTCCGAGGAAGAGGAAGGCTCAGTTAAGTTTTTTCATCAAAGACCTTAGTGGCAAAGCACAGCTTTTTCTTTTTTCTTCTGGCCTGATAAAAACACATGGAATGAAGCTGCTCTCTCCTCTCACATCCCCGCCACCCTCCCCACACACAGATCCCACAGCAGCAAAGTTTAGAGAGCTTTCGTTCTTAACAGCCTGTTCTCAGGCAACAAAGAGGGCCTGAAGGAGAAACAGAAGCTCATTGTTTGGCCTCTTTGCCTCGGTCAGCGCTTTCCGAGCAGAGAAGTGAGGCAAGCCCGCCTCTCCCTAATTCCTCCAGACAATCATCTATTATCTGCACCGCCCAGTTTGGAGGCTCCTCCCCCGAAGCCTTATATAACCTTAGCGGTCGGGGGAGGGGGTACCCCACCCAGAACTCCACCAAACTGGTTCAAACTGGCTTGGAGAAACCCTCCGGTCTTGTGCCAGCCTTGCCCAGTACCGAGATGCCAGCCCGGACAGCAAAGGAGGCCAGGGATGCGGGGGCGGGAGCGGTGTCTAAACTAGCTCTTCCCTCTAGTCCCTTCCTGGAGCAACTGACTTGAGGTCCGGCAGAAACCGGATCAGACTACTCAAGGGACGGAAGAGAAGGAACAGTTGTTCTCCGGAGCAGCATAGCCCCGCCCAGCAGCCGCAAAAGGAAGCTAAATCAAAGGAGAAGGGCAACATTTTTACAGGACTAGATAGGATTTAAAAGACAGGCTATTTTATCTTTAGGTTCAGCCAGATGTAAACAGCTGGGAAGGGACCCGAGTTATTTAATGCTAGGCTGATTTTAGGTATTCGACCCTCCCCCACCCACTCCCTTTGCTGGAAGTCCTAGTCTATTTGGGCACAAGCCTTAAGGATGTTTTGGTTTTTTATTTTGCGGGGATACTCTGTTTAGAAACTGACCCGGCAAGAGAGTCTTGGTTCTGTTTTCGGCGTCCGGCCTTTCTCTTGCCTCTCCGCCACCCCTATTTCTGTCTGAACTGGTAGTGGTTGTGTTTCCACGTGGAAACAAGGAAGGCTTTTCTTCCAGGGCCCAAGGCCAACTTTGACCTAAAAAAGCACTGATCCAGCCAACTGAAACCAGCACGGAGGTGGGGTGGGGTGGGGTGTATTCCCTTCTAAAGGCCCCATTTGGGAAGCAGCTCCGAACGGACAAAATTCCTGAGGTTGTCACGAGGGGCCAACGGAGCTGATTTTGTTTGATTCAAGCTTCCCCGATTTCCCCAGTACCTAGAAATGGCGAACTGAGTGACTGAGGGTGTACAAAGGGGCCCAGGCATGTCCTAACACGTGCTGTGGGTGAGGTAGGGTAGGGTGCCCTCCATTTACTTCCCATCTCCTATACAGTGTTCCTGGGTGGGACACAATGACTGTTCCCTTCTCACTCAAGGCAGTAGGGTGGAGGCCAGAAGGAAGGCAAACAAAGATTAGGAACAAGTCAGAAAGAGAGACAATTTCCAACGGGAAGGCAGGCGAGAAATAAAAAGGTTGCGAACTCGGAGGGAGTGGGTCCTCGACAGGAGAGGAGAAAGTGGTTAATATTCTTTTCTCCCACTGGGCTCCCAATCTACATCCTTTTAGTTAAAAAACAAACTTGTCGTGCCTGTCCCCCCACTTGACCAGGAACAGCATAGAAAAAGCCCGCAGAAACCTGGTGTTTATAGTAAGCCCCGCCACCTAGGAAAGATTTGATTATCGCCTAGCGCCTGGCGAACAGCTAAGCCAGAAGCACCTTTTCTAATTTCTAAGATTAATCCAATTTCTAAGGTTCTTGGTAACCATTGGAGAGAGTCGATTTTTCAGGACGCCTCATTTTAGGGCTATAGCTCTAAAAGGGATCTAGATGATCCGTCTTCCTCGGGAAGGACGCGCGGTGTGGGTAGGTTGGACCTAGACCTTAAGAGAATCTGGGCTCAAATTCTAACTTAACCACGCTTTAGCATACAGAAGTTCTGATTCTCCACAGTGGACAGTGTCACTTCTCCGGCCCCCTTCCCCGCCCCAAGTTACACTGCATTTACTTCAAAGGGCAGGGGCTTTTGTCTTTGAAACTCCAGTACTAACACGGAGCTAATTTAAATATATATAAAATACATTTATTATATATGTGTGTATATATGTTAAAAAGTCAACCAAGACCCCTTCTGGGCCGATTTTCTTCATCTTTAAAATGAAAGGTTCATCTAGACAGTCTCTTAGTCTTTCATCTTGATTAAATTTTATTATGCTCGGCCAAAGCCTAAAGTTCCTCAAATCTATTATCTCCTGAGACTCTGTCATCCAGGAACCTCGAGGACTCCTTTTTTTTTTTCCGAGGACTCCTTTTTTTAAAAAAATGTGAGTATTTACTTGGAACTTTTACTGGTATTTGTCGTTTTATTTCCTTTTGGTAAGATTTATAGTAGTAGAAGTAGGAAGGGCTTTAGAGATCACCCTGGATGCTTCTGCTTTCATTTATAAATAAGGGAAACTGGGACCTAAGGAAGTTAAGTGACTTGCCCAAGGTTATGCAAGAGCGCAAGACTTGCCCGAGGAAATAAGAAGCAGAGCTAGGATTCGAACCGAAAGATTTCTTTCTCAGCGCCGCACGCTTTCCACTTCGATACACTGACCCTTCCACATATATTTCTTCCCTGGAACTACCTAATGAAAAACCCAAACGCTCTGGGTCCTTTGCTTTTCTCTCTAGACAATTTTTAAAATGGAGTCTGGCCTCTGCTCTGCGAGGGTGGGGTCTTCTCTCTTCCACTCCTGGTCTCACCCTAGCCTCCTGCTCTGGGTGCACAGCACCGGATAAGCCAAAAGTGAAGGGCGGGAGAGGAGGGGGCGGCTGCTTAGTTCTCGGAAGAGGCCTGCAGCTAGCTCTCTTCTCAACCCTGTCTTGCTTACCTTGGTGGCGGCTCCCGAGCAGCCCCTGTCAGGCAGTGGGCTGCGGCGGACGATCACGGGTGACTTGGCTCGGGGAACGGGGCGCTAGGCCACAGAGCCCATTTGTAAAGGAGATCACGGGAGGATACTCCACGGCAACGGAAAATGCGAGAGTTCTTTGGGTTTGGCTCTCTAGGGGCAGGGCAAAGACTTATATAGGGTAGCAAGGAGGGGCGGGGTAGACTCCCGTCACGGGAGGTGGGAGGAGCGAACCCCGAACCCCGCCTGCCTCCCCTCCCCCAGCCCCAGTTGAGGCTCTGCTCCACTGTGCTCTGGGTAAATGGAAGACCCAAACTCCTTTGCTGGAGTAGGTGGGAAGAGGAGAAAGACTTCCGCCCTTCATTCACTCACCCAGAGGCCTTTGAACTACTGGGCGGCCTCTGGGAATGAGGGGATGTGGTCCAAACATATCCTAAATTGAAAGAGCTCCTAGAGAAGGAGCATTTCAAAATTTTATAAACCACCCAAACCAGCCGCTGTTGGATTCGGGCTTCTCTGTCTCTCTCTGCAGCTAGCTCAAAAAACTTCCAGAACTAGACATAACATGATGCTTTCAGGGATCCTTTAGATACAGTTCTGGGCCTGTGGTCAGGAAGACCCATCCATATAACCAAGTTAAAATCTGGCCTCAGACACTTACTAGTTGTGTGACTCTGGGAAAGTTACTTATCCCTGTTTGCTTCAGTTCTTCATCTGTAAAACGAGCTGGAGAAGGAAATGGAAAACCACACCAGTGTCTTTGCCAAGAAAACCCCAAAAAGGATCCCCAGGAGTCAGACAGGACTGAAAATGACTGACCAATTCCATCTTTGCTTCCTTGATTTATGTTTATTGGCTCTCTCTGTGTGTAATCAAAGTTTCCAGAATTTGACCCTGGCATGATGCTATTCTGAGGCCTTTTCAGAGGAAATCAGCAGACTAGTTCAAATCCTTCTAGCATGGAAGAGCCTCTAAATAAATGCAATTCCTGAGACTTTCCATGCCCATTGTCTGTTTTGGCATTCATAAAATCCCTAGGTGCAAGCTGACTAAAAAACCCAGCATGATGAAGGCACCCCCTGACATGCCCAGGCTTGGGAACTGGGTTGCTGGTGAGAGACAGGAATGAGGAGAAGAGGGAGTAGCACAGCTGAGTAGGGGCAGAGTCCCAGTTTTCCCCCACTTCATAGAAATATATTTTAATTTATTGGAACATTTTTATTCTTTAAAACAATTATTCTGTGCTACTTTAGTTTTGAAGGTAAGGGGAATCTTAGGATGGATCAAGTGGAATCTGGGGTGGGGGGCATATTCTCTGTTATTTTAGTCCTTCAGTTCTTTCCTCCAAGAACAGACTTTTCCATCCAGTGTATTGATATTTTTCTGAAAACATCTCTTTGGACTGGGGATGAGAATAGAGCAGGGGTTGGCAAAGTAAGGTTCTCAAGCCATATTTGGCTCTTTTGAGGGCCAGATATGGCTCTTTCTGCAGGAGTCATAAAGTCAATTTTTTTTTAGGTGCTGTTACAGGAGTGCGCACTGCGAGCACTGTACTGCTCTCATGAAATTACATTTTAAAAAATGTGGCGTTTATGGCTCTCACAGCCAAAAAGGTTGCGGACACCTGGAATAGAGTGAGCCTTAGTGCTAATCTCCCAGTGCTCTGGTAGTTCTGAAAGTGAAGAAATCAACAGAACTAGGGCTATCAGCTTCAGAAACTGGTGGACTTGGGCCAAGGAGAAACAGGGGCTCAGGAAGGAGAAAGGGCAGGGAGAGTAGGAGCCCCAATAGGGTTTTGGTAAATTCCTCAGCAGGTTGAGAAAAGGCAAGGAAATATGTGTATTAAGGAAGAGGGTGGCTATTCAGCTTCTTTCAAAACCCAGAAAGATCCCTAGTCAGCCTGTCTTGGGTTAGGTACAAAGATTGGAACTCTGGGGACTGTCTGAAGAGGAGAATGTTTAGCAGAGAGAAGATGCAAAGAATGTTATTTCTGTAATAAAGTATATGAAAAAGTTGTCATAGAAGACGGTCCACACTTTTTTTTCTGCTTATGTTATGTGGTTACAACCAGATGTTGTGGGGTACAATGGTGAACCCCTGGGTTTGAGAAGGATACCTTTTTGCAAGAATGCAAGTCTCCAAAACTTAGCTTAAAAGTAAAAAGAGAGATTTATTAGTAAGATAGAATTATTGACCAGCAAGACAACATGAGTGGAATAATCCTGGGGGGTTGCTCTCAGAATGCCTTAGTTTAGGGGTTTTTATACCCTTTACAACAGTGAGTAAATGAGGTTATGTCACAGTGTGGACATGACTCTAGAGTGGTAAGCACTTAGGTATTCAGCGAGGTGTGGGGTCTGCCTGGAGATCCTCATGGTTTAGGGAACAGATGGATGCCTGAGATACAGTCTGAAGACATCAAGGTGTAGCCTGAAGGTGTATCTCTTTGTCCATCTCAACCTCAAAGACTATCCAAGGATGATAGTAATCTCAGGGTCTCATAGTAGCTATCACATGTTCTTGGGTTAGGAGTCACAAGGACAGAAAGGAGCAAGGGAATTTCTCTGTTTACAGTTTGCCTAAGTTAAGGGGTACAGTGTCCATGCTATCTTCCTACCATGCCCATGCCAGTTAGACACAAACTTGGGAATAATAGGTATATATTGCAGGGGTGAGAATTTATTTTTTTCTAAACCCAATTTTATTTTATTTTAAATTATCTAGAATCAATTATCTCTCTTTACCTCCCTACACTGAAAAGAAGAGAAAAATACCACCCTCAAAATTATCATGTTGACCATGTAAAAAAAAAATCACATTCTGTATGCTACTAATCCATTACCTTTCCATTAAGAGGTGGGTAGCATTCTTCATTATCAGTCCTTTGTGATCAGAGTTTTTAGTTCTTTCAAAACAGTGTTTACAATGTAATTTTAATTATAAATTGTCCTTCTAATTCTATTGACTATGTATCAGTTCACACAAATCTTCTGAATTTTCTCTGCAATTGTCATTTTTTATAACACCATAATGTTCTATTAATTCATAATTTTTTCCTGCCATTTCTCAATTGATGGGCATCTCCTGAGTTGCTACTTTGCCACAACAAAATAAGCAACCATAAATATTTTTGTACTTTTAGATTTTTTTATCTTTCTTTGATATCTTTGGGATATATGCTTAGTAGCAGTATCCCTGGGTCAAAAAGTATGCACAATATAGTAACTTTTTGAATCTAGTTCCAAATTTCTTTCTAGAATGAATGACCCATTTCATAGAGCTACCAACAGTGGTGTATACAGTATAAATTTCCCCACAGCCCCTCCGAAATTTGTCATTTTTCTTTATCGTCAGTTTTCCCAATCTGATGGATATGAGGTGGAATTGCATACTTACTATAATTTTCATTTCTCTAATTATTAGTGAATTGGAACTTTTTTCCACATACCTTTAGATAGCTTGGCTTCCTGCCCTCTTTGTATTCTTTGGCCATTTATCAATTGAAAAACAACTTTTCATCTTATAAATTTGAATTAGCTCCTTACATGATATAAAGGTTTTTTCCCCTAGTCAACTCTTTCTCTTCTAATTTTAGCTGCTTTGGATATTTTTGTGCAAAAAGCATTTACTTTTTATGCAATCCAAATTGTTCACCTTTTTTCCCTGTGTTTTTTTGGTCATGAACCTATCCCTACATATTGATCTGAAAAGTAATCTTTTCTTATCCTTGTAATTTGTTTTGATGTGCAGTTTTATATCTAGAGCAAATATGGATAAAGTGTTGGGCCCAGAGTCAGGAAAACTTGAGTTCAAATGTGATCTCAGATAACTACTACCTTTGTGACCCTGGTCAAGGTATTTAAATCTGTTGGGCCCAGTTTCCTCATCTGTAAAATGAGCTGGAGAAGGAAATGGTAAGCTACTCCAGTGACTTTGCTAAGAAAAACCCAAATAGGATCAAGGAGAGTTGTACACCACAGAAAAGCCTGAACAACAACCAGATCCATTAAAAAAAAAATTCTCCCTTTCCTGGATTACATGTTGGTATAACTTTCAAAACAACATCCATTTGGAGATTAACTTGGTATATCTAAATCTAATTTATGTTGATGTCCAGTCTAAAAAAAATTTTTTTTTTTAGGTTTTGTTAAATGACGAGTCTTTATCCCAGTTTCAGGGGGCTCTGGATTTATAGAATACAAGACTTTATATTATAGTTATAGAATATTGAAATTTATTTGCTTTTCTATGTTGTGTACCTAATTTGTTCCACTGGTCAGTCTCTATTTTAAAACCACTCTCAAATTGTTTTGATGATTACTGCTTTGTAGTTCTTTCTGGGACCTCCATTTTAAAGATAAGGTCCAGGTCAGCCATGTTTCATGCCCTTTCTGGTTGTTTTTCTGATTCCAAGGTCTTTACTATCATGATTCAGCTGTTCTCTAACCTTATAACTCTCTTCAACACTTGGGAATTTTTCACTCTGAAATATCTTTCCACCATGCCAGTCCCTTTCTTCCATTGGTAAATTCATTACAGGACCTCCATTCTAGGGAGCATGGCCAGCCATGTTTCATTCCCTTCCCATTTGTGCTTCTGACTCAAAGGACTTCACTAGATTTTCTCCTTCATTAGAATGCAAGCTTATTGAGGGCAGGAATTGTCTTCATTTTTGTTTGTTTGTATTTGTATCCCTAGTACTTGGCACAGTGCCTGGCATATAGTAAGTACTTAAATGTTTGTTACTTTTGTACCTTTGTTGTTATTGTTCAGCCATTTTAATAGTGTGGGGCTCTTTGTGACCCCATTTGGGATTTTCTTGGTAGAGACACTGGAGTGGTTTGCCTTTTCCTTCTCTGGCATATTTTATAGATGAAGAAACTGAGGCAAGAGAGTTAAGTGACTTACACACAGCTAATATATGTCTTCCTGACTTCAGGTCTAGCATTTTATTCATTGTGCCATCAAGAAGTTAGGGTCTACCAAGAGTTCTTAAAATTTTTTGGGTAATGGACACCTTTGACAGTCTGGTAACTGTGATCCCCCTTTCAGAATAATGTTTTCAAATGAACACAATGAAATACAAAGAATGTCTTCAACTAACAATATCAGGCAAATATAGAAGAAGGAAGGGTCCATTTTCCCAATGATGCATTGATTATAGTTCATTGATTTTTTTGTTCTTTTCTTTTTTAAACTTTAAACAAACCCTTACTTTCTGTCTTAGAATCAATTCAGTGGATTGGTTCCAAGACTGAAAAGTGTGAAGGGCTAGACTAGAGGTTAGTGGCTTGCCCAGGGCCACACATCTGTGGAAGTGTCTGAGGTCAAATTTGAACCCAGGACCTCTTGTCTCTAGTCCTGGGCTCAATCCACTGAGCCACTTAGCTGCCCCCCAGCTCATAAATTTTCAATGACATTTAAATCAAATGATTCCTTAGGCCACTGAAACATGTTTATTTTCATATTTTGGATAAATATCTTAATCTTTCATGACTTGTGCCATTGTACAAAGTCATGCTATTCCATCTCCATTTAGGAATTTTGGTGAGTTCAGAACAATTCTGATTCTCAAGATATTAACATATTTATCAAACTTTCAGTTCTCTCAGTAGTTACAAGACTTCCAAGCCTAGAAGCAACATTTTTGTGAATACTTTATTTTTAATTTTTTTGGGGGATATATTTTTGGGGTATATTGATATTATATATTTATAAATTACAGTATGTAATAATAAATTTTCACACAATTTTCCTAAGTTATATGATCGAACTTATCTCCTTCCATCCCTTCCCTCACTCCTCCTGGTGCTGGCAGGTGACTTGATCTGGGTTATACATGTAATTGTGAATGCTTTATTGTCTGGTAAAAATATCCAGAATTAAAGACTTAACTGGGCTTCTTATGATAGCAGTTTTTGTGAAGCCTTGAATGAAAAAAAATGAATTTTTTGTTTTGTTTTGTTACATGGGACTTGTCATGGAGTGAAGGGTAATATATAAATCTTGGTAATGTTAAAAAAAACTTTCAAGAATAAAAAATAAATTTCATCAGTAAAATTACCTTTTTTCCAACCTTCAGTATTCCAGTATTTTTGTTGTCTTGCCTATGGTGAGTGTTTTTTCTTCTTAGCAATGGTTAGTAGCTATTTTTGTTTTAACTGAAGAAGCCTATACTGCCTTGTAGAAAAATCAATAATGACTTCTCTAGCTGCCAGTTCCTTTGAGCATCTTTGCTTGTTTTCTGAGATTTAATTAGACTGCCTCCTAGGAAGAGTTACATAGTTCAGGACAGTCTTTTTTTAACTCCACTTTCTTTTGTGCTTAATGAAACAGATCCTGTTTTTTTGGATGGGTCCCCAAAATGTTAGACTTCCCTACAGCAATAGCTACTGCAGCATTTCTAACAATTTTTGAAGTGCCTTCTTTTGTATGGAATATTATGTTATTATTTTTTTATGGAGTATTTTTTTTTGCTCATTCCATCTCTACATGTCTAACTCTACGTGGTTTTCTTGGCAAAGATATCACAATGGTTTGTCATTTCTTTTTCCTGTGTGTCCCTATTTTACCGGTGAGAAACTGAGGCAAAGGAATTAAATGGCTTGCCCGGGATCACACATCTAGTAAGTGTGTGAAGTAAAATTTGAACTCAGATCTTCCTGGTTCCAAGTATAGTACTCTATCCATTTCACCATCTAGCTATCTCTTGGAGTGTGATACATTCTTATGAACCACAGAATTAAAAACACACCCAAAGAGAACAATGAAACCTTTTATGTATGATATGAACTCTGATGTTCAACCAAAAGAGAACTAATTAAAACTCATTTCAATTTCACCTGACCAGATATTCTGAGTTAACCTAAAATGAAAGCATGTCAAAATCAATGCTCTCCCTTGTAATTCGAAGGATTGCAAATATTTCGTTGATGCTGATTGATTGGTCGATTCTCCAAGCATGGTTCTTTTGGTTTTTCAGTCTTTTAAGTTTAAAAATCTAAATCAAGGGCTCAACAAATATGCAATTGAAACTAGAGTCCCAACTTGTGTTCCCACAGCCTAGCTTAGCCCCACAATCTTCTAGTCACTCTCCTTTGCAGAACCCCAATTTCCTTGAATCCTACAGAGATGGCTTCAGCTGGGCCTTCAGGGATGGCACTCCTTAGAAGTGAGTGACTTACACTGTTATAGTGGTCAGTTTGGTTCTGTCATGTCATTCCCATTACAGCATCAGCCTGACCAAGATGATCCATAGTGGGTTCTTATTTCATGAGAATAGAGGGAGCCATGTAGAAATAAAGAAACTTCCCCTGTAGTCATATGAACCTGGCAAGACTGGCTCACAAAGAGAGCCTGCCATCATCCTTACCTCCCCATGTCAGAAAGGGATTCTATCATTCCTGAGCCATTTGGAAATCAAGGAGACTTGTAGAAGGGGAAACCCGGCCTGACCTTGTTCCCTTAAAGTTTTCTTCCCGGAAGAAGCTAAGATACTCTTTCTGGAGTAACATTCAGCTGAGGTGCTGACTGCTCTGAAACACCCTGTTCTTTCCGGTCAAAGGCTATGAATGTAGCAAATTATTGAGCAACAAGTTATCGGAGCAGAAAAACAAACAATAAAAACCTCCCCAAACTCTGTCACCAGCTTTCGGTAACATTTATCCTTTTAGGGTCCCTATTCACCAAGGCATGTGTAGGAAAGATGTCAAGCTTCCATTTTTTAGATATCCCTCTTTCCCACCCTCTTAGTTACATTTCTTTGCTTCCTCCTCAATTTTTCCAAATCCAGAAGGAATTTTCCATTTATGTTGCATATTGTTTATCTCTTTCTCTTCCAGTGAACACTGATGATAAATCCAACTTTGGAAAGGTGGGGATTGAGCAACAGATGGGAACTAACAAAAAGAATTCTTTGGCTAGGTACTTCATAAACCTGGAAGCCCCAGGTTTTACTTGACAGGGGTTATGAGGAAAATAAAAATAAACTCTGGAAAATTGGAAACATTCTGTGATGGCAGGGCAGCTATTGACCTTTTGGACTTTTTGGGGAATTTTCCTATTGCCATTTGTGAGCATAAATGGGATTTTCTGCTTTTGCAGTGTGGTTCTAATCATTGTAGGCATTGGATGGATTTGTGTTAAGATGGAAGGATGTCAGTGGCTTCCCCAGTTAGGGAAGGCAATAAGGACACCCCTCTATATTCCTAGGGTTAAAGAACATGGCCAAACTTAATGTTTTGCTAACTACATTTTTTAATTAGGCATTCATCATATGGAGGTAAAGTGCTATTGTAGATTGAGTATAGGGTTTGATGTCAGAGGACCTTATTTTAAATCCCAGATCTACCATTTTAAGCCTTGTGACTTTGGACAATCTACTTAAGACTCTGCAAGCCTCAGTTTTCTCACCTGCAAAATGAGGAGTCTGAACTAGATTGTTTCTAGGGTCCCTTCTAGCTCTAAATCGTTGATCTAGGGCAGGGGTCGGCAACCTTTTTGGCCGTGAGAGCCATAAATGCCACATTTTTAAAAATGTAATTTCGTGAGAGCCGTACAGTGCTCATAGTGCGTGCTCCTATAACAGTGCTTGAAAAAAAATTGACTTTATGGCTCCTGCAGAAAGAGCCATATCTGGCCCTCAAAAGAGCCAGATATGGCTTGAGAGCCATACGTTGCCAACCTCTGATCTAGGGTCTGATGTAGAGTACTATAAAGTCTTGGTGATAGCAAAGGACTCATGGTATATCCCAATCTAGGTGATAATAGCAGACATTTATACATGACTTTCATGTCTTGAAAAGGGCTATATAAATGTAATTATTGTTATTTCTTTGTTATCTCTTAAGTATGACCAGTAGGGACTGTGCCTTGGTCAAAGAGCCAAGCCTAGAGTTGGGAGGCCCATTGTTCAAATTTGACCTCTGACACTTCTTAGTTGTGTAACCCTAGATAAGTCACTTAAATCCAATTACCTAGTCCTTACCACTCTTCTGTCCTAGAACTGATACTTAATTTGAATTCTAAGACAGAAGTAAGGCATTTTAAAAAAAAAGTGTGACCAGTGGTGTGCTAAGAAATGTTTAACAACTGGTTTCCTGGTGGGCTGGGGAGGAATGTACTCATGACACACTTTAAAGTTTAACTTGCAACATTAACATTTCTCCCTCAGTTTAAATCTAGTTAATCAACAAAACAACAAATCGAACCCTGATTTATTGGCATTTAATTTTTGAGTCAGAAATGCTAATACTGAAAGTTTAACAACTGACTCCAGCATATCCTTTAGTATAATCCTGGTATAGCTTAGAGATTTTCTAATTATAGGCATTATGGAATGATTGATGGAGTGATAGACTGGGAATCAGAGACCTTGGTTCAAATCCTGCTTCAAATGCTGATTAACTTTTTTTTTTTTTTAAACCCTTAACTTCTGTGTATTGGCTCCTAGGTGGAAGAGTGGTAAGGGTGGGCAATGGGGGTCAAGTGACTTGCCCAGGGTCACACAGCTGGGAAGTGTCTGAGGCCGGATTTGAACCTAGGACCTCCCGTTTCTAGGCCTGACTCTCAATCTACTGAGCTACCCAGATGCCCCCTGATTAACTTTTTTACCCTCAACCAGACCTTGAAATTCTCTTTGCTCTAGTTTCTTTGTCTGTAAAATGGGTCTAAGATCTGTAACACTTGGACTAGACCTATGATTTTATCTGAATAAGGATCTCCCAGTAATGAACTTCCACTTCCCAAGCAGATCACCATTTTCTCTGCAACTTATAGTCTTAACCTTTAGAGGTATTGCTCAACTGAGCCCAAAGGGACTGGAGTATTTGCCTCTCCCTTTTCTATACTCAGGTGTGATGTACAGACTGGGTTGCAGGGAAGGCTGCCTCTGGGAGTGCTTTTTCTCATACTCATTATTTCATTAACTCCCCTACTGGTCATCCTCAGGACAACTTTTTTACCATAAATTTGATAATGGCTCATAAGACAAGAAGAGTCATCAAAAAGTGGAATAGTATATGGGATAAATAATCCTACATATAAAAGATAATGCAAAGTGCAAAAGAAACAGCACATATAAACAGAATGATTAAAACAGAATTCAGTAAGTTACAATTACTATTGACATGGGCATGGAAGAGAGATGGTATGGGAAATTGTACAGAGATGCCATGGACATTGTATCCCTTAACTCAGGCAAACAGTAAACAGTGAAATTCCCTTGCTCCTTTCTGTTCTTGTGACTCCTAACCCAAGAACATCTGATAGCTACTATAAGACCTTGAGATTATTATTATCCTTGGATCATCTTTGAGGTTGAGATAGACAAAGAGACACATCTTCAGGCTATCTCTTGATACCATCAGACTGCATCTCAGGTATCCATCTATTCCCTAAACCTTGAGGATCTCCAGGCAGACCCCAGTCAGATGACTGAACATCCCACTGAATACCTAAGTGCTTACCACTCTAGAGTCACGTCCACACTGTGACATAACCTCATTTACTCACTGTTGTAAAGGGTATAAAACCCCCTGAACTGAAGCAATCTAGGAGCAACCCCCAGGGTTGTTCCACTCATGCTGTCTTTCTGGCCATTAATCCTATCTTACTAATAAATCTCTCTTTTACTTCTAAGCTAAGTTTTGGAGTCTCACATTCTTGCAAAAGGTATCCTTCTTGAACCTAGGGGTTCACCATATACCCCACAGCACCCAATTGTAACCCCATAACACTATTACAATCCACAGGGAAGACAGTATTTAAAATTTGTCAGAAAATATGTTTATTCTGCAACTTCAGCCCATCATTATTCTGTCAGGAAGAGAGTAGCAAGCCTCATCACTGCTTCTTTGGATTTATGGTAGATCGTTTCATTGATTAGAGTTCTTAAGTTTTTCAGTTATTTTTCTTTAGAATTGTTGCTACTTATAAACTTCTTCATTTTGTTCACTTCATACTACATAAGTTCATTTCTATAAAACTCTTCCTTTTCCCATTTCTTACATTGCAATAGTATTCTATTATATTCATATACCATAATTTGTTCACCTATTCCCCAGGTTATTGGGACCCTTCTTCCTTTCCAGTTCTTTGCTATAACAAAAAGAGCTACCATAAGCATTTTTGTATGGATGGATCCTTTTACTCTTTCAGACATAGGCGTCTCTTAAGTCAAAGAGAGCGCACATAGATTAGTGACTTTGGGATATAGTTCTAAATTGCTTTTCATAGTGACTGGACTATTCATAGCTCTACCAACAGTGCCTTTGTATGTTTGTTTTTCTGCAGCCCCTCTAGCAATCATTATTTTTTTTCATCTTTGCCAATCTGATAGTTGTGAGGTAGAAACTCAGAGTTACTTTAATTTCCATTTTCAGAAAAAGTCAATGTGAGAATTTGCCCCCAAATGGGGTGGGTAAAAGGCAAGAAGAAGGTCTAGGCATAGGGTTGCCAAAAAAAGAAAGAAAAGAAATGAAAGAAAAGGTCATTGAAGAATTTAAATTGCACAGAAAAATCCACAAAGAATTGCTGAAAATTAGGATAGCTTTGAAAATGACATGTGAATTTATTACATATTTTTAAAGGAAAAGCAATATCTTCACAATGGATATTTGAAATGTCATGTATAATCCTCTTTTTTCCTGCCAAATATATAGAAACATATTTTATTTGGTATTTGTTAAGTACAGATTAAAAAAAAACTTCAAATATTATAATCTTCAGAACTGCTAACTAAGCATTATTTTTTCTGTCTTGGAGCTACTCTCTCAGTGCACTCCAAGCTAAACATCCTTGTTTTTGCATTCACGTGTTTCCAGTCTGTGGCTCCTGCTTCAACCAGCTTCAACCGTTCCTATGGATACTAATGCCACTGTACTCACAGACCTCTGGTCCTTGTAGACTCACAACATTTGATGCTTTCATCTCTGAGTTGTTGCTTGGTCCGGATACACAAGGAAATAGACTTGCTTAAGAAGGGCAAGTGCTGAAAGCCAAATGGCAGCCAGGTGGGAGATAGAGACGATTGCACTCATTTTATGAGCAAAAAGGAAGAGAAAGGTCAAGTCAGATCGATCTGTTCTGTACATCTACTGAGTCATCCATTTTGCCAGCAGCCAATTAGGAGACTTTTGACTAGAATTGCTAGTCTTTTACCCCTAAGGCATGTATGTACAGAAAATGACTCCAAAGTTTGCTTATGGCCAACTGGAAGCAGGCAAGGAATATTTGTGTTGTTGATGTGGAATCTAGAAGCCCGGGAACTTATAGCCTAGAAAGATTTAATGAACCCCAGTTTACTTAGCTTAAAGGTGAAAGCTTCAGATTTGACCTTGTCACATGAGAGTTCCTCCCTGGGGAAAAGTCCAACTTCACTAGTCTCAGACTAACTATAAACTTTAAAGGAGTTTTGGAGGGGGGATGGCTAATCCTCAGATGTTAAGTGTCTCTTTTGTCCCAATGATTTGTTTCTCCCCTTGGGCCAAAGTCCTTTACTTAGGTGGCCCTGTCCTTGGCTGGATCTTTCCCTTTTGTGTCCTTTGTAAAGCATCAACCCCTCACTTTATTCCTGTCTGGAACTCCTCATTTTCCTTTGTTACCATAGTAAAGCCAATCATCTATCCCTCTTATCCTCAGACCCCATGTTCCCCTAGAAAGGTATTTAAGCTTCCCAACTTTAATGGCTCTTTGGAGTCATCAGCTAGCTCAGTGGTACTCCCAGGGATAGTGTCCCCAGAGTCCAAGGTGTAGACCCTGTAAAAGTTTTGGCATCAGAATCTGAGTAAAGGGCCAATATTGAACTTCTCCATATCCTGATTAAACAGTGGTTTTTCTGACTATAGAATAGTTCTGTTTTTTTTTCCCCCAGTTAACAGTATATATTCTGTACAGCGAATATAACTTGGTTGTAGAGTGGCCAAGGATGCTGAGAAGTTAAAGGACTTAACCGGTGGATAAATTTGGCTTAGTCAGAACTTGAATGTAGTGTGTATACCAGGACTTAAACCCAGATCTTCCTAACTCATGGATCAGCTTTCTATGAATTATACCATGCTTCCTCTCTATCAGTAAAGACTGATCTAGCTTTTGTATTTGTATCCCTAGTGGCTTAGTACAGTACTTGAATTTCTCTGTTCTTAATGGCCTTTCCTGGGGGGGGGGGGGGAGAGGGAAGAGATAATATCTCCATACTCTAGATCAGGGGTCGGCAACCTTTTTGGCCGTGAGAGCCATAAATGCCACATTTTTTAAAAAGTAATTTCGTGAGAGCCGTACAGTGCTCACTGTGCTCGCTCCTGTAACAGCGCCTGAAAAAAAAAAATTGACTTTATGGCTCCTGCAGAAAGAGCCATATGTTGCTGACTCCCGCTCTAGATGGATAGCTAATCAAGAGCTAATATTTATGCAGTGCTTTAAGGTTTATAAAGTGAGGTACAACTATTATCTCATCCTCAAAACACTGATGGGAGATAGGTGCTTATTTTATAGATAAGCAAACTGAGATAAATAAGAGGTTAAATGACTTAGCCAAGGTTATTACAAATCTTTTCCCCAACACCTAGAGGTGCATTCACCATTATGCCACTTTTGTCTCTGAGGAAAGTGTGTTCAAATTGATCTTGCTTACTACATAGCATTCACCCAACTAAGTTCACTTCTGAATTGAATTCATGGTAATCAGTGGATGGATAAATCCATGTCTGGGCTACTCTTGGACTGGGTACAAACAAGTCACTCTTCAGGACCTTGGTTGCTTCCTCACCCATACTTTTCCTCCCACAAATCCCAGCATGGACACCATCTCCCTAACTTCTGGTGCTTGCTATTCTGATGTTTTGAAGCTCCCAAGGTCATAGCTATCTCTAATACTCCTCCATCTAAAATTAGAAAGAATAGAAACCACAAAGACATAAGTAACAGCAAAGCTATGCACTCACAGCTCATGTGGTAATTGAGGGGTGTACTGGAGCCAGATGAAACTGGTTCAAGGGAGGTGATTGTTAAAATTTCAGTTTGAGCATTTATGTCTTGCAAATCAGCAAATCAGGGTTCATTTTGTTACTTTGATAATTGTTTAGACTTAAGAAAAAGATGATATTATTAATGATGTAGATTAAACTTGAAACTTTGTCCTGTGTAATTAATTTTTTTCTGGAGAGCTGGTTGTTAAATATTTACTAGAATGCCACTGTAGTTGCCCCCAGGGGAACAAAGATCTGAGACCTATTTCCCTACTGAGGGCTTAAAAGCAATTCTTTCATCTTCATTTGAGCACAGCTAGCCAGCAGGAAAGAGCAATAGTAGGTTGGTTAGTGCCTTTTGACTCCTCCTCACTTTTGACTCATTCACCAGACAAGAGTCTGTCTTTACAATGAGTGGACTGACACTAGCATAGAGTGTGTGTGCATGTTCCAAGGTCAATGTGGGGATGGCATCAGGAGAGCACATATACTCAGAAGGGCTGGGTTTATTGGCTGGACTCCTATTACATCTGGAAGAGGTAAGCATGGAATAATATATATGTACACACACACATACATAAAATACATATGTATATCTGTATATTTTCTTTTCTACTCCTCCCGACTTGCCCTCCTTCTCCATTTAATTCAATTCAGTTCAGTTCAGTTCAGTTAATAGGACTATACATTTAGAGCTGATTGAGGACCTTAGTGGCCGACTTCTCCAAACCCATTATTTTATAGATAAGGAAACTGATGTATGGGCCTGTAAACCCTGCTACTGGGGAGGCTAAGGCTGGTGAATCTTTTGAGTTTAGTTATGCGCAGTGTGCTTAATTAATTGGATGTCTGTATTAGATTTGGTATCAGGTATGGTGATTGGGCTAGGGACGGGGGACCCAGCTGCTTAAAGAGGGATGAATTGGTCCAGATTAGAAATGGAGCAGTCCAATGCCTCTGAACCAATCAGTAAGATGAGTAGTGGTACTGGCTGTGAGTAGCAGTTCCATTTCCAGCCTGTGCAAGATAGTGAGATCCAATATATAAAACAGAAACAGACAAACTATATATATGATGTCCAGATCTATGTCTTTATTGTAACAAATAAAAGGGTGGTCTGAAGGCTCATTACCAGAGTTATAATCATTTGCTTAAAAAAGAGAGATAGAGAGACAGGGACAGAGACAGAGATAGAGAGACAGATAGAGTCAGAGAGAGAGAGAGAGACAGAAAGACAGACACAGAGAGAAAGTGACAGAGAGACAGAGAGACAAAAACAGAAAGACAGACACATACACACAGAGAAAGCAAGAGAGACAGACAGAGACAGAAAGACACACACACACACACACACACACACACACACACAGAGGGAGAGACAGAGAGACAGAGAGACAGAGAGGCAGCGAGAGACAGATTTCCTTTAAGGTAAGGTCAGGTTCCATATCTCAGCCTAGGGCTGTGCTGAGCTACCTAAGCATCAGTACAGGGAGTGAGTTTGTACAAAAGCGGAAGTTAAGACATCCAGAACGCTTCATGCCTCGATTTAAGAATCTTCCTAGCCCATTTGCTTTCACACATCCTGCCAGTGTGGTGACATTCTGCTGGCTCTTCCCCCTTAGCTCAGGACACCCACGATGGCACTGGCTCTGCCACTGTCACCAACACTAATTGCTGACTCTCGCGCTGATGCCAGGGGGTGCCAAGGCTTAGACTCTGTACTCAGGATTAAGGTCCCCTAAATAATTTGCTTCATACAATCTGTGACAGTAAATCAGGCCCTGATGGGTAGTCTTTGCCAATTTCCAAGGTGTAAATATTTATACTGAAAATTTAACAATGGCTCTCTAGAGCTTGTTCAAGCTGGTTCTAGCACATTTCTGTGACATCCTAAAACTAGCCTGCAATCTTCACCATTTTGGGCCAAATCACCTAAAATTAGCATTGTCTTCCTAGATTCTGTTTCCTCAGAACCACAGCTCTGGGGCATGACATCTCTGCAACAGCAGGTCCTGACCCAATACATTAAGCTCTCCCTCCTCCCAAAGACTGTAGCTGGATTCCTTAACAGACTTGACTTCTTTTCTTTTAACTCTCAGTCTCTCCTGTACTTCAGTAAGTGAATGTAGAAAAGGACATTGGAACAAGCCCAAAGAACGCATTAGTTTCTTGACTCTTTTGTAAATAAACAGTTTTTATTTTACTTTTTAAAACCGTTAACTTCTGGCTTAAGACAGAAGAGTGGCAAGGGCTAATTAATCAGGGTTAAGTGACTTGCCCAGGGTCACACAGTTAGAAAGTGTCTGAGGCCAGGGCTTCCCACTTCCAGGCCTGACATCCTATCCATTGTGCTACCTGTCTGCAAATGGATTTTAAAGGTGAAAAATGAGCTTCCAAACATCTGAAAGGGGCTTTGACCCAAACATTTTCATTCTCCTCTTAGAGAAAATTTGTAATATCTTCAAATTATTTGGGTGGGCAGGATGTTTGTATTATCTACAACACACATTATACATAATGTAACATATATAGTATGGTTGTATTGTACATGTGTATATATATGTATATACATACATACACATATGGTCTGTGAGGGGATGAAGAGAGGAAGGTAGGAGGAAGGATGGATGGGAGAAAGGAGAGAAGAAGGTAGAGAAAGGGAAAGGAAGGTAGCAGGTCCCCAACCCTGGCAGGGGGAAATTGACCAGAACCCTTCTGGGCTCAAATAAAAGATCAGAAAATAACTTGGGTTTATAGAATCACTAGGTTTTATTTAGATTAGAAAAAGGAAAGGTTAGGTAGGGAAAGATGGTCTCCTTGCCTCCCAGGTAGAGAGAGTCCAGGATCTGAGAGCCTCCGGGCTTGAGAGAGGCCAGAGATAGAGGGAGCATTGCAGGATGCAGGGTAGAGTGATCTCTAGGATCTAGAGAGGGAAAAGGAGCCAAAACTCTCTCTTTTATACTTTCTCCAACACCTCCCACAAAGGAAGTGGGAGGTGTTGGGGGAAGTTGTATCAGGGAGTCCTGGGAGATGTAGTCTCCCAGGACTTAGAATAATTATAAACTGCACAGGTCATATCATATATAGCATATAACACACCCTTCTTCCTGAAACATAAATAGAACATTTTGTATCTAAGTAGTCCTGGTCAATGCTGTCTGAAGAACTTGGAGTTAGCATTGAACCCATTCCTGATACACGGTAACTTGACTGATCAAAATGTGTCAGTGGATTGTTGTCTATCTACCCTTGGAATTTAGCTTCATAATATAGTTTTTGAACTTCTCAATAATAGCTCACTTTAGAATCCATAGAGGATACCAGGTCTCATTGTCGAGAAGACCTCTACAGACGAATAAAATGGTTTTTGGTGAGCACTATTCTCTTGGGACAGAATTGGTCACCAGCTTTCCAAACCAACATTAATATGGACTTTCTTGGTGTCTACATAGGCCAATATGGGTGTGTGCATGAAGCTATAAACCAGTCTTTGAAAGTTTATTTGCATCTCTTGTCCCAACGGCCTCAAAATGGGTTCAGAGGTTTTAGGCTAAGCTGTTTCATGTCCTTCTGCTTTGGGTTCTTTCATTCATATATCCCTGAATGAGATTATTAAGTGGTTTGGCAGTTGGTAGCATCATTCTTCAAGAAGTTAGATGATTTAGTGGATAAAGTACAGGGCCTGTAATCAGGAAGACCTGAATTCAAATCTGGCCTCAGACACTAGCTGTGTGACCTTAAGCAAGTCACTTAACCTCTGTTTGCCTTGTTTGTCTTTCATTTTTTGAAGAGGACCAATGATATCATGAGGGTGATGTCTTACTTTGCGCATGAATTGGATTTAAGAGAGGCAGAGTTGTACAAAGCCATTTGCCTCACTCTCTGTTCTAGAGTCATCAAAGTCTAGTGGCAAGAAAGAAATCAGGGCTACTGGTGATGGTCTAGGATGCAGTGAATGACCTTAGTGTCTTCAGTATCTGACCAAGCTCTAAGCACTCCACAGTACCTGCTTCAGCTACCTTCATGAAAGTCGGAACAAATTGTTCTCATCCATTCATTCCCCCTGGGGAAAATCTTCACATGCTTGGGATAGACATCCTCTTAACTCACTGACATATATGAGAACTAGTAATTACCCTCAACATGGTTTAACCCATCTGCTGAATTTTTTTTTTTTGATCCTTGCCTTTTGTCTTAGAATCTATATTAACTATCTATTCTAAGGCAGAAGAGTGGTAAGGACTAGGCAAATGGGGATTTGCCCAGGGTCATACAGCTAAGAAGTATCTGAGGTCAGCTTTGAATCCAGATCCTCTCAACTCCAGACCTGGATCTCTATCCACTGTGTCACCTGGCTGCCCCATGTTGAGATATGTGTGGTTGCTGCTCATGATACAGCTTTTTGGAGCCACAAGTGAAAACTGAATGAAGAAAGATGGACACCAAAGATGGGTGAGCAGCCTGGAAAGGGTGTGACAAACTTACACACCAGAGGTGCTAGTCTTTCTGGAATACCCTTTAATACATAATAATGGAAATGGCAAACCACTCTAGTAACTTTGCCAAGAAAATCCCATGCATAGCATTGCCATGCTATTGTTCACAAGTTCACAAAGACTCAGAGAAAATGGAGCAAGAATACAACAAAGCATCATTCTGTGCAAATTTGTAATAATAGTCACAGATCCTAGAAAAGTTCTTAATTCTTAGAAGGTCTGTTGATATATAGATATGGCTAGCCAAGGAGGACTTCTGCCTTTTCCCCATCAGGACTTATTTGTTGCTGAGACACTGTTATTTGTACTCTATTATTGCATTTCTGTAATGAGAATGCCTTGGCCTCTGTTTCCATTCCTTTTGTCTTTTGAGGAGTGACACTGCTCTAAGCAGATCTTCTTTGGATATTTGTAGTAGATGAGTTCAAATTGGATGGACCTATACACAACTCAGCATGATGATGTCAAGTTTAGTGTTTTTGGGGTCTGGGGTGACCTCCTTCCTGGGTCCTATCTCTATTTCTGGTTCCTTAGATTTCAGCCCCTTCCACATCAAATTTACAATTCCTCTGTTGGGTGTATATCTCATCAATGAGTTCATCTAGGCCATAATTGAAACATTACTATGTGATATGAGGAACAAGTTTCAACTTTGGAGAAATATGAAGCATTTCATATTTCCTACAAGTATTACTTCATATTTAGCCAAAGAAACTATATAATTTACAAATTTCTTTCAATATTATTATTCCATAAGTCCTCTGTGTGGCCTTGGAACTTAGCTAAGTGTTGATTTTCTAGGAATTCAGTATTCATAATACTCTGATCAGCCTCCATATTCATAATGGATACTAAAACAAATATCAATATTTAAACATTTAACCATGTAAAAGTTGTCTCAAAACTACTGGTCTATTCTGGAGGGCAATTTGGAATCATGCTCAAAGGGCTTTAAAAGAATGCATGCCCTTTGATTCAGCAATACCACCCCTGGGTTTGTATCCCAAAGATTTGAAAAAAACTGGGCAAGGACCCATTTCTACAAAAATATATACAGCTGCATTTTTTTGAAGTAGCAACAATTTGGAAAGTGAGGGGATGTCCCTCAATTGGGGAATAGCTGAACAAATTGTGGTATAAATGGTGATGGAATACTACTGTACTATAAGGAATGATGAATTGATGGATTTTTATAAGAACTGGAAAGACCTCCATGAACTGATGCGCAGTGAGATAAGCAGAACCAGGAGAACATCATACACAGAGACTGTAACATTGCAGGATGCTGCCATGTAACTAATATTGCAAGAATGCTATCCACATCTAGAGAAAGAACTGTAGGAATAGAAATCCAGAAGAAAACATGTGACTTACCATTTGTTTATATGGGTATATGATTTAGGGTTTTGGTTTTAAAGAATTACTTTTTTTTACAAAAATGAATAATGTGGAACTGGGTTTGAGTTATTATATATATGTATATAAATAACTCAGTGGAATTGCTTGTCACATTTGGGAGGGGGAAGGGAGAAAACACGAATCATGTAACCACGAAAAATTTTAAAAATAAAAAATAATTATAATCAAAACTACTGGTCTGACTTACAAGGAGAACACACGAGAAAAATGACTGTTTAATTATGATCAGAAAATAAAACAAAACAATATAGTAATTTTTTCCAAGGGAGCTTTGAGATACTAGCATATCCAAGGAGTGTCCTCAGATATATCTCTGGGTAGCCTAAAGGAGCCCCTACAAAATAGTTTCCTCTCTGGGTTACCAACTCTGTCCCAAGTTGATGGTTCAGTCCCTAGAGGGACAGATACATTGATTCAAGGTACTTTGGAGTTCGTATTCCTAAATCTACATTTGGGGGCTAAAACCCCCCAATGTGTTTTTACCTTTACTCTAGTGAGTCAGAAGACACAACTAGCTCCAGCTATAGACATTTACTGAAATAGCATAGTGTCGTATGTATATGTATATGTCATAGTAGTGACAAAACATTGTCTTCCCATAAAACTCTCCCACAAATACAAAGTGTCAGTGAGAAGTTTTCAAACACATTGAGTATACTAGTAGAGAGACACACACTCTGGGAACTCATGTTGCTAAGGATCTCACATCTCCAACGCTACAGGGTCCTGAGGGGTTTTTCTCTTTTGAATTAATATCCTTTGTTCCCTGCTGAGTGCAATGCATCTTTAAGGGATTGCCAGTCTGTGAGGCTGTAGTTCCTATTGTTCTCCAGTCACCAGTTGGGTTGAAATTTTGGATTCTTGTACTGCTACATGTAAGGAATGAAGCAAGCCCTTGCATTTTGGACAAACTGCCTTGGAATGTTGGAGAAGGAGGAGCCCAAGTGACAGAAGAGCTGAGAGTTCTGGGAGAGGGAACCCCAACCCAGGGTCTTTTTCAGGATGGAGCTGAGGAGGACAGCCGTGAATCTGGGCTCTGTGATCCCTGAAGAGACATTTTGGGTTTCCAATCCTATAATGGGAGACCTGCTTCCTATGAAATCTTATTCTAGTGTTTCACTTGTACCATCTACAGTGCTAAGTGGAATTTGGGGTTCCTGGACTTCCTTTGGGGGAGCCGTTCCCTGAAACCCACTATCTTAGGCTTTGCTCAGCAATAACCCCCATTGATTAATAGTCATCATAGTTTTAGGAATATATAATTAGTGGGTTCGGGAGGGTGAAGCTTTGGTCAGGGAACACCTTGTCTCATCTTTGGGTCTGAGGCATTGGTGGGTACCTGCTGAAGTGAAGGACCTTGGTTTAGGGATTACCAGAACCCCCTTTCCTGCTGATACCCTACTTTCATTGTCTACCCATTGCCTTATTGACCCTGATTAAACAACCAAGATTCCTTGATCTGATCTGTATGATTCAATTGGAGGGAGGCTAACTCAGGAGGGATAGTGAAGGGAGACAGGCTGATCTCCATTTTAAGCCTGACCTCCTGCTGGGAGAAAGGGGAAGTTTCTGTGTACCCAGACTGGCACCGACATCCTAAGTGAGGATCACTCACTTCTCCTTGAGGGGACCCCATCCTTCAACCCCTCAGCACTGGCATTCCCTTCCAAGGTCCCCCGATTCTCAAGGGGATCCCCTTATTGTCCCCCAGTTATAGGGGTGACTGTGAGGGAGGAGGGGTCTTTCACACCTAACTTGCTGGTCCACAACTACAACCCCATTCCTCCTAAACACCCCCTTTTACATATACACTTTTGGAATCTACTTAGTGGTTCCATGGGCAGAGTATTGGCCCTGGAAGTCAGAGACATTTAAGTTAAAAATCTGGCCTTAGATACTTGCTAGTTGCATGACTCTGGGAAAGTCACTTAACCTCTGTTTGGCTTAATTCACTGGAGAAGGAGATGGCAAACCACTTCAGTATCTTTGCCAAGAAAATCACATGGACAGTATTGGTGTGATACGATCCACAGAGACACAACTGAATGACTGAACAACATGCATTTTCAAACCAAACTAGAACCCATAATCTAGGATCAGCAGTAACTTCCCTCTCCACTTATGCTCTCTTGAAGTCTAATCCCTGGAGCTTTTACATTCTGGACCCTGAGATTTGCCCTCTCCCCAGAAGTAGGTTTTCCATCTCAGATTCCATTCTTTCTCCTGTGTTTAATGAACTGTGCACAAGTTATTTGATCTCCTTGGGCCCAATTTCCCTCATGTAAAACTACTGTCTACCATGGTGCTCCTCCCTCCTTCATATCCCTCATAGAAGAGTTTACATAAAAGACTGCAAAGCCTGGGCTTGACTGGTCCAGGGGAATGGTGAAGTTTGAGCTATGCCTCCCTAGATGCAACTTCCCAGTAGTTTCTGGCTCTCCTGATGTGTCTTCTTAATCACCTAGGGGTCTAAAAGGTCGCCCACACACATAGGTTTGGTGTACCTCAGTGTTGGTGGAGACCACTCTTTGTCCTGCTGGTCACGCACATTTCCAGATGGAAACAAGGAGAGCCTCTTCTACTGAAGTTTAGTTGAGGTATCCCTTCTGCATCTTGACTTTCCCCGATGTGGTTTCAATCTATCTCAGATTGGCATAAAAAATTAAATGAGAATTTTTGGGGAGTTTTGTGGAGGCCTCAGATGATATACAAAGGCCAGCAGATGACACAGAAAATTTTAGAAACTCAGAAATGCATAAAGTATATGTATAGCATTATATAATATAAATATATTTTATCTTTTAATGCCATAAATACATAAACAAACAAATATATATCTATATGTAGAAAAAGAAAACATTCAGATTTCTTCTTTATTATGAAAAGAAGGCCAAAATATTTTACAGGGATTTTTCAGATTGTAAGGGGGTGCTGTACCCCTGACCTCTAGGTTGTGGAAGGGACACTTGTGCTACTATATCCTTGTTGCATATTCTTACTTCATTAGGGCTCATTAAA
Source organism: Gracilinanus agilis (assembly GCF_016433145.1). NCBI lineage: Eukaryota > Metazoa > Chordata > Mammalia > Didelphimorphia > Didelphidae > Gracilinanus > Gracilinanus agilis. The sequence goes on along the minus strand of NC_058131.1, from coordinate 265,705,852 downwards.
CTTCTTTTTATTAACTATTTTCAGTGCCCCATTTTATCCCAGTATCAAATCTGAACTGACAAGGTGCTGGAGTCAGGCCTGCCCCTAATACCTCTTCTATTAAAATGAGATTGGCTTAGAACATCATTAAGATCCTTCTAATTTTATTCCTATTTTTATCTGGCGACTCTAGGCCTACACCTTTGCTATTTGATATAAAACATCCCCATTTTTCTTCTCATGCCCCTTGTCTTTTGACTTTCTGTTTATTACTTTGCCTTCCTGCCAGTTTTTGTCACTCCATTAACAGTGACCTCTTTTTTTTTAAGCCCTTACCTTCTGCTTTAGAATCAATACTAGATATCAGTTCCAAGGCAAAAAACAAGCAGTAAGGGCTGGGCAATGGGGATTAAGCGACCTGCCCAGGGTCACACAGCTAGGAAGTGTCTGAGGCCAGATTTGAATCTAGGATCTCCAGTCTCCAGACCTGGCTCTCTTATCTACAGTGCTATCTATCTGTGCCAACAACGTCCTCTTGCTTTCCATTATAGAACTTCTGTTCATTTTGAATGAGACTTTGCATCTCATGGTCATCCCTAGTGTAAGAGGCAAATGAGTTCTATTTCTTTGTTTCCCTAAAGACACAGGGCTGATGCAAGTCTCTGCACAGCTTATATCACCTCTATGGCAATTTTTTTTTCTCTGATACCTCCCCATGAAGTGCACGTTCCTGAATGTTAGGCCAGCAAACTAAGGACCAGCTTGGCTAAGTTCAAATAACCATTTTCCCCATAACATTCCCTTATCTGCTCTCATCTGTCTTTTTGCTTGTTCACGACCAGAGACCATACCTTGGCAGATATTTCATTTAATTATTTTTTACACATTTTCACCCATGTTTTCTGAAGTTATATGATCCAAATTTTCTTCCTCCTTTCTTCCTTCCCTCCTCCTGCAGCTGACATGCAATTCAATCTGGGTTATATGTGTATTATCCTGCAAAACATAACTCGGGAGACATTTTAGCTGGGCCCCCCACTATGGGCCATAGGGGTCCTAAATGTGGAGTACCTCACAGGGCCTAATATATCCAAGCTGACTTTAATCATACATCAGGGTGTGTGGGCTGTGCAGAGGAGGACTAGCACTTCTGCGGGGAGGGCTTGATGAGCCCTTTTCAGGGCTGCTCATCTGCCTTTGATATCCATCTTTCACCCAACTCTCACTTGCGGATCCCAGAAGCTGTAGCATGTACAGTGGCCATACCCCAATAAAACTGTCTTGGCAGACAGGCTGAACCAGGTTGAGAGGAACTGATGGGCCTCAAACCCCTATCTGTGAGTAGGGGCAGGCAGCAAGACTACCACAAGCAAATGAAAACTCCCCTCGGCAGAATAGAATAAGATAAGAACTATTTATCCTAATGGTCATGATGGTGACCAAAGGTTATCACTTGCATTCCAGGACATCACCTGCCATCCTGACTTTTGTCCTCCCAATGGACTGATGACTCTGGAAGAGAGAGTGAGGCTGATGACTTTGTGTAGCTCTACCTCACTTAAACTCAATTCACTCTCAAGTCAAGAAGTCACTTCATCATGTTATTGATCTTTAAAAATGAAAGACAAACAACAGTCATATATCACACCACACTGCCCCCTCCCTCTCATGTTGTCCCTCCTGCCTTCCTTCTTTCCAGCTCTAGAATCATAATCAAACCAATGCTACCATTGCTACTAGAAAGGGTCAGTCTACATCTTTATTGCGCCTTTCACTTCCCTGAGACTTTCCATAACAAAATGCCCTTTCTGGGCCACCAGATCTATATGTGTGGTCCCTTTCTTTTGGAATATAGTTTCTGAGAGCAAGGCTGATCTAGCTTTTGTATTTGTATCCCTAGTGGCTTAGTACAGTACTTGGCACATAGTAAGTACTTACTATGTTTTTTCATTAATTAATTAATTAATTCATTCATTCTAGAGGCTTTTCACTAGAAGATGGCTACCAGGTGATGGATTTTTTCCTCACACAGAAATTAGATAATAAATAACTATCTAGTCATGGAAGTGTTAATATTTGCATTGGTGGAGGGAGAACCAAACACTGATAAAATTATAGATCTTTAAAGAGTCAAAGTACAGAAAATATAGCATCAGCTTCTTTTTTTTGTTCTGTGCTCCCTTTCCCCAGTGCAGAAAGATACTTTTGTACTCTTTATACAAAGAACTTAATTATAATAATAATCTCATAACATTTATAAAGGTTTTTTTTGAGGGGAGGAGTTTGCAAGGCCCATTTCAAGGGTTTACCAGTTACACAGCAAAATCTAGTGATTAAGCAAGAGCTCACATGATGAAACCTATCTCTGAGATCTGCTGTTCTGGTCAGACCTGTTTGCTAGTATTACAAGAAGAAGAAAGGACAATAAAAATGAAGTTAAATGGAAATGTAAAATTGTTTAAAGATTGTAAGGCACTTTACAAGCATTTAATTGGATTCTCATAATAGTCTTTGGAGATAACAATAGTTATAATCCCCATTTTTCACATAAGGAAATTGAGTTATACTACTTAACCTTATAAATAGGCATAGAGCTTGAACTGGGTATGCTGGCATAGTTTGCTCTATTTGGTCTTCCCTCAGTGCATGCCTAAGAAAGATTAAATGACTGTCTGGCCCATAGCCACATAATTAGTTTGTATAAGAGAGCGGATTTGAACTCAGTTCTATCCTGATCTCTAATGGAGAACTCCCAGATAGACTATGAAGTTGATTTGAGAGGGTGCCTCAGTTCTTTTGTCTTCCAGACTTTCTCTGCTTGCTCTGGCCAATCAGTTGCTCTTTTGAAAGTCAGACATCTGGTAGTTTTTATGGCTCAGATGGAAAAGTAGGGAGAGAATACATAAAATCCATCAGGGAGCATTTCCCATGTTACTCTTGGTTCAATTTCTACTGCCTTTCTTCCTTGCACCTTTGAAACGATGGAAAAATGGTGTCTGCCTATTTTACAAGGGCTAAGAGACTAGAGGAAGAGAACAGGATTTGTGTAACTGGCTTAAGAATCACATTGCTTATGTGAGGATTGTGAAAAATGCAGCCTCCCCGCCTCTCCCCCCTCCCCCCGGCCCCATAGGAAGGAATTATGGGGTCAGGGGTCTGACTTCATTCAGAGGTAGACCAGGGTGTGCTGGAGCCAACTTTTAATCATTGAAGGCAGATGGTTAAATTTTCATTGTGAGCATTTATCCCTCAGAAATCAGCAGTTGCTACAAATTAGGGCTTGATTTATTGTCTTTTGATCATCTACACTTAAGGTGTTAATAATGCAGATTAAGCATTAAAAAGTATGTGCATACATTCTCCATGTTCCCAGCCCAATTGTTAAGCATTTACCAGGACACCTCCAGTTGCTCTGTAAATATTGCCTATGCTCAATAGAAGTTCACTTGGAGTCCCAGGGAATGAAGTCATCTCCAGACTGCAGATCTGGTGATTATAGACTATTAGTACTAATTGACTTTTTTTATAGCACTTTAAATTTTGCAAAATACTTTACATAGATACCATAAGTAAATTAGGGGAGCATAGAATTGGTTATCTGGAAGTTCTTTGGAGGAAGGAAGAATTTATGACCAAACAAGAGTTAGGGAGCATTACAAGATGTAAAATGAATAATTTTGATTATATTTAAAAGTTTTTGTACGAAAAACCAATATTAGAAGGGAGATAAACTGGGAAAACATTTTAATAACAAATTTCTCTAATAAAAGCATAACATCTCACATTTTAGAGAACTAAATCAAATTTATAAGAATATAAGCCACTCCCCAATTGACAAATGGTCAAAGGATATGAACAAGCAATTTTCAGATGAAGAAATCAAAGCTATCAATAATGATATGAAAAATGTTCTAAATAACACTTGATTAGTAGCAACTTTGAAGTACCACCTCAAACATATCAGACTGGCCAACGTGACAGTAAATGAAACTGATAAGTGTTGAATGGGATGTGACAAGATTGGGATACTAATGCATTGTTAGTGGAATCCATCCAACCATTCTGGAGGGCAATTTGGAATTATGCCCAAATGGCTATAAAGTTGTGTATACCCTTTGATCCTTTAATACCATGACTGGATCTATATTTCAAAGAGATCAAAAAAAGGGAAAAGGACCTACTTACAAAATATCTATCAAAAATATCTATATCAGCTCTTTTTGTGGTGGCAAAAAATTGAGAAGATTATCCTTTTGGGGAATGGCTGAACAAATTGTGGTATATATTGGTGTTGGAATACTACTGTATTATAAGAAATGATAAGCAGGATATTTCAGAAAAAAAGCTGGAAAAGACCTACAGAATTGATGCAGAGTGAAATAAGAACTGGGAGAACCATGTACATATTAGCAGCAATATTATAGAATGATCAACTGTGAAAGATTAAGCTACTTGCAGTAATCCAATGATATGGGATAAAGAATACATGACAAAGAATGTGATCCACCTACAGAGAAAGAACTGATGGAGTAAGATGCAAATCAAAGTATACTGTCTTATACATTAGTTTGTTTACAGTTTTATTTTGGGGGTTTGGTTTTGTGTGAATATTCTCTTACAACAATGAGCAATATGGAAATATATTTTGCATGATCATACATGCATAACCCAGATCAAATTGCTTACCATCTTATGAGGGGCAAGGGAGGGAGAGAAACAACTTGGATCTTATAATTTCAGAAAACATATGTTGAAAATTGTTTTTACATATAACTGGGAAAATAAAATATCTTTTAATAAAAAAACCCTTTATATCCATTGTCTCATTTGATCCTCAAAAACCCACTGCTTCTAGATCACCCAACCTTAGCCTGCAACTTCATTTGTAACTATATGTCTAAATTTATCTTCTCAGACTGTAGTAATTGAAGGCTATATTTGGAGAATTCATTTCTCATTAATGAAGTTACACTCTCTTTCTCATTAATTAATTAGCTTGCTGCTTCTCTACTGCCTACAAACATGTCCATGTCCCACCATCCTCAAAAAAATCTTCCCTCGATCTGTCTGTCCTTGCTAGCTATTATCCAATATCTTTCTTTCCTTTTGTGGCTAAAAACTCCTTGAGAAGGTTCTACAACTGGTACCTCCACTGGCTTTCCTTTCACTCTCTTCTTTCTACAATCTGGCTTCTGACCTCTTCCATCAATAGAAACTGCTCTCTTTAAAGTTGAGAATGAGCTCTTAATTGCTAAATCCAAAGGCCTCTTCTCATTTTTCATCCTTCATCTTTTTGCAGCCTTTGACACTTAGGATTACCTTCTTTTTGATATTTTCTTCTCTCTGGGTTTTCTTGACACCACACTCTCCTTGCTTCTCCTTCTACCTATCTGGCTGTTCCTTCTCAATTTGCTTTGGTGGATCTTCATCCAAGTTATACCTGATAACTATTGGTGTCCCACAGAGCCTTTCTGGTCCTCTTGTCTTCTTCTCTGCAATTTCATTAGTGATCCTGTCAGCTTCTATGGCTTCAATTATCATCTATATGTTGATTATTCTATTCTCAAATCTACTAATCCTAACCTCTCTGTTGAGTTCCAGTCTCACAACTTCAATTTCCTATTGGACATCTTGTTCTGAATGTCCTAAACTCATTATGTCCAAAACTGAATTTATTATCCCCCCGCCATCCTCTCCCTTCTTCCTAATTTTCCTATTTCTATTACCTATTTTCCGTTACTATGAGGGTTCTACTATCCTCCCTATCATTCTGGTTCTCAACCCAGAAGTATTCTTTACTCTTCACAATCTGTTGCTCAGTTCTGTCAATATTTACTTTTATTGCATAAGCCCTTTTCTATACTCTGACACTGTCACCACTACTCTGGTGCAAGTTCTCCTCACTTCATGCTTGGATAATTGTTAATGGATTGGTCTGCTCAACACAAGTCTTAGCCCATGAAATCTTCAGCCCATTTTCTTATCTCTCAAAATGATCTTAGTGCAAAAGTGACCATGTCACCCATGTATTCAACACCAGTGCTCCCTGTCACCTCCAGGATTAAATATAAAATCTGGTATTCGAAGCTTTTATAACTTGCCACCTACCTTTCCAGTCTTTTTAATACCCCTTCTCAACATGCACTCTGCAATTCTGTGGCCTTCTTTCTCTTCCTCAAACAAGATCCACCATCTCCCAACACAAGGCTTTTTTGCTACCCCCCCCACCCCCGCCAAACGTATAATTCTCTCCTTTTTTCTCTCAGTCTCTTGACTTCCTGTGCTTTCCTTCAAGTTAGAATCTTGCCTTTTCCTATTTATCCTATGTATGTATATAACTTGCTTTGTATATATTTGTTTCTATGTTGCCTCTAATTAGACTATAAACTCCTTGAGGGCAGGTATACAATCTTTTCCTCTTGTATTACCAGCACTTAGCAGAATGCCTGGCATATAGTAGGCATTTAATGAATGTTTGTTAATTGAAATTGAATTGGATCTCCCTTAATTCTAGTGATTGTAAATATCTATTATTTTCAATGTATCCTGTAGCTTCTTTTGACATAGGAAACATAGATTTTGTTTACATAGTTGATACATAGTTTGCTGTTGTTGCATGTTGTCTCTCCTAGTAGACTGAACTCCTTGAGAGCAGGGACTATCTTCTGCTTTTTTCTTTTTCCTCCAGCACTTAGTATAATATCTGGGGCATGGTAGGTACTTAATAAATGTTTATTGACTGACTAACTAATAAATGATGGCACGTTCTCCACAACTATAAGAACAAAGTTTTCTAGAGCACTAAGATATCAAGTGACTTACTTGGGGTCATTCAGTCAGTATATGTCAAAGGTGAGACTTAAACCCAGGACCACCTCTCTGTCCACCACCTCATACTGCCTCGATAATTAAATAAATATTAAGATGACTGAGTATATAATGCGATGAATGGAAGCAATAGTCCATGGAAAAAATAAGTCTGTATAGCTATATATTAAAACTATTTATAATATATTGACTATGAGCAATATTCTAGCCCAAGTTAACTCAAACTCTCAATATATTTGTAGTTGACTCTACTTATCTGGGAACTCAGTTTCAAATCACTCAACTCACTCCTGATAATGATTAAATTCTCTTAAATATGTTAATATTTCTCATTAAGGTTTAACCTTTTCCCTTTGTCTTTTCTTTGATAGTTATGAGAAACAGTCTGATAGCTTCTCTTAAGCTCTTCAGAGAATTATCTTTGTAAACTTCTTTCCTAGGATTTACTCACAAAATAATACTCAAGGCAGGTTTTCACTAGAATTTCATACTCATCTGCTTTCTCTCTGATGCATTAGACACTACCCAGTTTTCATATTTTTAAAATAAAACACAATCTTTCCCCCCATCTCCATAGAGCGAGTCACTGCCCCTTAAGCCTTTTCTTAATTGACCTTTTAGTAAGCCATTTCACAACTGACTTTTTTTTTTTAAACCCTTACCTTCCGTCTTGAAGTCAATACTGTGTATTGGCTCCAAGGCAGAAGAGTGGTAAAGGTAGGCAATGGGGGTCAAGTGACTTGCCCAGGGTCACACAGCTGGGAAGTGTCTGAGGTCAAATTTGAACCTAGGACCTCCTGTCTCTAGGCCTGACTTTCAATCCACTGAGCTACCCAGCTGCCCCCTCATAACTGACTTTTAAAATTGCCAGCACAAAAGTTTTTTTTCCTCAACATTTTATCTTTGCTCTTACAAGCTATAATAACTATGTCTAAGCTCTTAGCTAGTTCTTAAAAAGACTACAATATTCTCCACAGTGTGGGAAAGATAGTTATTCAAAGTAAGGGTTACATTTGTTGATGGGCTGACAGTAAATATGTAAAGAAGATACAATGTGCCTACTAGACCTAGTTAAAATAGGCTTTGGGATGCTTTGGTTGATGCTTTTAGTCCCTTTCAGAGAAAGATGACCTTGGTGAGTACAAGGAGCATGAGGAAGGCATACAAGGTATTTTGAAATTTATTAATTCATTCAACAACTGTTTACTAAATAGTATTTATGATTTTGATAATCTGAGTGACAATGCATGAGGAGTGATATGTATTCTTATGTATTTCTGCCATTCAGATTTATGGCCAAGGTGGGAGGAGGATTGGCGGATTCAAAGGAATCCAAATGGATAGACAAACTAATATGCAGAGCACTCTTAGGTGCTAGGGGAAGAACAAAAAGTTTAGATAAGGCATGCTTCCTGCCCTCATGGAGCTTATAACCCAAAGTGGATAAGACACAGATAATTGTGTATCTAATATCACATATATAAGGAAAGGGAAAGAGAATAATCATTTATTAAGCATCTACAATTGTGAGGCATTGTGTTAAGTACTTTAAAATAGTTTATTTGATTCTCACAACAACTCTGTAATGTAGGTGCTACTATTATCCCCAATTTAAAGTTGAGGAAACTGAGGCAGGTAGATGCTAAATGAATTGCCCAGCATCACATAGCTAGTAAGTGGCAGAAGCTAGATTTGAACTCAGGTCTCTGTCATCCTAGATCTAGTGTTCCATCTACTGTACCTACAGCCCAGAGACAATCCTCCATGTTCCCAAATCATGGATTCACATCTGCTGGGTTCAATTTAAGAGACTGATCACAAAAGAGTTCTTATCTTTGATATTATTCTTTGGCTCATTGTCTTCATTTGTAATCACTCTAAGAATATCTCCTTATATACATATCCAAATATCCTCAAATATGGATAAAAGGGATTTCCAACTGCCATATAAGTGTTCAAGGTAGCACATCCATATTAGGTATGGTCTAACCTTTATTTCATCTCACAGAAGTTGCAGAAGACACAAAGGAGTCATAATAACTCATGAACTGTCAAAACATAAATGGCAGATAGCCTATAGTCCATTCAGGAAAGAAAATGAATTTAGGGTTGCTGTCACAATGGTCCCATGACATTTAGGTGTATCCATTTCCTCCATAGAATCCTCCCTAGATAGAAAGCCTAAAAGAGTGGAAATGTGCTAGACTTAGAATTAGGAAAACAGGTTCAAATTCTCTTTCAGGTGCTTATTAGGTTTGTGAATCTGGGCAAGGTATTTGACCTCCTAGAGCCTCAGTTTCTCCATCCATGAAATGAGAATGGTATTTGTGGTGTCTAGCTCACAAGCCTATTTTGAGAGTCACATAAGATAATTCAAAGCACGTTGTAAACCAGAAGATACTTTAGAAATGCTATCTATTTATATTGAATTTAACCAATTAGTTAATTATTCATTAAATTTATGTCGAATTTAACTTCAGTAATGTCATTTTACTAGCTTTTGTCCACCGAGAACTTTTAGATTCTAACCCTATCATCTGACATGTTAGCTATCTCTCCCAGTTTTCTGTTATTTCCTTTAGTTACCCTGAAATAGAACAATGGAATTAATAATAACAATCATTATTATTATTAATTTGGCAGTTAATTTTGTATTATCTTGTGACATGTCTGTGACATCTTGAACATCCCTCTAAAGGCCTACCACTCAGCACTTCTATAAGTGCTCAGAGTTGTTGATTTGGTCCTTGTAAAAACTCTCAATAAAGATTTATTCAATAGAATCCAGTGAAGTTGGTGATGCAGGGGTTATTAGAATGTATTCATTTCACAGATATGGAGATTAAGGTATAATAGATTATGAGGAAAAAATTGCTTCCAAGGCTAAGAGTTTCTGCAAAAGATATTGTGTAGCTTTCTGTGTAGCCCCAGCACTTACTACAATGCCTGGCACATCGTAGGCACTTAATAAATGATTATTTACTGACCAAATGGCAGAAGTTGGGGGAAGGGGAAATAGAGTTAAAATTGAAATTCAGTTCCTTCTATTTCTATTGTACCGTCTCATCCCACCTAGCTATTGTGTTGTGTGTGAGAGAGACCATGGTGTATTTAACAAAGCACTCACCTTGGAATCAGAAAGAACTGAATTTAAGTGTCATCTCTGGTGTATACTGGGCTAGGAGAATAGTTAAATATGCGCAGGGTCTCCCTGGTCCTAAGAAGGAAGCATGAAGGAGCAATGCCCTATCAAAGAGGGCTAAAATTAGAGCGTAAAGGACAAAGAGTTCAAATCCCAGTTCTGCCATTCCCTACTGAGTAAATCATGTAGCTTCTCTGGGCCTCATTGTTCCCCATTGTAAAATGAGAAGATTAGACTAAATGTCTCTTTAAGCTAAATCTAAGTAATTCTGTCACTCAATCTTTGGCTATCTTTCATTGGGAACAAAGGCCAACCAAAGTTGGGTGGAGTTTGCTGCCACCTAGAGGGAAAATTTTCATCTCCTCCAGAAATTCATTTCATCCAGTTTTTGCCCTGGTTCATGCCTCCCTCCTATACAGTACAGAAGACTAATTCAAATGGAGATGGAGGAATATGAAGACTGGGTCTTCGAGTATCATCTAGGAAAGCAGTTCCCAAGTGATCTTTACCCCATTACTGCCATAAAGTTATCTTTAGTCCAGTAGTCATTCCTTTCCTCTTTCCTCACCCTCTGCAGGATATATAGAGGAACTTAGGTGTCTTCTCTCTATTGTTGCAGTATTTCTGAGATTGTATTCTCTCTATTGTGTTCAGTAATTTCAGTTGTATCTGACTTTTTGTGACCAAGATTGGGGGTTTCTAGGCAAAGATACTGGAGTGGTTTGCCATTTCCTTCTCCAGTTTATTTTGCAGATGGGAAAACTAAGGCAACTAGGGTTACATGATTTGCACAGGATTACACAGCTAATAATGTCTGAGGTCAGAATTGAACTCAAGTCTTTCAGAACCCAGGTCTGGCACTCTATCTACTTTACCACGTAGCTGTATTCTCACTAGGATTTCTTTAAAAGAAGGATTAGAAGAAATTAAGAAATATCACCCTGGAGTTACAGCTGGTCAAGAGAAATCTATCCAGTATATTCCAATCTCATAACCTCTACCTATTTTAATCCCTCTCAAATATTTATTCACACACAAATATATATATATATACACACACACATATATACATAAAAATATATGTATATGTATTATATATAATCGTGTAGCTTCTCTGGGCCTCATTGTTCTTTTTTATTATATATACATATGTTTGTATGTATATGTATTGTGTGTATATATACTATATATACATAATATAATATAAATTTAATATAATATAATAATGTATATATGTATAAAATATATATGTGTGTACACACGCACACATACACACACAAACATATATATATATATAACATGCTGTGATCTGGTAGCCAGGCAGAGGCATGTAGTGGAAAAGGTATTGAACAGGACACCTAGGTTCAGGCCTCTGTGGGCATTTATTGGCTCTGTGAGCTTTAGAGGAGACTTTATTATTTCTCTCATAGGATTGTGGTAAGAAAAGTTCTTAGTGAGGTTCCATCTGAATATAAACTATTATTACCCTCAGAGACAAAGTTAGCATTATATGCTCTAGCTAGAAGTCAATCTGTTTTCAAGATATGTATCTTAAGTCAAAACAGTAACTAGGTTTAGATGACTGGGGCTTTGACGCAGGGTGCCAAAAGTTAGCTGAAAACACTTAACTTCAGTAAGTGTAGAAACAAAGGTACTTAGCCCTTAAAGCACAATAATAGTTAAAAGAAGAATTTTCCAGATGGGTAAGTCAAGGAGAATATTGCTGTAGTAAAAAAAAATAATGAAAGCATGTGCTCCCATAGCCTAGTAAAGAATAATCCATTCCCAAAGTTATTCCCAGTAATTATGGGGATCAATTTCAGGTTAGAGTACACAGCCATCCAACTTGTCTAATTCTTTCTAAACAGTGTGATGTAGTAGACAGAGCACTGGACTTAAAAATATCAGTGATCTATCATTTTCCTTAAGCAAGGCTATAGATTTTCTTTTGTCCCACTCCTTTTCAGGAGTCCTGATAGCTATATAGCAATCTTTTAGGTATTTGAAATGGATTTAATCTTTTAGCTCACATTGGGGTTCCCTGAAGTCCGTCCTAAGTCTGAGGCCTGTTGTGGGCCAGTATCCACTGAAAACGATAACACAAGGACCCACACTGATATATTTTCTATTCCTCCCTGCCCTAAACAGACTACATATTAAGACAAGGAAGACATTTAATTATAGAATATAGTTTTTAAAAAAGTAATAAGAAAGATAGCCTTCATACACAGAAGGATATTGTCTCCCACAGATTCCCATAACCAACGGGAAAAAGGGAACACGGAATAGTATACATATTATAATAGAGAATATAATAATAATAATAAACTTTTATATAGTGCTTACCATGTGCAAAGCACTGTGCTAAGCACTGTACAACTTTTATCTCGTTTGATACTGGAACCTTGGAAGGTAGGTGCTCTTATTATACCCACTTTACAGAAGAGGAAACTGAGACAAACAGGTTAAATAACTTGCTTAGGATGGTCCAGTTAGAAAGCGTATGAAGAACTTCCTCGCTTCTGCCTAGTGCTTTATGCACTGTGCCACCTAGGGGCCTCAATATGAATCGCTTGGAGGAATTCGCCTCTGATAACTGATGCTGGTTTCCCCATGGGGCTACTAATGATTTCTGATGATGTCACTGGGCAAACTCCTTGCTCCGCTGAGCTGGGTGGAGTCTTTTGCTCATCTTTGCTGCACTGCTTTCAGCTAGCATCTATTCTAGGATGTTTTCTGTTGCCCACTTCTAGTCAACCTCTAATGAAGTACTCATCTCTGCAGTTATCTTCTGGTCTTCAGAGATAACGTGGTCCCTTCCTCCCTAGGGAAATGGCTCTATCTGGCTCTTTTTGCACATATCCCCAGGGCTTATTTCAGTTTGTTTATGACAGACATCACCTCATCTCTGGGCCTCTTTCTGAAAAGGGGCACATAGACTCTACTTCTAAAGGTTTCTTCTGATTTCATAGGAACGTTAAAATGTGTGATTATGATAGGGTATATCTTTAGGCTTCACTGAAATGAATTATAGGACTGTAAGTGACTTCACAAGTCTCATCCATAGCCTCTATGTCAAAGAATCATAATAATAATACAAAGAGCTCACACTTATATGCTGCTTTATGGGTTACCAAGTACTTTCTCCCAGGGATTCTGGCAGTGAAAAGAAAACTGGGGTCCACACATTAAATAACTCGCTCAGGATCAGAAAGTTTTATGATTAAAAACATAAAAGTCATTATTCAAATCCATTTCGTTAGACCAGAGAGGTAGATCCAAGGTGGAAGACCCTTCATCTTCCTAACATAATATTTTAAATCTTCACAGAAATAAGTTCTTCCTATTATTCAATTGAAAGGCCTTGTAATTTAATGTACATACCATGTGATTGTATCCCTATTAGCCCTTTTTTTTATTCCTGTCAAATCTGGGAAAATTGCTATATGTGTGGGATATTAGAACATTGAAGGATTGTTTGGAATAATGGCGACTAAAGACCAGCTTCTCTAAGGGTAGAGAATAGGCTAAAAAGCCAAGAGAAAGTAGGTCAATTCTAGCACACACTCTGTTTTTAAGACAGCTAATACCGTATCTACAATCCAGCTACACATCTCTTTCTACTGAAAGCAGATAAAAAATTAACAGTGAATAAATGACTCAAAAATGGGGCATAAAAATTTACCACAGCCCATTATGTGGTGAAACCTGTTGACAAGCAATAGGAGCCAGGGCCATTACCAGGCAAAGATCATCTCATGGGATTTCTCCTTAAGAGCAGAATAAACCTCCTAGCAGAACTGACAAGAAGAGATCTAATGCTAAAATCATTAGCATCATTTAGCATTTTCAGATGCATTCACTGCAAAGCTAGAACTCACTGTACAGGGTCTGGTCCAGGTATTACCTTGTGACATACCATGCTGGTATTTGTTAACCCTGACTTCTCTTTCCCCAAAGGACAAATGGTCAATAGAAATGAGGAAACAATTCTCACAAGAAGAATTAAAAACTTTCCAGAGTCACATAAAATATTTTTCTAAATCACGCATAAGAGATGTGTAAACCAAAATAATGCTGAAATTTCATCTTGTCCCCAGGAAATTGGCAAATGTGATGAAAGACAGGAATAATCAATGTTGGAGGGATTGTAGGAAGAGAGGAATGCGAACACATTGTCCGTGGAGCTATTACTTGCCCTAATAATTCTAGCAAGCAATTTGGAATTATGCAAATGAAATGGTTAAAATATCCATGCCCTTTGACCCAGATAGTCCATTGCTAGGCAAGTACTCCAAGGAAGTCCCACAAACTTCAAAATGTTCATGTCTTTTTGTAGTACGAAAAAATTGTAAACAAAATAGATGCGTTGATTGAAAAATGGTTAAACAAATTGTGGCATTACTATGGTATAAGAAATGATTACTATGCAGAATATTAAGAAACATGGGAAGACTTATGTGAATTGTTGTCAAGTGAAGTAAGTGAACCAGGAAAACAATGCACAAAATGTACTACAATGATGTACAAAACAAAAAAGACAACAAAAAGTGGAAAGTAGACATTGCTAATTATGATGATTAAGCTTAGTTGTGGAGAGTAGAAAATGAATCTCCTTCCTTTTGTTGAAGAGATGGGCGGGAGCACTGTCAATCTATGTTGATAAATTGGTGAGTTTTGCCCAACTGATTTAAAAAATTTCTTTTAAATTATTTGTTACGAGGAATGACGTTCTGGGGAGGGGGGAAAATGGAGAAAGGGTAATATTTGGAAATGAAAATGATATAAAAACAAAAGGTATTAATTCATTAAAAATTTGTCATAGCAGTTCTCTTTGTGATGGCAAAGAACTGGAAACTGAGGGGGAATGGCTGAACACGTTGTGGCATATGATTGTGATGGAATGCTACTATGTGTTAAGAAATGATGAGAAGGCTAAATTTTTTTTTAAATGGGAAGGCCAACATGAAATTATGAAAAGCAAAATGAGCAGAAACAAGAGAACATTATATAAAGTGACAGAAATATTGTTTGAAGTATAACTTGTATTTGTCTACCTCCAGAGAAAGAACTGATAAATAGAAATAAGTAAGGCAGAGCACCCCACCTCATTCTTTCTGTTTCCCTCTTCTCTGTCTCTGTCTCTGTCTCTTTGTCTTTGCCTCTCTAAATATATATATATATATGTATATATTTTTTGTCTAACTATATATATGTATATACATATACATACACACACACACACACACACACACACACACATATATATATATATATTAATTGTTCATTCCTTACAGAGTACTTGAGTATGGCTATTGATGAATTGTGTGCCAGGCTGGGTTTGCCTAATCTTTTGTCCTATTCCAGATACCTCCTGGGGATTTAGGCCCCCTTGGTCAGTATGGGACTCCTCCAGACTCCTTGATTCTGTTACTTGCTCTCTGCTTTGGGGCCATTCTACATGTCTTTTTTTTTTTTTTTTAAATTTAAAACCCTTACCTACTTTGTATTGGCTCTAAGGCAGAAGAATGGTAAGGGCAGGCAATGGGGGTCAAGTGACTTGCCCAGGGTCACACAGCTGGGAAGTGTCTGAGGCCAGATTTGAACCTAGGACCTCCTGTCTCTAAGCCTGGCTCTCAATCCACTGAGCTACCCAGTTGCCCCCCACCCCACCCCCATACTGCATGTCTTGCCTCACCTTCTGCTGCAATGGGAGAAACCTCTAATTCCCTCATTTAAACTCTCACAAAAAAACTCTATTAGGGGAGGAAGTTAAAGTAATTGGCTAGAGCTAATATGATAGTGATATTTTGACCTTGTGGGTAGGTTTCATTAGTCTTCATCTCCTCATTAGCGTGTTCATTCATCTACAGTCCTCAAACAAAAAGGATTGATCTCCAGGAAGTTCTGTGTAACTGCTATGGAGACAGAACTGTTTGGAGAATCAGAATACTTGATCTTGGGAATTGATGGGTGGCTCAGTAGATTGACAGCCAGGATCAGAGAGAGGAGGTCCAGAGTTCAAATCTGACCTCAAATACTTCCTAGCTGTGTGACCCTGGGCAAGTCACTTAACCCCTATTGCCTAGCCCTTATTGCCCTTCTGCCTTGGAACCAATACACAGTATCGATTCAAAGATGGAAAAAAAGGTTAAAAAAAACCAAACAAATCTGAAAATAACTAGGTCTTTCTTCTTTATGGAGGTGGGGGTGCTACTGATATGGAATACTGCATATAATATCAGACTTAAAAAATATATCGATTCATTTTGTTGAACTAAGGTTTTTTCTTCTAGTATAAATTTTTTTGTTATGAATGATGGCTTTTGGGGTGCAGAGGTGAACTATACATTGGAAGTGTAGGTAACATTAAAAACACTGATAAAATTTGTCTTAAAAAAAAGTCCCTGAAGGAAAGAACCAAGCCTCAAGTGATTCTAGCTATACTAAGTTCCAACTAACTTTTATCTTACTAGTAATATAACCCTAGGAAAATCACTTAACCTCTCAGAAATCTTAGTTTCCTCATTTGTAAAAATGAGATAATAATAGTGACTACCTCAAAAGGTTGTTGTGAGGTTCAAGCGAGATGATGTTTCTAAAGCGCTTTGCATATCCTACAGCATTATATAAATGTCAGCCATTGTTGTTATTATTTTGGAAGCAGGACTTGCTTTGGGTGACTGTACTGGCTCCCTCCTTCTAGAGTTAATAGTCTCCTGGTTACCACAGAAAACTGATGATCAAAAGAATAATGCTTGGTTTCCAAAGGAAGTCATTTCCTCTAGGCTACCTCCCACCTCCGGCTCTGTAGCTCTTCATTTATAAAGGCCCCTTTTCTAACCAATTAGGCAGCTTGTTCTCTTGCTTAAGTTTCCGGGAGTCTAATTGGGGAGGATTTTAAAGGAAGAAGTGATAATTTGGTTAGCAGAAGTACTTAATAAGCTGGCATAAATCATCTGAAGATCCGTTAGGTGATTATTTATTAAGACATCTTGTCTAAAAAGGGGATAGAAAAATGCTCAGGGCTAAGAGGGCACTATGGGTCAAAAGTATTTCGTTGGCTGAATTTATAGCCCAATTGGGCTGTTGTTTGGAGGATGCTAGTGAGCTGTCCTTCATCCTTACTAAGGACAGGATAAAGAGAAATGTTTATAGGCGGAACAAATGCAGGCTCTTGTGCCATCACTATGAGACTTAATGAGATGACTAATGAGTTGTTTGGGCTCCTTGCTGGTGTGAACCCTGGGGAGTCCCAGCATACTGTAGTGGAAAGAGCATTGGGTTTAGAGTAAAAAACAAAAACAAAAACAAAAACAAACCAAAAAGCAAAACAACCAAAACATCAACAAACAACCAAATACCTATTTGTGCAAATTTTATAACTTCCCTAAATCTGTTTCCTCATTTTTATGCAGTTGGTGAGTGCATGCTCAGATCATTTAACATGAAAATACTCTTGTGGGAGACAGCAGGGATCTGCTCTGGGAGAAGACATTCTGCATTCTCCTATCATGTGGGTGGGAGCAGCTGCTTTCTGTAGGCTTTGTAGCCAAAATGGACTGGATCTTTAAAACTACCGTCCTGGGATAGTCTTGCTCTCTCTTTCCAGTGGTATCTAGGGGGGAAGGTGTTATTTACCTCAGGAGGGCCATCTTGCACTAACCTGGTCCTGGAGAAAGGCTATCTTCCCTTTCCCTTTCCATCTTGGGGCTCCAAGAAAAGGGTCTGAAGTTTTGATTTGCTTCAATTGTCATTTTCAGTTCTAGGCATAAGCAGTGGAATACATGAACCCAAGAGCTTGAATCATGGTGGCTTTGGAACCAGGATCCTGAGCTGGATGCTACTGACTGCCAAGGAGGGAAATTCTGAGAAGTCAGGGGGACACTAGTCCAGTCCAGTTCAGACTGGAACTTAGAGGGGCTTTGGACTTAGAACTTGATGAGACTATGCTATATAGGGATTGATTTAAAAACTGTGAACCGAACCCCCTCTCTTCCTGAGAAACTGAACGGTTGTAAGAGGGATTATACCTGCCAGTTTTTGGGGAGGGAAATTTTATGTTTGTCCTTACTATGGTTTTTAAAGTACCTATTCCTTTGCAAGAGCAACTAAGTTGTCACAGTTTATGGAGTATGAGACCTGGAGACAGAAAGACTCATCTTCAAATCTGGCCTTAGACACTTCCCAGCTGTGTGATCCTGGGCAAGTCACTTAACCCTGTTGGTTTCAGTTTTCTTATCTGTAAAATGAGATGGAGAAAGAAATGGCAAACCATTCCAGCATCTTTACCAAGAAAATCCCAAATGAGGTTACAGTGAGTTGGGCATCACTGAAAAATGACTGAACAACAATAACTTTGTAAAAGTTCATCTTACTATTAAAGGATTAAATGGTACTGGGTGCTGAAGACCCTTAAATTGGGGAATTAGAATGAATGGGGACATCAGTCAATTCTTTTTTTTTTTTTTTAAACCCTAACCTTCTGTCTGGTAAGGGCTGGGAGTCAAGTGACTTGCCCATGGTCACACAGCTAGGACGTATCTGAGGCCAGATTTGAACCTAGGACCTCCCTTCTCTAGGCCTGGCTCTCAATCTACTGAGCCACCCAACTGCCCCCTATAAGTCAATTCTTAAAGGTACTAGAGAACCCTGGAGGAGAGCTGAAATGAAACACAGAGGGCCTTCGGGCAGTTCAGGTCAGAGTAGTCATTGTTCCATGCAAAATAAAGGGTTTAGACTCAAAAGGAGTAGAAAGAATGCTAGATTTAGAGTCAGACTTTTTTTTGAATCCTAGTTTTATTATCTACTATTGCTTTGCCTGAAGGCAAATTAATTTCTCTGAGTTTCAATTTTCTCATTTATGAACTGAGGAGACAGCAAACTATGGGCTGAGAACCAAATCCTGCTTGCCTCCTGTTTTTTATACAACTTGGAAGCTCAAAATGTTATTGTATATTTTAAAATACAATAAAACTTCACTTAAAAAAGTAAAACAAACAAACAAACAAACAAACCACCCAGCTCCAGGCCATACCAAAGAAGAAAATAGGACAGATTTGGCCCATAAACTGTATTGCTGATCTCTAGATTAGATGATCTCTGAAGTCCCAAACAGCCCTCCTAAATCCAATGTTCTTCTTCTTATTATTAAGGAGAATATCTTGGGTCAAAGCCCCAATTTGCAAAGAAAGATTGTGTGTGTGAATGCATACATGAGTTCAAAGTGGGTTTTATAGCTACTTGATTTTAATTGGGAATTAAGAGTCAGATTCTAGTGAATTATGATGGCCCTGTCTGTGTTCTACTGGATTTCCCTTGAGAATTGTGCTACCTCATACTGGGGCTGATTCTTAAATAGTTAATAAAATTGAGTCATGTATTTGTTTCAGCTAATCATCAAAACAATATGATACTGGCTAAGAGACAGAATGGAGGATCAGTGGAATAGACTTGGGGTAAGTGATGTCAGCAAGACAGTCTATGATCAACCCCAAGAACCAAACTTTTGGGACAAAAATCCACTATTTGACAAAAACTGCTGGGAAAACTGGAAAACAATATGGGAGAGATTAGGTTTAGATCAACATCTCACACCCTACCCCAAGATAAATTCAGAATGGGTAAATGACTTGAATATAAATAAGGAAACTATAAGAAAATTAGGTGAACACAGAATAGTATACTTGTCAGATCTCTGGGAAAGGAAAGATTTTAAAACGAAGCAAGAGTTAGAAAAAAATTATAAAATGTAAAATAAATAATTTTGATTACATTAAATTAAAAAAGTTTTGTACAAACAAAAACAATGCAACCAAAATCAGAAGGGAAACAACAAACTGGGAAAAAGTCTTTATAACAAAAAACTCTGACAAAGGTCTAATTACTCAAATATACAAGGACCTAAATCAATCGTGCAAAAAATCAAGCCATTCCTCAATTGATAAATTGGCAAGGGACATGAATAGGCAATTTTCAGATAAAGAAATCAAAACTATCAATAAGTACATGAACAAGTGTTCTAAATCTCTAATAACTAGAGAAATGCAAATCAAAACAACTCTCAGGTATCACCTCATACCTAGCAGATTGGCTAACATGAGAGAAGGGGAGAGTAATGAATGTTGGAGGGGATGTGGCAAAATTGGGACATTAATGCATTGCTGGTGGAGTTGTGAATTGATCCAACCATTCTGGATGGCAATTTGGAACTATGCCCAAAGACTGCTAAAAGAATGCCTGCCCTTTGATCCAGCCATACCACTGCTGGGTTTGTACCCCAAAGAGATCATAGGGAAAAAGACATATACAAAAACATTTATAGCCATGCTTTTTGTGGTGGCAAAAAACTGGAAAATGAGGGTATGCCCTTCAGTTGGGGAATGACTGAACAAATTGTGGTATATGCTGGTGATTGAATACTATTGTGCTCAAAGGAATAATAAACTGGAGGAATTCCATGTGAACTGGAATGACATCCAGGCATTGATGCAGATTGAAAGGAGCAGAACCAGGAGAACATTATACACAGAGACTGATACACTGTGGTAAAACTGAATGTAATGGACTTCTGTACTAGCAGCAATGCAATGACCCAGGACAACTCTGAGGGATTTATGGAAAAGAACGCTACCCACATTTAGAAAAAGAACCACAGGAGTGGAAACACAGAAGAAAAACAACTGCTTGGACACATGGGTTGATGAGGACATGATTTGTGAAGTAAACTCTAAAACACCACCCTCATACAACTATCAATAATATGGAAATAGGTCTTGATCAATGACACATGAAGAAACCAGTGGAAATGAGCGTTGGCTATGGGGACGGGGTTGGGGAGGGAGAGAGTAAGAACATGAATCATGTAACCATGGAAAATTTTTTTTTCTAAAAAAATAAAATCAATCAATTAACCAATAAGAATTTATTAAATGCTTACTATGTGCCATAATCTGTGCAAAGTGCTGAGAATACAAAGTTGAAACAGTCCCTGCCCTTAATGGGTTTACATTATAATAGGTGAGAGGACATGTGTTAATGCATGCATATTTGTAATATATACAAAATAGAAGACAAAATTGTTTTGGGAGGGAGAACATGAAGGAGGAGATTGGGGAGGGAATGTGACTAGAAAATGTTTCTTGTAGATTGCAGTACTCAGGTAGAATCTTTTTTCTCAGTCAACTAGAAAGCATTTAATAAGTACTTACTTTGTGCCAAAAATCACACTAAATGTTGTGGTAAAGGTAAAGATAAAATATATTCTCTGACCTCAAAAGAATTCTCCTACTATGTGGTCATCTAGCCTCTGCTTAAAGACTACCAAGCAGGGGGAACCCAACATTTCTTCAAGTCCTACTTTTGGACAATCCTAGTTTTTAGGAAATCTTTCTTGAATTCAAGTCCAATTTTATGTCTTCCCAATTTCTATTTATTGCTCTTGGTTCTGTTTTTTAGGCTGAATCAAAACAAGTCTAATCTCTCTTCTACTTGATAGCCTTTCAGATTCCTGAACACAGCTAAATTGTCCCTTGATATTACATATACATAGCTAAAAAGTATTTATTTCCTTAAATTGATACTGATATCTTATGAACTCAAGGATCTTCATGATCCTGGTTATTCTTGTATGAACACTCCAGTTTGTCAATGGCCTTCTTTAAGGATGGCACCCAGAAATGAACACAATACTTCATAAGAAAGGTTACAATAGGGATTATTACCTTCCTATTCCTGAAATCTATATTCTTCTTAACATAGTCCAAGACTGTTGGCTTACTTTTGGTGGTCACTTCTGATATATATTGAGCTTTTCAGTCCCCTAAAACTCTCAGATCCTTTTCAGAAAAAAAATGATCTTTTCACATCTCCTTCTTATATTTGTAAAATCGGTTTTGTGGGCAATCAAGTGAAAGGCTTTACATTTATTCCTTTAAAATTGCGTCTTATTAGATTCAGCCAGTGCTCTAGGCTGCTAAGACTTTTTGAACCCTGACTATGTCATTTGTGGTGTTACATTAGCTGTGTCGTAGATATTTCTTTTGTCTTTGTGTCAGGTACAAATTTGATGAGTATAGCATCCATACTTTTATCCAAGCCATTAATAAAAAATGTCAAACAGCACAGGGCCAGGCATAGATGCATGGGATCCTCCTTGAGAGACCTCCTGCCACACCGATACTGAGCTAATTAATAGTTACTCTGAGTCTTGCCATCCAACCAGTGGTGAGTCTACGTCTTTCCATCTTCTCTGCAAGAATTGTATGAGATATCTTATCAAAAGCTTTGCTAGGGGGCAGCTAGGTGGTTCAGTGAATTGAGAGCCAGGCCTACAGACTAGAATTCAAAAGTGGCTTCAGATACTTCTTGGCTGTGTGACTCTGAGCTAGCCACTTAACCCCCAGTGCCTAGCCATTACCGCTCTTCTACCTTGGAACCAATATATAGTACTGTGTAAGGTAGATAAGGTAAGGATTAAAAGGTAAGTATTAAAAAACAACTTTGCTAAAGTCTAAGTCAACTATCTCCATAGCTTTCTCTCTATCTTAGAGTTTAGTAATCCTGAAACAAGGTTAGTCTGACATGGCTTATTCTTGATGAAGCTCTTTTTAATCACCACCATCCTTTCCATATATTAACTAACCATCTACTAGGAAGTATCTGAGACCAGATTTGAACCTAGGACTTCCTGTCTCTAGGTCTGGCTCTCAATTCACTGAGCCATCCCTAACCATCTTTTAAAATATCCTTTCTAGAATTTTCTTAGGAATCAACATCAAACTCACTGACTTAGAGATTTCAGACTCTGTTCTGTGTTCTTTTTGGAAAATGAGGACCTTGGTCCTCCTTCAGTCTTAAGGTGCCTCTCTCATTTCCCCTGATATTTCAAGTATTGTTGTCAGTGATAGTTCTCTAAATCACACTTGCCAAATCTTTTAGGATCCAAGGATGTAGATGATCTGATTCAAGCCAAAAATATATATACCAAGTAAACATGAGATGATTTAGGGACAGTGGGAGAGTTTAGCAATAGGATAGTGGGGGAGGAGGGAAGAAGGGTTAGGAGAGGCATCATGTAAGTAGTAGCACTTTAGATGAATTTCAAAGAAAACTAGGAATTCCAAGAAGTGGAAATGAGGAAGGCATGTCTTCCAGATATGGTGGATAGACTCTCCCAGTCTATGCAAAGGCATAGAGATGAGAAATGGAATCTGAAGTGTGAGTAATAAGTAGATGAGTTGCCTGGAACATAGTCGATCTGGAAAGGGAGGAAGGGGCCAGGCTATGAAGCGTTTTGGCAATTGCCGTTTCTGGAAAGAGTACCATAACACCTAGCGAAGCTAGAGGCTGGAGTGTTACATAAAAGCTGCTCTTCAAATAGCAAGTCCAGGGAGCCCAGTGAATTGATCTGTCTAAGAGAAATGCTGTAGAACTATGAAAAGCCCAATGGCTAGATGATCTGCTTGGCCTAGCTCAGAAAGCCCCTGTTCTGCCGTATGGCTCAATGGTCTGTTCAGCTCAGTTCACTAACAACTGCCGAGTCCAGCAGCAGATTGACTTGGCTGATGGAGATGCTTTACCTACTGAAAAGAAAGTCCATCCTAGCAACAGAGTCTCATTCTTCACTGGCACTGACACCTTGTCCTCTAGTGAACTTTATGAGGATAGATTTGGGAGTTGCCTTGACTGTGCATGCACCCTACACATAAACTTCACTTGTATTTTAAGTTTGTGAAAAATTAGAGGTCTTTCCAATAGGATCAGGGGTAAAGCAAATATATTCATTATCAGTGGCCTTATTTCACATAGACCTAGAAATGCTAGTTGTAGCAGTAAGACAAGAAAAAGAAATCAAGGGAATCAGCATGTGCAAAGAAGGAATAAAAACTAATGCTTTTTGCAATATGATAATATACTTAGAAAACTCTAACTAGAAAAACTAAGTAGTCAACTCAAAATTAAAATAATAAAGTTAGCAAAGTTGCAGGATATAAAATAAATTGACATAAATCATCAGCATTCCATATGTTAGCAACAAAATCTAGAATGAGAAATTCCATTAGAAATAATTTCAAAAGGTATAAAATATTTGAAAATCTACTTTCTAAGACATACTCCAAAATTATAAGATTCCAACTTAAAAATACTTTTCATAAATGCAGATTTGAATAAGTAGGAAAATATTAATTACTTATGGATAAGTTAAACCAATTTGATAAAAATGACATTACTACCTAAGTAAAGTTCTGCATCAATCAAACTGCCAGAGGATCATTTTATAGAGTTAGAAAAATTAATGAAATTTATATGGAGGAACAAAAGGTCAAGAATCAAAAAGGTAATAATGAAAAATAGGAAAGAAGGGAACCTAACAGTATCATATCTCACTAAAAATGATTGGTATTAGTTTTAAAAAAAGAGGGGTTAATTATTGGAACAGATTAGATACAGAACATAGAGAAGTAAATGAGTACAGTAGCATTGCATTCAGTAAATTCAAAGACCCAGTTACTGGTATAAGGACTCAATACTTGACAAAAACTGCTGGGAAAATTGGAAAGCGGACTGGCCAAAATTAGATAGAAACTAATAGTCAACATCTCACACCATAAACCAAGATAAAATCCAAATGCATATATGACTTAGACATTTTAGATTTTTTAAAATTTTTATACATTTATTAATATTCATTTTTAACCTGATTACATGCTTCATGCCCCTACTTTCCCCTTCACCCCCCGCTCTCCCCTCACCCATGGCCGACACACATTTCTACTGGTTGTAATATGTGTCCTTGTTCAGGGCCCATTTCCATATTGTTGTTAGTTGCATTGGTGTGGTTGTTTCTAGTTCACATCCCCAATCATGTCCACCCCAAATGCGTTCAAGCAGTTGTTTTTCTTATATGTTTCCTCTCCTGCAGTCCTTCCTTTGAATGTGGGTAGCGTTCTTTACCATAAATCCCTCAGAGCTGTCTTGTGTCATTGCATCTCTGCTGGTACAGAAGTCCATTACATTCGATTTTACCACAGTATATCAGTCTCTGTGTACAATGTTCTTCTGGCTCTGCTCCTTTCGCTCTGCATCAGTTCCTGGAGGTCTTTCCAGTTCACCTGGAACTCCTCCAGTTTATTATTCCTTTTAGTGCAATAGTATTCCATCACCAGCATATACCACAATTTGTTCAGCCATTCCCCAATCAAAGGGCATCCCCTCATTTTCCAGTTTTTTGCCACTACAAAAAGTGCAGCTATAAATATTTTCGTACAAGTCTGTTTATCTATGATCTCTTTGGGGGTACAAACCCAACAACGCTATGGCTGGATCAAGGGGCAGGCATTCTTTTATAGCCCTTTGAGCATAGTTCCAAATTGCCAGCCAGAATGGTTGGATCAATTCACAACTCCACCAGCAATGCATTAATGTCCCAATTTTGCCACATCCCCTCCAGCATTCATTACTCTCCCCTTCTTTCATTTTAGCCAATCTGCTAGGTGTGAGGTGGTACCTCAGAGTTGTTTTGATTTGCATTTCTCTAATTATTAGAGATTTAGAACACTTTCTCATGTGCTTATTGATTTTTGATTTCTTTACCTGAGAATTTCCTATTCATGTCTCTTGCCCATTTTTCATTTGGGAAATGGCTTGATTTTTTATACAATTGATTTAACTCCTTGTATATTTGAGTAATTAGAACCCTGTCAGAGTTTTTTGTTATAAAGATTTTTTCCCAATTTGTTGTTTCCCTTCTGATTTTGACTACATTGTTTTTGTTTGTACAAAAGCTTTTTAACTTGATATAATCAAAACCATTTAATTTACATTTTGTAAATTTTTCTAACTCTTGCTTGGTTTTAAAATCTTTCCTTTCCCAGAGATCTGATAGGTATACTATTTTCTGTTCACTTAACTTATTTATAGTTTCCCTCTTTATATTCAGGTCATTCACCCACTCTGAATTTATCTTGGTGTAGGGTGTGAGATGTTGATCTAAACCTAATCTCTCCCATATTGTTTTCCAAGTTTCCCAGCAGTTTTTGTCAAATAGTGGATTCATGTCCCAAAAGTTGGGCTCTTTGGGTTTATCATACGCTGTCTTGCTGACATCATTAACCCCAAGTCTATTCCACTGATCCTCCCATCTGTCTCTTAGCCAGTACCATATTGTTTTGGTGACTGCTGCTTTATAGTATAGTTTAATATCTGGTACTGCTAGGCCCCCTTCCTTCACATTTTTTTTTCATTATTTCCCTTGATATTCTTGATCTTTTGTTATTCCAAATGAAATTTGTTATAGTTTTTCCTAATTCAGTGAAGAAGTTTTTTGGTAATTTGATAGGTATGGCACTAAATAGGTAAATTAATTTGGGTAGAATGTTCATTTTTATTATGTTAGCTCGTCCTACCCATGAACAATTAATGGCTTTCCAATTGCTGAGATCCAGTTTTATTTGTCTGGAAAGTGTTTTGTAGTTGTTTTCGTATAGTAGCTGTATTTGTTTTGGTAGATAGATTCCGAAGTATTTTATATTGTCTAGTGTGATTTTAAATGGTGTTTCTCTTTCTACCTCTTGCTGCTCTAATGTGTTGGAAATATATAGAAATGCTGATGATTTATGTGCCCTTATTTTGTATCCTGCCACTTTGCTAAAGTTGTTGATTATTTCTACTAGCTTCTTAGTTGATTCTCTAGGATTTTTTAAGTATACCATCATATCATCTGCAAAGAGTGATAGCTTAGTCTCCTCTTTGCCTATTTTGATACCTTCAATTTCTTTTTCTTCTCTAATTGCTATTGCTAGTGTTTCTAGTACTATGTCAAATAATAGAGGTGATAATGGGCATCCCTGTTTCACTCCTGATCTTATTGGGAAGGCTTCTAATTTATCCCCATTGCATATAATGCTTGTTGATGGTTTTAGGTATATACTGTTTATTATTTTTAGGAAGGGTCCTTCTATTCCTATACTTTCCAGTGTTTTCAATAGGAATGGATGCTGTATTTTGTCAAAGGCTTTTTC
>NC_058131.1:265654705-265678483 GCF_016433145.1 Gracilinanus agilis | reverse complement strand
TGCTAGTGTTTCTAGTACTATGTTGAATAATAGAGGTGATAATGGGCATCCTTGTTTCACTCCTGATCTTATTGGGAAGGCTTCTAATTTATCCCCATTGCATATAATGCTTGTTGATGGTTTTAGGTATATACTGTTTATTATTTTTAGGAAGGGTCCTTCTATTCCTATACTTTCCAGTGTTTTCAATAGGAATGGATGCTGTATTTTGTCAAAGGCTTTTTCAGCATCTATTGAGATAATCATGTGATTTTTGTTTGTTAGACTGTTGATATGGTCAATTATGTGGATGGTTTTCCTAATGTTGAACCATCCTTGCATTCCTGGTATAAATCCCACCTGATCATGGTGGATGATCTTCTTAATTACTTGCTGGAGTCTCTTTGCTAATATTCTATTTAAGATTTTTGCATCTATGTTCATTAGGGAGATTGGTCTATAGTTTTCTTTCTCTGTTTTTGGTCTATCTGGCTTTGGGATTAGTACCATATTTGTGTCATAAAAGGAATTTGGTAGGACTCCTTCTTTGCTTATCGTATCAAATAATTTGTATAGTATTGGGCTTAGTTGCTCTTTGAATGTCTGATAGAATTCACTTGTGAATCCATCAGGTCCTGGTGATTTTTTCTTAGGGAATTCTTTGATGGCTTGTTCAATTTCTATTTCTGATATGGGATTATTTAGGTATTCTATTTCTTCTGCTGTTAATCTAGGCAAATTATATTTTTGTAAATATTCGTCCATATCTCCTAAATTGTTATATTTGTTGCCATATAATTGGGCAAAATAGTTCTTAATGATTGCCTTAATTTCCCCTTCATTATAGGTGAGGTCTCCCTTTTCATCTCTAATACTGTCAATTTGGTTTTCTTCTTTCCTTTTTCTTATTAGATTGACTAGTACTTTGTCTATTTTATCTGTTTTTCAAAATACCAGCTTCTAGTCTTATTTATTAATTCAATAGTTATTTTACTTTCAATTTTATTAATTTCTCCCTTAATTTTTAGTATTTCTAATTTAGTTTTCATCTGGGGGTTTTTAATTTGCTCGCTTTCTAGTTTTTTGAGTTGCATGCCCAATTCATTAATCTCTGCCCTCCTTAATTTGTTAATAGATACACTCAAGGATATAAATTTCCCCCTGAGTACTGCCTTGGCTGCATCCCACAGAGTTTGGTAGGATGTCTCATCATTGTCATTCTCTTCAATGAAATTGTTGATTGTTTCTATGATTTCTTCTTTGACTAATTGGTTTTGGAGAATCATATTGTTTAATTTCCAATTGGTTTTTGATTTGCCTGTCCAGGTGCCCTTACTGATTATTATTTTTATCGCATTATGATCTGAGAAGGTTAAATTTATTATATCTGCTCTTTTGCATTTGTTTGCAATGATTCTATGCCCTATTACATGGTCAATCTTTGTAAATGTACCATATGCAGCTGAAAAGAAGGTGTATTCCTTTTTGTCCCTATTTATTTTTCTCCACATATCAATTAAATCTAATTTTTCTAGGACTTCATTCCCCTCTCTTACCTCTTTCTTATTTATTTTTTGGTTTGATTTATCTAGATTTGAAAGAGGAATATTTAGATCTCCCACTAGTATGGTTTTACTATCTATTTCCTTCTTGAGCTCTGCCAGTTTCTCCTTTATGAATTTGGATGCTATACCACTTGGTGCATATATATTGAGCAGTGTTATTTCCTCATTGTTCATACTGCCTTTAATCAGGATGTAATGACCTTCCCTGTCTTTTTAATCATATCTAATTTTACTTTGGCTTTGTCAGAGATAATAATAGCCACTCCTGCCTTCTTTTTCTCATTTGACACCCAAAAGATTTTACTTAAGCCCTTAACCTTAAACTTGTGTGTGTCTACCCACCTCATATGTGTTTCTTGTAGACAACCTATGGTAGGATTTTGGTTTCTGATCCATTCTGCTATTTGCTTCTGTTTTATGAGTGAGTTCATCTCATTCACATTCAGAGTTAAAATTGTCAGTTGTGCATTCACTGACATTTTTGTATCCTCCCTTAGACCCATCCCTTCTTACACTATTTTCTTTTTTTTAAGCCAATGGTTTACTTTGAGCCGGTATCCCTTATCCCCTCCCTTGATTGACTTCCCTTTCTTCCCCCTCCCTTGTTATTCCCCTCTTTTTGTTTTTTTTAAAGGCCTAATGAATTCCCTCCCCCTTCTTCTCCCCTCCCTTTTTTGACCTCCCCACTCCTCTGCTCCCTTTGGTTTATCCCTTTTGACTTTCTCAGTAGGGTTAGATAAAGTTTTTTATCTGAATGGATAATAAAGGCACTCTTCCCTCTCCCAGTTGATTACACTGAGGGTAAGGTTTGATTATTACCTCTTAATGCTCTCTTCCTCTCTTTCTTGTGATAGTATTTATCCCCTCCCCTTCCCCTGCCCTCTTTGTGTGTAATAGAATATCCTATTTTTCTTATTTACTCAGATTTTTCTTGGTGTCCCCTACTGTTCCCCCTTCTTTCCCACCCCTCATGTCATCTTAGACCATTCAGTATCCTGTCCTCTCCCTATGAATTATTGTTCTGGTTGCTATAATAGTGAATATTATAATAGTGAATAGAGTTCACTACAGAGAATTATACATAGCATTTCTCCACCTAGTATTACAGATAATTAGATCTTTTTTAAGCCCTTAAAGAGTCAATTTAAAAAAAAAATTATGAGCTTTCTTTCTTTTCCCTCTGTTTCTTATTTACCTTTTCGTGTTTCTCTTGGTTTTTGTGGTTGGGTATCAAACTTTCCATTTAGTCCCGGTCTCTTTTGTGCAAAAACTTGGAAATCTTCAATTTTGTTGAATGCCCATACTTTCCCCTGGAAGTATATAGTCAGTTTCGATGGGTAGTTGATTCGTGGCTGAAGGCCCAGCTCTCTTGCCTTTCTGAATATTGTATTCCAAGCCTTGCGGTCTTTTAGCGTTGAGGCTGCCATATCCTGTGTGATCCTTATTGGTGCTCCTTGATATTTGAATTGTCTCTTTCTGGCTTCTTGTAAGATTTTTTCTTTTACTTGAAAGCTTTTGAATTTGGCAATTATATTTCTGGATGTTGTCTTATCTGGATCGAGTGTAGAGGGTGTATTATAGATCCTTTCAATGTCTATATTGCCCTCATGTTGTAGAACTTCAGGGCAATTTTGCTGAATAATTTCTTTAAGTATGGAGTCCAGGTTTCTATTAATTTCTGCCTTTTCTGGAAGACCAATGATTCTCAAATTGTCTCTTCTAGCCCGGTTTTCTTGGTCTGTCACTTTCTCATTGAGATATTTCATGTTTCCTTCTATTTTATCAATCTTTTGACTTTGTTTTATTTGTTCTTGTTGTCTTGAGAAATCATTGGTTTCTTATTGTTCGATTCTAGCCTTTAAGGACTGGTTTTCGGCTATAATCTTTTGGTTTTCGGCTATAATCTTTTGGGTTACGGCTATAATCTTTTGGGTTTCGGCTATAATCTTTTGGTTTTCCTTTTCAGTCTGGTCATTTTTGGTCTTCAGTTGACTTGCCTCACTTTCCAATTGTGAAATTCTGCCTTTTAAACTGTTATTTTCTTGCCAGATTTCTTCCATCTTCCTCAATATTTCATGTTTGAACTCTTCAATATCTTGTGACCAGCTTTCATTTTTTGGGGGGGAAGGTTTGGTTATTTGTTTGTCCTCCTCTGTGGTTCGGATTTTCTCTGTGTAAAAGTTGTCAGGTGTTCCAGCATTTTTCTTACTAATCTTTTTCTTCTGTGTTGCCATTGTTAGCCCCGTCCCTTTTCAGCTTTGTCTTCACACTCAGGGTCTGCCTGCCCCCTCTAAGCTCCCAATGGCTCTGGTCTTCTTGTCCTGGGGTCAGGTCTCTCGGTAGTCCCTGGTCTGCCCCTCTGCCCAAGGCTCCTTCAGCAGTCTGGGGGGGGGGCTACTTCCACAGCCGGGCTCCCGTCTGCACCGGGTCCTCACTCGATGTCCTATCCTGCCCTGGAGATCTCAATTCACTCCCAGGGCCCTGCCTTCACCCCCACATAGGCTGGGGAAAGTCCCTGCTTTAGGGCTTTTCATTCACGCCTTGGGCAGCGCTTTTACCCACACAAGACGCTGGGGAAATTCCCTGCTTTAGAGATTCACACCCAGGACAGCACTGCAGGGGAAAGTCCATGAGTCCCCCCAGCCTCTTGGGGTCCCACATCGGGCAGCTCACAGGTACAAGCCCTGGGGCTGCTAGTGGTTTACTGGTTGCCCCAATCCTGCTTTCACTCTTGTGTGTTGGCCTTGGTGTTGTGAGTGGTGTGTGTGTGGGGGGTGGAGTAGCTTCTTCCTCTCGCGTTTTAGTGAGAGCTGTTTCACCCCTTTATAGCGTGAAAATGCCCCGATTCTGCGTACCTTCAATGTTGCACCCCGTTGTGATGTTCCTTTGATCGTTTGGGTTCGTTTTTATGTCCCCTTGAGGAGTTTTGTATGCATCAGTTAGGAGAGATCGAGCAGCTGCTCCTTACACTGCCGCCATCTTAACGGGAAGTCAGTTGGGGAACGACATTTCAGATTTTTGAATAAAAGAGTTCATGGCCCAACAAGTAATAAATAATGGAAAATGGAAAATTTGCATAAATTTTATAAATTCCCATAAAACAAAGCTAGTTTAGTTAAAATTAGAGGGGTAAGAGGGAAAAAAATCTTTACACCAAGTTTCTATGTTTAAAGGTAACACATCTGAGATATTTAAGAAATTGATCAAATTTCTACAAACAAGAACCAATCCTCAATAGATAAATTGTCAAAGAATATGAATTGACAGTTTTCAAAGGAAGAAATTCAACCTGTCAGCAACCATATGAAAAAAACTCCAATTCACTAATAAATAAATCATAATAACACCTTACATTAGTCAGATTAAGCAAAGAGGACAAAAGAGAACATTGGCAAATGTTGGAGGGTCTGTAAGAAAACATAAACAATAATGCAAAGTTGGCGGATCTGCCAGCCAATCTAGAAAGGAATTTGAAACTATGTTCCTCAAATCACTAACCTGTATATACTCTATTCCTCAGTGACAATGTTACTATGTCTATACTCCAAAGAGATCAAAGAAAGATAAAAAATACCCACATGTACAACAATACTTTTACTAACTCTTTTCATGTTAACCCCAAACTGGAAAGTAAGGGAGTACCTATATACTGGGGAATGACTAAACAAATTATAGTATATGAATGTAATATAATATTACTGTGCTGTAATGTAATGAAACGAATAGTTTCAAAGAAATCATTCTGGATGAAGCTAGAACTAGGAGAAGAATTCATACAATGATGACACCATCATAACAAAAAACAACTTTGAAATACTTTAGAATTTTGTAAATGCAATAGTAACTGACAATTTCAGAGGACTGAAGATGAAACATGACACTTAACCCTGTCCAATGATGTGAGAAACTATGTATATTTGTTATGAAGATGTCTTTTTTCTCTTTTTTTTGTTTTTGAATTTAAGGGACAGAAGACAATAAATACTTGTAAAATCACTAACTTTTTTTTAAAAAGGAAAAGAAATCAGGCCAGATTTCATAGCTAACCAGGATATGACTTTTGATTTCTTTTTTTTTCTTCTTTTTTTTTTAATTTTAAACCCTTAACTTCTGTGTATTGACTTATAGGTGGAAGAGTGGTAAGGGTAGGCAATGGGGGTCAAGTGACTTGCCCAGGGTCACACAGCTGGGAAGTATCTGAGGCCGGGTTTGAACCTAGGACCTCTAGTCTCTAGGCCTGGCTCTCAATCCACTGAGCTACCCAGCTGCCCCCATGACTTTTGATTTCTTAGTCATTTTCTTCACTGAGAAATAGATTACCTGCAGGAAGTACCTCCCTCTAGGCATTTTATCATGGCCCAGCATCCAGGGATTCTTGAATTTGTGGTCACCAAAGCTGGAAATATTCTTTTCATGATCATTGTTCATTCACACACTCAGGGTAAGAAAGCAAAACAGAAGTGGCCACCAGACACTTGAGGTCCAGTTTCCAGTTCTCCTAGGCAAACCCATGTTCTTGCTATCAAATGCTCCAGTTCTAGCCACCCCTGATATTGGGAGGCAGGGCTATGGAAGAAAAAGCCTTTTCCTTCCTTGCTAAAGGTCCAATGAAGCCCAAGTGACACACTCAAAAGACAGAAGAGCTCTTCAACTCCATTCTTTATATGTCCTGCTGAATGGGGTGGCTTTTCTTGTCAGAGTCAACAATGGAACAAAAGGCTAACCAGGAGTCTTTCTTTTCCCCTTTTAGCAAGGTGCCAGACCCTGTGTAGCAAGGAATCAGAATATATGCCTAGTTCTTTGGGAAGTGTCCTAAATCAATCACCTCTCCCTCTCCTACAGAGAAAAATCAGGAGGTTGTTGCAATAGATGACAAGGGCTTGAACTAGAACTAGAGTGGCCGCTGGGTGAGTAGAGAGAAAGGAGAAGGGATGAGATTACCAGAGAAAATGGGGGCCATAGAATAGAGGATGATTCAGTAGAACAAACTGAAGAAGAGTGATTTGACAAGTAGGAGATGGACATATGATGGGCTTGGATGCAGCCTGTTGTTATTCAGTCATGTCTGAATCTTCACGACTATATTTGGGGCTTTCTTGGCAAAGATACTGGAGTGGTTTGCCATTTCCTTCTCCAGCTCACTTTCCAGATGAGGAATTTGAGGCCAGTAGTGTTAAGTGACTTGTCACACAGCTAGTAAGTGTCTGAAACCAGCCAGATTTAATTTTTTTTAAACCCTTACCTTCCATCTTAGACTAAATACAGTGTACTGATTCCAAGGTAGAAGAACGATAAGGGCTAGGCAATGGGGGTTAAATGATTTGTTTAAAGTCACGCAGCTAGTAAGTGTCTGAAGACAGATTTAAGTTTTTTTAACCCTTACCTTCCATTTTAGAATAAATACTGTGCATTGGTTCCAAGGCAGAAGAGTGGTAAGGGCTAGGCAATGGGGGTTAAGTGACTTGTCTAGGGTCACACAATTAGGCCGTGTCTGAGGTCAGATTTGAACCCAGCACCTCCCATCTCCAAGACTGGTTTTCAATCCACTGAGCCACCTAGCTGCCCCCTGAAGCCAGATTTAAATTTAGGAATATGAGTCTTCTCGACTCCAGGCTCAGCTTTCTATTCACTACATCACTGGATATGTTGGCTGTTTGAGGATTTTCTCATTTTCAGGGTTTATCAGTATTTGCGGTCTCCTGCTACATTTGCTCTCTTATCCTCTAGCATCTCTGAGGAATTGATGAGGGTTTGGTCATTTCACTGTATATTTAGCCTTAAACTACTCTCTTTTACAGGTCTAGAAGACCTTTCCATTTGGGGAGTCTGTATTCTCTATGGATTTCTTGGCCCTCCCTTAGCTCAGGAGGTGATAATTACACAGGTGCTATTTTGCTCCTATGAGGCAAAGAATCCAAAGCCCTATTTTTAGAGGCTGTGAAAACCCTTTCCCCCTGTTTCCTGAAGTATCATGGTGCAGGTGAGCAGTCCTGGTTTTCAAGGCCTTAAGATCTCTGGAGTTCAGTGAAGAATGCACAGTCACAATGGGAAGCAGGAGGCAAGGATGCTGGGGTTGGTGCTTGATGCCTCGAGGCCTCACCATGGCAACTGACTCCAGGTCTTTAGTGGAGTGAACTCTAGCTGGGAGATTTTTGTGGTGGGGGGCGGCAAGAGGAGGAGAGAAGGTTTCTCTTAGTTTATACCATTGCCTGAGAGTGGTTAGTGGAAAGGGGGCTTATGGAGACCTTTAACTCCCTACCTTTGCCTCTCAGGTACTTATCTATAACCACAGCATAAATTTTCTTTTCTTTTTCTCTTTTTCTTTTCTCTTATTTGTCTGAGCATCAAACCTGCACCTCCTCCGGCCAATTGAAACAGAGGCCTGAGTTATGATCTTTGTATTGTAGTTACAGAGAAAGATAAGCTAGAAAAATTTGGCTCTCCAAATCCACTGTTTTCTCCCACGACCATAAGTTATTGAAGTAGCTAGCTGGTATAGTGGAGAGTACTAGATTTGGAATTTATTTTTTTATTTATGTTTAAATTCTTCCCTTCCATCTTAGAACCAATACCATGTATTGGTTTCAAGGCAGAAGAGCCCAAAGGGATAGGCAATGGGGGGTTAAGTGACTTGCCCAGGGTCACATAGATAGGAAGTGTCAGGCCAGATTTGAACCCAGGACCTTCCATCTCTGGGCCTGGCTCTCAATCCGCCAGTTTTGGAATTTCAAATTTAAAATCTGATTTTAAATGAAAAGACTTGATTTTAAATCCATTGCCAGATAATTATAGCTGATTCTGTGCAAGTCACTTAACCTCAGCCTAAGATTCAGCATCTGTAATATGGGCACAATAAAGCGCTTACCTCATAGGCCTGTTATGAGCAGCAAATGAAATAATATATGGAAAACACTTTGCCAGCCTTAAAGTTCTATATAAATATTAGCTATTATTACTTTCAGAATCCCTGATAATCTGATTGCCTCATATTTCAGTCAGATTAGGCCTGAAAGAAAATAGGAATACTTTATACTCACAGGGAATTTACCTGAGCATAATTTGTTGATGTCAAAACAAAGGATACAGCAAAATGTACCCATCTGTGAGATAGCAATTATGCAACCTTTTAAAAATGTTCTAATTCAGCACATACCATGGAACATGGGAAATAACCAACCAGGAATGGGCCGGCTCTGTTGGGATCACAGGCTGACCTGAATGGTCATTAAACATTGGAATTTACATGGCTTTATACCCAGGAGTAAACAAAGAGAATCAGCATTCTGTACAAAGGTGTCAATCCAAGGGAAGGTGAAAGAGATCCCCTTTCCCTTGATACCCCATCTCTCCCGGCAGCTTTGAATAGACCAATCAGAAGGAAGCCAGGCAAAGATACTCATGGGAATTGGCACAATTCCTTTGATAGTTAGTGGTTACACCTAGGAATTGATCAGCTTTAACTATTTTTGTCTATATGTCCTCCTCTCTTCTCCCTTGGGGAAAGGGGCTTATGCTGAGCAATTGCATCACCCCCTCATCTCTTTACTTTATTTCACATGTACAGATATAGCCTGAAACTCCAAATCATTTGAAAAGATAGAAAAGAAGTTTTTCCCATCAACCTCCCTTGCCTTTGGTTCTTGGCAGATACCTAGGTTTGGTGTCTAGTCATTAGGGAAATTATTTAGAAGGATACAATGGAACAAAATTGATGACTACTTTGGTGGACCTTGTAGTTAAGATCCTCAGATCTAAGAAGGGGTAAAGAGAACATAAGGCAGCTAGGTGGTGTAGTGGATAGAATGCTGGGTCTGGAGTCAAGGGGACAGGTGGCCTCAGATACCTACTAGCCGTGAGACCCCAGATATGTCATTTAACTTGTTTGTCTCTGTTCTTCATCTGTCAAATGATCTGGAGAAGGAATTTGTAAACTACTCCAGTATCTTTACCAAGAAAACCCCAAGTGGTGTCCCAAAGAGTCAGACAAGACTGAAACAAATGAATAACAGCAAAAGGGAATGTAAGAAAGAAGCTTCATTTTGCCTGGGGGAAGTCACTAAACCCAACCTAGTGTCTCAGGAGAGATGAGAGGGTCAGATGTGTTTCCAGTCTATGAGGAGCTTGCAATCTAAATGGAGAGACAGAGCTCCACAGAGAAACATGGTGGGTGGGTGCTCTGTAGGCAAGCGAGAACATAGGGATTAGCAATCAGAGATCACACATCCTATCTAGACACACTTTAAGACATTTCTCAGCCAGGAGGTGATCCCACAGGCTTCCAGATACTTGCATATTTCCATATCTGTGGGATGGGGTGTGAAGTGTGGAGAGGTCATCTTCCCAAAGATATATTGAAGCTCTGTTATCTGCCAAGGTTTGTTTATCTGTGACTTCCTTGGGATTCTCTCTAGATCCAAGCTCTAATGTCTTCTTAATGATCCTCAGACCCTGGAAGCTGGGTGAGGGACTGAATTTGGGTCCTCATCCTTTATCTTTAACCAAGAAGTAACTCCTAGGATAACCTGTCCCGAGTCACCAATAAGGACTGGGAGGCACAGACTGATGCAAAGGTTGACAGTAATGCATTTTCTGGTTCTTACCAACACAGGGATGACATCACTGGCAACCAATGGGAGGCTGTATTTATTTCCAGCCTTGGCAGATATCGCTTGATAACATTTAATTTTAGCTGGATCTTCCTACAAACACGAGAACACCAGCCCAGATGAAGGAGGAACTGTCTAGGCTTTTGTTTCTTCCCTCTGAGGAGCAGGGGCTAGGTTCTAATTCTCTGCAGCTGCCTGGTTTAGGCGAAGAGGATGTGGGAATCAAAGAACTCTTGTTTGCCAACCCAGGCTCCTGATGT
Source organism: Gracilinanus agilis (assembly GCF_016433145.1). NCBI lineage: Eukaryota > Metazoa > Chordata > Mammalia > Didelphimorphia > Didelphidae > Gracilinanus > Gracilinanus agilis. The sequence continues at coordinate 265,668,073 of NC_058131.1, read as the reverse complement.
TTTGATGTTTCTGCACTGAATGGCCAATAAGGTGGCTGGGCCCAGATGATAATGTAAATGGAGGGAAACTGAGATATTTAGCTGAGTAATTCTAGGGGTCAGTCTAGAAAATGCATTAATTCACTCATTAGTCCAGCAAATATTTATTAAACCTATATAAGACTTGGTGCTAGGCATTAGGAGATACAAAGAAAAAGCAATATATCCTGTGGGGCTGTTATTATTCAGTTAAGTTGAATCCAACTCCTTGCAAACCCATTTTCTTGCTGAAGGTACTGGAGGGTTTGACAGTTCCTTCTCCATCTTATTTTGCAGATGAGGAAACTGAGGCCAGTGGTTTAAATGACTTGCCTAGGGCTACACAGCTAATATGTAAGTGTCTGAGGTCTGATTTGAACTCAAATCTTCCTGACTCCAGGCCAGTTGCTCTATCCCCTGCTTTACCTAGCTGCCTTAGCCTTTGAGGACTGTAACCTAAAAAGATGATAATACATACACCTAAATAAGTAAGTATCAGGGTATAGGGAAAGAGACCTGGTTCTGAAGTTAGAGAATTTGGGTTCAATCACTGCCTCTGATATTTATTACTTTGTGACTTTGGAAAAATCATTTTGCCTTTATAAAACTCAGTTTTCTCATCTATAAAATAAAAGAGTTGGACTAGTTTGCCTCTGAGTTCCGTTTTAACTTTTGTTCTTTGATCTAAGTATGGACATACAGTGGAAGGTGGCAGCTTAAAGGAGAGATCCAGGCAAAGTGTTTTGGGAAAATTTTAGAAAGGAGAGACCAAGAAAGGCTTCTTGGAAGATGTGGTGCCTGAGCTTGACCTGGAAGGAAAAGAAGAATTTCAAAGGGTGGAGTTAAAACCAGAGTGTATGCCAGGTCAATGTGAATGTAAAATATGATCAGGAAATAGCTGACAGTAGAATTTAGCTGGAATATAGAGCACAAAGAGAGTGAAATGAGGCTAGAAAAGTAAATTGGGGTTTGGTCATGGGAGATCTTGGATGGGAGACTATATCCTCTTGGCAATAGGGAGACATTGAAGATTAGGAGGCTGGGGAGTAATGTTAATTCAACAGACATGTATTAGATACTTCTTATGTGCTAGGAGCTTTGTTAACTGCTGAAATACAAAGACCAAAACAAAATATTGTATGCCCCCAAGGAGCTTGAGTTCTGTTTAGGAGTGGAGAAGAGGAGCAGTGTAACAAAAGAAAGTAACAATAAAATATATACTGAACCAAGTAAATACAAGCAATCTGGGGGTGAATGGAGAACACTAATAACTAGGAGATCATTATTAAGCAATTATTAAGGCATCTAGTAGGAAAAGGAAGGGAATAAGCATTTATTAAGCACCTACTATATGCCAAGTGCTTAAAATATATTATCTCATTTGATCTTTTTTTTTTTTTTAAACCCTTACCTTCCGTCTTGGAGTCAGTACTGTGTATTGGCTCCATGGCAGAAGAGTGATAAGGGCTAGGCAATGGGGGTTAAGTGACTTGCCCAGGGTCACACAGCTAGGAAGTGTCTGAGGTTAGATTTGAACCTAGGACCTCACATCTCTAGGCCTGGCTCTCAATCCACTGAGCCACCCAGCTGCCCCCTCTCATTTGATCTTTACAACTGAGGTAACTAGGTGACTCAGTGGATAGAATGTAAGTTCTGGAGTGTTGTGTGGAGATGCAAAGCATGGAATCCCTGCAAAGGTACAGGGATAGCCTCACCCAGAATTCCAGGAGTCAGGAAGATGAGTCTTTCTGAGTTCAAATTTGGCCTCAGACGCTTACCAGCCACGTGACCCTGGGCAAGTCACTTAACCTTGTATGCCTTGTTTTCTCTTCTATAAAATGAACTAGAGAAAGAAATGGCAAACCACTCCTGTATCTTTATCAAGAAAATTCCAAATGGGGTCAAAAAGAGTCAGACATGACTGAAAAAATTACTGAACAAAAATGGAAGAAAGAAGAGAACAAGCATTTATTAAGCACCTACTGCATACCAGACACTTTATAAATATTATCTTATTTGATCCTTTCAACTATCTTGGGAGTGTAAGCAATTATTGCCCCCATTTTACTGAACAGGAAGCAGATAGAAGTTAAGTGACTTGTCCAGGGTCATATGGTTATTGTGTCTGAGGCAGGATTTCAACTTAGGTTTTCCTTACTCCAGGTCTAGCACATTGTGTCACTTAGCAACCAGTTTGACTGGACTATTTGTGGGGAATATAGAATGTGTGTGTGTGTGTGTGTGTGTGTGTGTGTTGTCTAGAAACACAGGTTGGACTCAGGTTGTCAAGGATTTTAAATGCAAAGCAGAGGAATTTGCATTTTGTCATAGAGGAAACCAGGAACCACTGGTACTCCTTGAACAGGGAAATGACATAGATTTATGTACTTGCACACTGTCAGTTTTTGAAAAATGGATTGGGGTGGAGTAGGGGTAGAAAAACTACAGACAGTGAGATGAGCTTGAAGGCTTTTACGATGGTTCTGGCAAAAGGTGCTGAAGACTTAGAGAGAAGGGGACAGATGGGAGAAATGCTGTTGAAGAAGAGTTCCCAGGCAAATAAAAGGATGTGAGGGAGGGATGAATGAAAATGAAGAGTCAGAGAAGGTTGGGAGGACAAAGGTGTCTCTCCATCTGGAGAAATGAGAACGTTGGGAAGTGGGATAGTTTAGTTCTTGACTTTGCGTTGCCAACAGAAAGGAAGATGGTCAGGGATGTCCAGGGAGGGTCTACTGTGTCATCAGCATACTATACAGCTGCCTACATACAGATAGTGTCTACAAGAGCACAAGACAGGCCATCTGTTGCCAAGAAGCCTTCTTATTGGCCAGTGAGACTGTCTTGAAATTCTTCCAATAGCAGTGGATTCTTTCTTAAAGCAGTATCTCTATAAAATAAAAATATATCTGGAAGAATTGAGCCATTTAACCCTTAGAGTGCTGCGATTGATCAGATCCATTTGTTTGGTCGTAGCTGGCTGCTAGATTAGATAAATTTGGACTCTGGGAAATGAGTAGCAAGGGAATTATCTGAGCAGTCAAGAGAGACTCTTGACTTGGGTGCTCAAAAAGGAGGTTGGAAGGCAGTCAGGATAGGTGGGGTCAAAAGGCACTAGGGGAAAATGAACATACTTATTGTGCATAGAGCCAACCCTGCTCAAGTCACTTCAGACTCTGCCTCTGTTTTCTGTAACAACTTCCATGGGTGTGAGCTGGACGCCGGCTCTATGAAAATCCCAGCTGAACCGAAAGGGGAGTAGGGATATTAGATTTCAGACTCAGCCAGCTGCCCGGTGGGGGATTTTTTGGAAGTTGTTTTCACACTAGGCATTTATTTTTAATCCTTGGCTGCAGTGTGAGCCTAACCACAGTGCTCTGGGATTTCAGCTCTCCCCTATCTTTTTTTGGTACCTTCTTTTTTCTCCAGTGATTGTTTGCAACCCTTAGCTGCTGTGGTAGCTTTGAGTAATGTTTGAACACCTGATCTTAGATGCTCAAATCAGGGAGATTAAAGCACCTTCAGGTCCCATGGAGGATGCTAAGTGGATCTTTAGAGCATAAGGAACATGCAGAGGACCTGGGAGTGCCTCCAAGACACACCATCCTCAGGCTATACACATTTCTACAGAAACTTCTTTGCTATTCATCCTCCGTCACAAAGGGCCTACACTGTAAGACTTTGCCTTTCAACCTTTACTTGAGCAATGCCCTCACAATACACCATTCCCTTCACTTTGCAAACAGCCTGGAGGAGTGGTCTGGCAGGAACTAAAATCATAATCTCATGAAATTCTCAGGCCTCCTTAATATGGCTCAGAACTAGATCAGTGTTAACTAGCAAACAAAATCACCTGGGCAGTGAAGCCAGTAGAAAGAGTGTGAGACATAGAATTAGGAAATTTAAATTCAAAGTATCTCTGATTCCCTCTAGTTGCCTGACCATAGACCATTTTTTTTATCAATTTATTTTATTTTATTTTATTTTATTTTTTCCATAGACATTTTTACCATCTTAAGCTTCAATTTTATATTCTGTAAAAATGGGGCTAATATTAGTATTAGAGACTTATAGATGGAAGGTACCTTAGTAATCATCTAATTTAACTCCTTCACTTTACAGTTGGAGAAACTGAGTCTTATAGAGGTGAATCTCAGTGAATTGAGAGTCAAGCTCAGAGATAGGAGGTCCTGGGTTCAAATCTAGCCTCAGACACTTCCTAGCCATGTAACCCTGAGCAAGTCACTTAACCCCCATTGCCTAGCCCTTACCACTCTTAAGATAATACAGGTGGAAAAGGACAAATGGGATTTAAACCCCGGTCCTTTTGACTCCAGATCTCATGTGTTTCCCCACTGTACTGCAATAGTACTTCTGCCTTCTCTATGGAGTGTTTGTAATCAATATTAAAATGTGAAGCATTGTATACATGTCAGCCATGATTTATTTCTAGTTCCTTGAATACAGTGAGTGTTGAACAAATACTTGTTAAATTGATTTGGAAGCTACTGCTACCCCCTTTTTGACTCTTAAAGCTTTTTCTCCAGAATTATCTCTGAAATGAATTTCATAGGAAATGTCCTGAAACATATATGGAGTAGCTTTATCAAAAGAGTCTAGAAGCATCTTGATATAGGGAATATGGTCCTGGACTTGGAGTCAGAGAGTTCTAGGTTTGAATCCCACTTCAGATACTTACTTGGTCTGTGTCTTTGTCTATATCTATAAACCACAACTACTAGGTGCTTCACTTTCCTCATCTGTAAAATGGGGCTGAATTCAATGTCTTTTGACATCCCCTTTAGCTCTAAACTTCTGATTTTATGAATCCCACTGCTTTAGATGATTCTAGATAAGCTTTCACCTTCTCTTGGTTTGAACTAGTTCTCCAAACCATTTTCTTTTCTTTCTTTTTTGTTTTTAAAATTTAGACATTTATTTGTTTGTTCCATTAAAATTCCCAGGTAATTCTTTCCTCCCTTCTCTTCCTCCCAACAGAGAAGGCATTGTTTGACAAAATGATATATGCATACATAAAATTATGTCTTACTTATTTCTCTTTATTTTCAGGAGATGAGCATACAGAAGTCATTCTTCAAGCAATATTTTTGTTGCTGTTTATAGTGAGCTCTTGGTTCTGCTCATTTCATTCTTCATAATTCCAAGTCATTGTCTAACCATCTCCACATCAATGACACTCCTGAACTATTATGATATGCCTCCTTTTCTTGGTCCCCTTTATGTATTGTTTTCCCCTATTACAATATAAGCTTCTTGAGCTTAGGAACTATTTATTTTTGTATCTACCATCCTTTTTTTTTTTTTTTTTAATATCCTTACCTTCCATCTTAGAATCAATACTGAGTATTGGTTCTAAGGTGGAAAAGTGGTAAAAGCTAGGCAATGGAGGTTAAGTGACTTGCTCAGGGTCGCACAGCTGGGAAGTGTCTGAGGCTGGATTTGAACCCAGGACCTCCTGTCTCTAAGCTTGGCTCTCAATTCACTGAGCTCCCGTATTTCCCATTCTTAGTACTATACCTGGCACACAGTAAGCACTTAGTAAATTATATATATATGTATATATATATATGCATATATACATACATACACATATATGCATATGTATATATTCTCCATCTCTCAATCAAACCCAGTTATTATAATCCCTGACTGTTTCTACATCTGCCTGTGCCTTCTCTTTTTTGTCAATATTTGTCTCTCTCCAACTTTGCCTACTCATACATATTCTCTTCTTGAATTTTGGTGGCTTTCACAAACATTATCTTGACAAGAATGTGCGGGGATTGATGTTGTTTTCATATTGCAGCCTGAGCCCAGTGTGTCTATATACAAGTGGGTGAAAGCCGGGCAAACATCCCAAAGGAGGCTTTTCTGTAGTCAGCTGAGTACATGGTGTAGGGAAAATCGTGTTAGATTTGGTGTCAGAAGGTCTGGGTTCATATCCTTGTTCTCTACGTGGTACTTGTGGGAGACTGAACAACTCATTTCTTCCTCTCAGGGCCCCAGCTTCTATTTGGAAAATGGACAGATTGAATTAGATGTGCTCTAAGATTCCTTCCAGCTTGAGCATTCTATGATTAATGGTCCTTCTCATGTGTTGGCTGAGGGGAGAAGGGAATGAATACAATGGAAGGAGAGGAGAAGGATTCTGAGGACAAGACTGTAGATTTGGAGCTCACTCTTGAGCCAATGTCTCACACTCAGAGACTATGTGAGGGAACCTGGTGGCCGAGACACTAAAATCCCAGGGTGGCTCTGGAAAGTCATCTTGTCTTCTGTGCTTCCCCAAACATGCACATGCATATACTAACACTGGCCCTGGGAGGCATGTCTCTCTCAACATTAGATAGGCTAAGGCAGTGATGGCAAACTTGTGGCACGGGGGCCAAAGATGGCATGTAGAGTGCTCTCTGTGGACACTTGACTGTCCTTCTCCCCAACCCCAAGTTCATTACTAGAAAGACAGAGAGGGTCTTGGGTGAAGCTGCTTCCCCTCCCCCTCTCCACCTGCTTGATGACATTTTTTCACATGCCCTGCCCCTCCTCCCAGCAGCCAATGGGAGCAAACAGGGGGTCAGGTGGGTGGCTCACAGGTAGCAGAGCTGGAGGGGAGCCGAGAGCTTGGGGCACTCCTCTCCCTCTCTCTACACTCACCGAGGACATTTCTCACTTCACCCATCCCTTCACCCAGCAGTCCAACGGGAACATTCTCTCTCCCCTGTGTGGGGTAAAGGGGGGGCAGGGAACACCCAACACTTGATTGGCGGGGAGAGGGACAGAGTAGGCAAACTCTGGGGGGGTGGGGCCCAGCATAACCTCTCTAAAAGGTTCACCATCATTGGTCTAAGGCAGGGGTCGGCAACGTATGGCTCTTTCTGTAGGACCCATAAAGTCAATTTTTTTCAGGTGCTGTTACAGGAGCGCGCACTGTGAGCACTGTACGGCTCTCACGAAATTACATTTTAAAAAATGTGGCGTTTATGGCCAAAAAGGTTGCCAACCCTGGTCTAAGGGAAGGCATTCAGCCTCATAGCCCAAGAAGGGGGAACAAAAGTTTCCTGTAGAAGATGGGATTAAAAAAAACAACAACAAACCCTTACCTTCCATCTTAGAATCAATACTGAGTATTGGTTCTAAGGTGGAAAAGTGGTAAGGGTTAGGCAATCGGGGTTAAGTGACTTGCTCAGGGTCACACATTTGGAAGTGTCTGAGGCCAGATTTGAATCTTGGACCTTCCATCTCTAGTCCTGGCTCTCTATTCAGGCAGCCACCTCGCTGCTCCAAAAGTTGGGATTTTATTTAGGACTTAAAGGAAGCCAATAGGCAGAGATGAAAAGGGAGAGTATTCCAGGCACGAGACGCAGCTACAGAGTATACCTAGAGCAGAAAGAGGGAGTGTCTTGTTCATGGAACAGCAATGAGGCCAGTGTCAACAGATCAGAGTATGTGGTGGGGAGCAAAGTGTGAGAAAACCAGAATGGGAGAAGGGCATAAGGTTGTGAAGGGCTTTGAATGTCAAACAGAAGATTTTGTATTTTGATTGTGGAGGCAACAGGGAGCCACTGTGGGACTAGGGTGTCTGGGAGGCCACCAAGGCTAAGGCTTATAGAGTTTCTCCTCTCAAGAGCATAGACGTATGTCCAAATGTACATATGTGTGGGGAGGTCTGAAACCTTCATGATATCTGTCTCCATGAAGTTCTGAGGAAGTAAAAAATGACCACAAACAAGGGAGTTTTACTAGAGGAAGGTGATCTTTCCTTTAAGGCTCAGTTTGGAAGAGTAGAATTATTTGAGCCTCCAGAAGAGGATGGGACTTGCGAGAAGCATCAATCACATTCTGAGATGAAACTGCCTGGTTCCTCACGCTCCACATGACTGAACACTTGGAGAACAGCTCTGTCACAGCTGTCCTGTATGCCTGAGGGGGCAGGACAAGATACAGAATCATTCAGAACATGCATGCTGTTATTCAAACCAGGACACGGGGGCTGGAAAAGAAATCTTGGGAAGTCCAGTAGGACCTGTCTGGTTTTCTTGTGTCAAGACAGCAGAACAACTGGCTCAAGTTCAGATCCTGCCTCGGCTGCTCCCTTGTAACATGCGTGACTTTGGGAAAATTATTTGACTTCCCAGGACCTCAGTTTCCTCATCTGTAAAATGAGGGAGTTGGATCAGATGGCCTTTGAGGTCCCTTCTTCCAGCCCTAAATCTACATTAGTTATTCCCTCTCTTAAATAAAGATATCTGCTCTTGATGGAGACAGCCTGGAGGGACCAAGGGCCTATAATAATAGCTAGCATTTACATAGCTCTTTATGGTTTACAAAGCATTTTGCATGGATTTTATCTCATTTTATCCCTATGACAACCCTGGGAGGTAGGTCCTATTATTATTTCAGTTTCAGAGATGAGGAAGCTGAGACAGAAGCAAAATGACTTGCCCAGGGTCACACAGCTAATAAATGTCTGTGGTAGGATTATGAACTCAGGCATTTCCTGACTCCAGTTTCAGTGTTCAATCCATTCTACCAGCTAGTGGCCTTTCCCCTGGGAAGCTTCTGTCCCAGTTCCCTTTTCAGTATTGAAAATCCCAGAGCCTTCCATTAGCTCAGGAGACTGCCATAACTGCAGCAGAGACGTCCTGTTCCTTTCTAGGTATATCTTGAGATGCAGCTTGGCTCAATTTGGAGTCTAGAAGATTCTCTCATTTGACATTTACTAGAGCTGTATAAACAAGGGCAAGTCACTTAACCTCTCTAAGTCTGTTTTCTCATCTGTAAAATGGGGATGCTTCTGCCTTCAGTCTCTACTTTATAGGGTTGTTGTGGGGCTCAGAGAAATGTATAGAAATGTATATAATGTATAGAAATACATTATGTATGTAAAGTACTTTGCTAGCCTTAAATGTTGTGTGAGATGTGATTGGAGACTTCGTTACAAGGGAAGGGAATTATGCCTTGTCGATGGGCCTGGGGGGTTTGAGAGGTTTTGAGGGGGAAGTTCTCCTTTAGAGGCTCGGGTGACTGCAGAGGACCAGACCTGGCTCAGGAAAGCCAGCTTTCCATTAGCCTAGTTTTAGGGTCCCAACCTCTAATGTGTTTTCAAATGAAGTCTCATCTCTCAGATACAGGGAATAGTGTTCCAGGGATTTTAACCTTCTTCTGACCTCTTGAATGCAAATGAGACAATAATAATAGCTCACATTTATATTGAGCCTTAAGGTGCGAAAAGCATTTTATACCTCTTATCTCATTTGATCTTTCCAACACCCCTGGAAGTTAAGCAGAGCAGTCATCATTATTGCTGTTTGCCAGGTAGGGAAACTGAGTCTCCTAAGGATGTATGTTTCAGGCCTAAACTTGACCTCATCCATAGGATCATAGGATTTCGAAGTTATAGGAGATCTTAGAGATGGTTTAAATCCTTATTTTACTGAAAGGTAAAGTAAGGCAGAGAGGGAAGGGAATCTCCTTATCCTGTGTCAGAGAGGGAGTAAGTGACAAAGACAGCATTTGAACTCAGGTCTCTTGACTTCAAATACATCACTTTTTTCACTGTGTCACGCCACATTGAGAAGAGATGATTTAGTACAGTGAGCATGGTCCAGACATGATACTAAAGCTGGTCATTTTGAATCATTTCTTTGTGCTGTTGTCTCAGATTGTAATGGCTATGGAAATGAATAATGGATTTGGAGTCTGGAGGTTTGCCTTTAAATGCCACCGTGGATAGGAAAATCATTTAGATTTTCGGAGCCTGTTTCTTCATTTGCAAAATAGGGATAATATTTACTTAATGGGGATTGTAATGAGAAAACCACTTTGCAAATTGCAAGCTACATATATATGAATAAAGCAAATACTACTACCCTTTCTTCTTTACTCTACAATCCCATCAGGTCATTCATTTATGGCAACCACTTTGTTTATTCTGTGATGCAGAACCCGGCCCCCAGCACCTATAGCTCATCACTTAGACACCAATTGGCTCTCCGAACTGTCTATCCAAATTCTGAGCCCAGCTCCCAGAACAACATGGCGTGACCTACAGCAACTCCCAGAGGCTGTGTTCAGAGCAGCTCCACTCTGCCCTGAATCCACAGTGTGTTTTCCAGAGGCCATACTGCAGCTTGATCCCCAGAGTCTTGACCCCTGAGCCCAAAGTCCAACCCCAAAGGTTCTAGTCTGAGTCTGGAAGCAGAACAGATCCTGGAACCCAGCTTCCCACAGCCTAGAAACCAGCCCCAGCTTTCCCTTATGCCTTCTAGAACTTGCCCTCTTTTTCTACACAGTGAAACTAGTAATAGTGTAATTCTCTTTTGGCCCAACAATGACTGCTGACTGTACAGGCCAAAATGAGTTTAACCTGCTCTGACTGCTCTTGCCAGAAAATGCACTCATAAAGGAGCCAATGGGCCTTCAATATTGCTGATGTTATCTGGGTGCTTGCTCTCCATCTCACCCAGCCCCAGAGACACCATGTTTTTCATTTAGCCTGACTGACTGGGTTTGGGAGGAGTGTTTTTGATCAGCAGTAATCAGAACTTCAGTGAATTGCCTGAAGGAAGCAGTGGATTCAGGGGTCCCCAATCTTTTCATTGAATTGCCTCATTATAGTACCAGGAAGAAGACTTTCCTTGAGATTTTCAAGGTCTCTCCAGGGTCTGAATGGAAGCTTCAGCCACAATAAAGTTCTTTTGAAGGTGCTTATGCCAAAGATGGTTAGTGCTTCATTTCTAGCTTTTGCTTTGGAGCCAAGCCACTTTAATTAAATCCCACATCCTTTGCTTCCTCTCTAAGCCTTACCTCCCATTGTGGTGACATGGCATGTCATAGAAGACCAGACTTTATAAGAGGTGAGATCACCCTTCTGTTAGATGGAAGCTGGCCAGTCATTAACTGCCCCCTCCCCCACCTCCCAGCAATTTAGTAGCTTGATCTCGAACTACTGATCTGAAGTCCTTGGATGGAAGGCATTAAAAAAATACCCCAACTATCCCAAGAATAATGATTCCTGTTTTGCTATTGTTTGAAGAGCCACAAGGCATTTCTCTCACAATATTCCCGAGAATACAGTATAAATAGCAAGTGTTTATTAGGTGCCTCCTATGTGCCAAACATGTGTCAAGAACTGAGTATATAAAGGAAACAATCCTTACTCATAAAGAGTACCATTACCTTCATGTACAGGTGAAAAAAACTCCCCAACTGGGATTAAGAAAAGTGTAGAATGTAGAGATTAGTCACTCTAATCCCCTTGTTTACAACTAAAGATATTGAAGACCAAAGAGCACCAGTGGTTTGCCTATACTTACTAATAGTTAGTAGAGCCCAGATTCAAACCCAGTCAAGACTTCTGATGCCATCTCCATTGCTCTTGCTATGCTAGCCCATGGCCACACAGGTAGTCAGTATGTGTTAGGTGCCTAGAGCTGACCATTAGCATCTTGACTCCAAGGAAAAGGCTCTTTCCCTTATACTTCCTTTGCTTTAGTGACTGGGTTATAATAGTTTCCTTTTTTGTAATTTTTGGCTGGATTTTGTGTTGTTAGTCATAGCCCTTGAAGAGACTTTGAGAGGACATTTGGTCCATCCTACTAAGCCTGGATATGATTATGTTCCCAACCATCATAGAGTCACAACTGTCTATTCTTTACCTAAAAATTATCCTAAACAAGGTTTCCCACAATGAAGGATGAATTGAGAGCCCATACATTCACATTCTTTGAGCTGTCGAACCCTAGCTAGAAGCAATTATTCTCCTGCCTGCACATTGGTCATATTGTGCACTGTTTTATTCTGCAATTTTTTCACCTATGTATGTTCCTTATCAACCCAGCAGCTGTATAAATTCTTTGAGATCAGAGACTAGGTCTCCTCCATCTTCAGCATCTCACATGTAGCAGGTATTCAATAAGGACTGGTTAGGAACAAAATAACACCAAATGATGAGCTTGAGTGCTGAGGTAGATAAAGCTTTAAGTGCAGTATTTTCTCCACAGCTGGAAGGCTTCAGGATTGTACCTTCTGGTATTTGAACAAAAATGTATTAATACTTGCACATGCAAAGTGTAACAAAATACATTGAATTTGGAGCCAAAAGACTTGGATTCAAATCATAGCTCTGTCACCTACTTACTACCTGTTTGTACTTGATCAAGTGGTTTCATTAGTTTAGACTAGATAATGCTGGGGTTTCTTTAATTTCTAAATGTATGGTCCTATTCTGTTGTTAAAGCCATACTCCCTTATTTGCCTCTTCAAATGTTTCTCTTTCCCCTCCTCTATATCTGATAAATGTGCTGTTTAATTTTTTTGGGTTGTACATTCAAGCCTCAACTGAAATAATAGAGGAGCCTCTAGTATGAATAATCCAAAAATCAGTTCTGTTGGCCTTTGGAAACCATCCTCTGACTTTTTTTTTTCCCTTTCAATACTAACAGTTTCTCATTCAATACTAACAATTCCTCATTATACTTTATTGGGACTGTAATGCAAAGAATCTCTCTTCCTTGAGTTCACATTGACTGATTGGGGGAAGCAGGCATAAGTTGTTGCTATGTTGGAGGGCAGAAGAAGGCAGCTTGGAATAAAAACTCAGCCCCTGAGAACCACCAAGTGGCGGGAGGATGCTCACACAGACAATACCAAGTTAACTGAATTCACAAGGTGGAACCTGGCACTGGGCCCTGCACAAAGTTGGGGTTCAGTAAATATTTGTTAAATGAGTGAATGGAAGATTCTAATAGGGAGCCTTTTCCTGCAGCAGGGATTGGCACCCATGGAACATTTTGGCTACCCCTGAAGGCTGGCCTCACTCAACCTCAATTCTAAGGCCTAGAATAATGCACATTAACTCTGCCCACAGCTCCTTGTCAGCCTGAATTTCCCCTGGGCTTTCTTTCTGCCCTTGTTAGGGTTTCTTCCTTTCCCTCCATCGAGATCCTCCTCCTGTGCCCCACTGTTTTCTAGCCTAGCGTTGTGTCATCATCCTTGTCCTCAGGGTCCTTTTGGCCTCTTTTTTTCAACTTGTCAATTCCCCCTCTCTTGCCCTCCCCTGCATCTTCTTTCGCCTACTCTTCTCTACTAACATTCTGCTGCCTCTTCCTCCGCCTCTGCCGTTACCTTTGCCTCTGTCTCTGTCTGTCTCTGCCTTTGACTGTCTCTGTCGGTCTAAGGGAGTCTAATTTCATTCTCTCCCTCCTCTCTCCTTTCCTGTCTCTATTTCTCTCTCCTTGTTTCTCTTTCTGCTTTCTCGATTTCTCTCCGTCCCTCTGCTCCTGTCTTTCTGTCTCTCCATCCAGTCTCTATCTCCTCCCTCCCCCCCCCCCC
>NC_058131.1:265579347-265654326 GCF_016433145.1 Gracilinanus agilis | reverse complement strand
GAGAGAGAGAGAGAGAGAGAGAGAGAGAGAGAGAGAGAGAGAGAGAGAGAGAGAGAGAGAGAGCACCCAAGTCTGTGCCAGCACTAGAGCTGCTGGCAAGGTCTTCCTGGATGGAGCTTTTGTTGGGGACTCTTTTGAACCTTTGTTACCTATTTTCTCTTCCAGGCTGCACAGAAACTCGGCTCAGTTTCCACTGTCTGAAGAACCCCCCACCCCACCTAATATCCTAACCTTTTAGGTTGAATTGGCCCCTTCCCCTGGCCCCAACACACACCCTTCGAGATGGGTAAGGAGAAGACCCACATCAATATCGTTGTCATAGGCCATGTAGATTCAGGCAAGTCCACTACTACGGGGCACCTCATATACAAGTGTGGGGGCATTGACAAGAGGACCATTGAAAAATTTGAGAAGGAGGCTGCAGAGGTGAGTGAAATTCTAGTGGTTTGTTGTATCTTCCCCCATTACTCATCCCCTTCTTCCCCTACTCTTCCCCTTTCACTTTTATCCCCATCCCATCATTTTCTTTCCCCCCTTCTATCTCATTCCCCCTTACCCCTCTTTATCCTCTCCCCTTATAGTCATCTCTTTTTCCCTTCTCATTTCTATTCTTTTTCTACATTTTCTCCTGTTCCCCTGCCCTCTCTTTTTCCCATTTCCCCACTCCTATATTTTCTTCTCTCTTCTCCCTGTTATCTTCCCCTTTTTCTTCTTTTCCCCTTTCTCCTTTCCTTCCCTATTTCTATGCTTTCTTCTACCTCTCTTCTCTTCTCCTCCTTCCCTTTTATTTTCCGTCTTTTCTCCCGTGCCTTTCCCTGTCTATTCCTATGTTTTCTTCTTCTCCCCTTCTTCCCTTTCTTACCCCCTTCCCTCCTCCCTTTCCATCTCCTCTGTCCTTTCCCTCTATCCATTCCTGTTTTCTTTTTTTCTGCTTCTTCTTCCCTTTATTTGACTTCCTCTCTCCTCTCCTCTCCTCCATTTTTCTCCCCTCCCGTTCTCTCCTCTCCCCTCTCCTGTCCCCCTCTCCTCTTTCCCCTCCTCACCCCTTTTCTTTCTTCTCCCCTTCCTTCTCTTTTCCCCTCCCCTCCACTCACCTCCTCTTTTCTCCTCTCTTTTCGCAATCCTTCCCCTTTCTCTTTCCTCTCATCTTCCCAAGTCCCCTCTTTTACCTTTTTTCTCTTCCCTTTCTTATGCCCTTTTCCTCTCCTGTCCTCCCCAGAGGACTGGTTTTCTCACAGACAGAGCAGATCAGTGGGCTTGACCCCACTCTGTTGTAGAGCTCATTTTACCTCTTTTTGAAGGCAGGACAAGTGTGGGGCTTTGTATGTTAAGTACACAATGCATGAAACCTGGCATCTATGAGTCTATGATATTATCTCCTGGGTTCTGGCCGGGGAAAAAAGCAGCAATAGGAGAGCAGAGCCCCAAAGCTCTGAGTCCCTGGCCTGCACCAAAGAACAAAGGTTCAAGATGAAGGAACTCACTTCACTGCTGTGCCTCAGGAGCCAGCCTTGGCTGTTTGTCACTTTGCAGCTGAGTTTTTCAGGCTTTAAGTGGAGCTGGGAGCCTTTGGCCAGTGATGCTATTGAGTTTGCTCTGCAGAGAACCTAAATAACCTTCCACAATAATTATATCTTACTTGATTGCCAACCGACCCTATAAACAGGGAGGTTACATTCAGAATGAACCTTGGTATTTGATAAATATTTGTTGGTTTTGTTTAATTCAGATCAAAATGGTTTTAATCGTGTTGGTAAAAATAATATCCCTGAGGTCCCCCAAATGTTAATTGACCTTTCCCAGATAATGATTCCTTTCTGGTGATTGAAAGCAGAGATTGGTGTACCCAAAATGATTATGGGCTGGGCAGCTCTTCACCTCTCCCAGAGACCAGCCAGAATATGCAGGACTCAGAGTTACTATTAATAGCCAATTGACTGAGCTTCCTGACTCCATTTTCTGATGCTGAGCTGTGGAAGGTTTTTCTTTCACAAGGTTTCATTACTAGGAAATGGAGGCCTCGAGTACATGTAAAAAAACCAAACTGCAACTTTGCCCTTTGCCAAGGCTGGAGAAGCTACCCTAGCCAGAGAGCCCTGAAGCAGCTGCTGGAAGGGGGTGGGGGAGATGGAGAAGGACTGGGAGTTTTTCAAAGGTGGTGGGTCTGAGCCTTGCTGCTCTTGTTCTGTGTGACCTTAAGAACACTACCGCCCATTGCTTACCTTAGCTAAGCTGAAAAGCTCTGTGTCCTTCTGGACAGAAATCAGTGGTTTCTTTGTATGGTTTGATCTCAAGTGGGTTGAGTCCAAGACTGTGTTTGAGGAGAACTTGGTACCTGACTTAGGGTTGGCATGGCCGACCTCAGAGTGCTCAGCTGGAGGGAACATCCCCCGAGATGGTGACTCATTGAGTCAGGTGGATGTGAGGCCAAGGGGTCTGTAAATTATCTTCCTTCATAGCCCCCTCTGTAAGGATTTGTGGACAGGGTGCCAGTTAGACCAAAGGTCTGGAGTTGGGAGAACCTGAGTTCAAATCTAACCTTAGATACTCTTTTGCTCTGTGGCTCTTGGCAAGCCACTTAATCCTAATTACCTAGCTCTTACTGCTCTTCTGCGTTATAATTGATAAGATACTTAGTATTGAGTCTAAGGCAGAAGGTAAAGATTTATTTTTTTTTAAAGAGTCTGCTGGCAGGAATGTGTATGTTGGAGTTGGTCAGATGGGCCCAAGGGAAAAAGTTTTCAAGATACCAGCTTGCATTTAATAACATAGTTGGCTCTCTTGAGATCAGTGTGCTGAGGGAGATGACAGTCACATGCCCATGACAAACTACTTCATAACCTTTTTGGTCAATTCCCTAAAGAAAACCTGGCACCCAGATGTTCTCAGCTGTTTGTTGGTAATTAGAGCATTAAAAGTACCACTATCTCTACTTTCTTTGAGGCTATAGCTTTAGGAAAATTCAAAGGCATTTGCCCTGGTTTTTGGGCTGGGGGCCTCAGAACCTCTTAATCTTGGGCTTATAAACCTTCTAAAATCTGCCTTGTCAGATGAACTGAGTGGTTCCCCTCTCCCCTCCTTATGCTCACTTCACCTGCCAAAGAAGGGAGAAAGTTATAGCATGCCTGAGAGAGCATGGAGCTCCCTCCAAAAGCTGAGACTTACTTCTTTGGCAGGAAGGTTTTGCATTCTGAGGAAAGCAAGTCCCATAGTGGGGCCCTGTACCCAACCACCTGTCCCCTACTCTTCTCAGCTCCAGTCTAGTGCTGTTTAGGGTGCTCTAGAACAGCTGATTCCGACCTGCTGGCCCCTCTCTATCCACCCGAGGTTCTGCCTTCCTTTGCTACCTGAGGAGTCATTGCTCACTGAAATATTGTGTTCTGCTCAGAAAGTGCAAGTCCTCTACCCCTGAAAGGGTTGTGCTTCTGGGCCAAGCAGCTGAGGCTAGTGAGGGAACCATGATTACTACTTCTGCCATACAGGTTGGGCCTGGAAGAGGGATAAAAAAGAAGCCACAGATCTAAGTGGCAGCAGGTTGTAGAGGAATGAAGGATGGTCCTGGCAGCAGGAGATTTGGGGTCAAGCTTTGACTTTGCTGCTTATGAACTGTGTGATCTTGGGCAAGTAATTTTACCTTTCCTGCCCTCTTTTCCCCTCTCCTATGGGACTGGATCTTTAAGGATCCTTCAGGGAAAGCTGGAAAATTAGTCGATATTGCATGGATTCATAAGGTTTTAACAGAAGTTTAATAGATGGAAATACCTAGATGCATTATCATTTCTTGGATTGATGCAATATAACCCCTAACCTCTGGGGAAAGCAGAGCCCCTATTAACATCAGTTAATTTGTTTATGTATCTTTGTTTCCTCTACTATTTAATTCTTCTATGCTCCCGTTTGCTCCCCCTACTGGGGTAGTTTGGAATGAGCTCTATTGAGGAAATGCTTCTGACTTGACAGTTGTGTGAGTGAGGGGGAAGAGAAGGAGAGGAACACAATATTTCATGTTTTCCTAGATCTAGAGGCCATCTAGTCCAAGATTCCCAATTTCTATATGAAGAAACCAAGCCCAGGGCGGTCTTGTGACCAGTCCTTTGCCTTACCTAAGTTCATACAAGTAGGAAGTATCACCGAAGGGATTTGAACCCAAGCCCTGTGACTTCAAAGCCAGTTCTCTTACCAGTATTCCATGTTGCCTTCCTAGAGGAAGGGAAGTGAGCCTTACAAATCATGTGCTCTAGTCCCCTCACTTGGTAAAGAAGGAAGTAGGTCTCAAGAGAGAAAGTAGATTGCACAAAATCACACAGCTAATGCCATCACCAGGACTAGAATTCAGGCTTCCTGGCATCTAGTTTAGTGCTCTTTTCCTTTAAAATCAACTGCCTCAATTTCCAAAGATATACTTTTTGGTCATTAGTATTTATTATCAATCACATAAGACCATGCAGGATCCAGTGCTTCCCGATGCACCAAGATTGAATCTGTCACTCTGCTGTTTCTTTCCTAGGATAACTTATCTCTTTCTATTATTTCTTTCTTCCCTGACCAATATTTAGATGGGGAAAGGCTCCTTTAAGTATGCCTGGGTCCTGGACAAGCTCAAGGCTGAGCGTGAGCGGGGGATCACCATTGACATCTCTCTCTGGAAGTTTGAGACGACCAAATACTACATCACCATCATTGATGCCCCAGGCCACAGAGATTTTATCAAGAACATGATCACAGGAACTTCCCAGGTGGGTAGTAACTCTGCTGATGCTGAGGAAACTGGGGTATGGCAGAGGGAGAAAGTGAGAAACAGGGAATGGGTTTGAGAAAGTAGAGGTTTCACTGTAATGGTGCAAATTCCATGAATAATAATCATCATAGCTAACAATAGCAGCTAGAATTTATATTACACCTACTGCATATCAGGCACTATGCAAAGAACTTTACAAATATTATCACATTTGATCATCCTAATAACCCTGAGAGGTAGGTGCTGTTATTATTTCCATTGTACAACTGAGGAAACTGAGGCAAGCAGAAGTTAATTGCTTGTCCAAGGTCGCATAGTGAGTGAATATCAGAGGACTCATTTGAATTCAGGAATTCCTTACTCTTTGAATTTCACAAATTCCTTACTCTAGTACAATACTCTATCCACCGTACTACCTAGCTGGCATAAAAGTAAAGTGGATATTGGTGAGATTCTTTGGGTATCAAACTCTTCCGTTACAGAGGAGTTATTCTTGCCATGTGTGAGCAGCCTTCTCTTCCTCTCCCTTCTTCAGATATAAGATCTTGCATCTTTTGACATTGCCAACTTGTGCTAAGTACCACCACCATTTTTTAAAGGAACTGATTAAGGAGAGATAGGTACAATAGTGCAGGTAGGGAGCTATTTAAGAGAACTTAATAGGATTTACTTTGGGGTTTATTATTAAAGACAAGTTAATATCGACACACATACACAGAAGGATTAAAACACTAGCGGTGATGCTTTCCCATACTTATTTCCAATAGTGAAGGAGGCAGAGTAGTGAGTATCAGTTCCATCTAACAGATGAAGAAGCCGAGATCCAGAGAGGCAGCATGGCAGCAAAGATGGGATACTAGTCCTGGATTTGATTTGTTGCTGAGCCACTTTCTGCTTGTATGACCTTAGGTGGTGCAATAGATACAGCTTGGGGACTAGAGTTGGGAAGACTTGAATTTAAATCTGATCTCAGAGCCTATTTGGTTTTGTGACTCTGGGAAAGCTCCTTAACCCTGTTTGCCTCAGTTTCCTCACCTGAAAAATGAGCTGGAGAAGCAAATGGCAAACCACTCCAGTATTTTGCCAAGAAAACCCCAAACGGGGTCACAAAGAGTCAGACATGACTGGAATGACTGAATAACAAAACATAAGGGAAGTGGGTGATTTAGAAGGCTGCTGAGGCTCCTGTGGGTTTAAATGGAGGATCCTATGATTCTTTCAGCCTCCCTAAAGAGTGGTCTGAGATAATCATTTACCTAATGAATGGATAAGCTAAGACTAGGACATAGTACTTCATGTCTTCAGGATGCCATTCTCTACATTACATTACCTTCCTCCCCAAATCCAGGCAGATGTCAATAAATGCATCCTGTTGGGGTCTAGGTTCAGCGCATGTAGGAGTGGGAACTAGGGAAGTAACTGTGATATTTCTGTGACTAGATAGGGAAGATTAAGGGAGAGATATCGCTTCTTCCCTGATCATTCTAGAAAAGTATTTTGGAAGACACAAAAATTGGGGTGCTATTTGAAAGGAATAGCACCCCAATTCCTCCTTTCAAGAGGAAGCACAGAAGTTGAAATGGGAAAAGGGAATGAACTGAAGCATCATGCAGGCTTTGAATGTGGATGTTGGCTGAGCAAATAGTATTTTTTTTGGAGCCTTAGGACAGTTCTCTCCGTCCAGCCAGTACCCCTTTGTACCATCAATGAGTGTGGGAGCATTAGTTAGGCCATAGGGAGACCTACTCGGTGGCGAATTACAAAGTGGCCCATGATAGAGGCCCATGTACATCTCAGCACATATCCATCACTGTGATTCAATTCAAAGCTGGATTTGAGAAGTCATCTGAGCAAGAAAAATGCTGATGACTCAAGTTGGTTGGAAATGGTGGCAGAGCAGGTGTTTAATTGCTCTCAGGGAAGGAGGCTGCTGAGACTAACCAGGGAAAAATTATTTGCTGCCTCTCCTATTTTCCAGTGAAGAGTTTTTGGAAATGGATGTTAAAGGATTAGGAAAGCCTAGTGAGTGCCTGGTCCAGTGATGGCTCCTTCACTGAGCAGCAAATGGGAGAAGGATCATCTCTGGGAGATGTATTATGAGAATAGCTCTGCCCATGGGCATTCAGACAGGTTGTTTTTCCCTTCCCAAGATCTTCTTCTGTCTCCAGGGCTGAAGCCATCCCTAACTCTCTCTCCACCTTATGTCCAGCAGTAGTAAAAAGTCTGATGGGGTCTCAGGCTGAATATTTGACTTCTACATGCAGAAAGAAGAGCAGATGTGGCAGGAAGGGTGCTAGTTTGGTGTTGGTAGGGCAGTCAACTTAAGCCTTCCTTTTAGTGACTTGACTATTAATTCTGGTCTCAATCACCAGGAGGCCAGAGTTAATTAGCTTTCTCTTTTTCCAAATAGGGGACATGGAGGAGATATCCATTGGCATTCTTGATCTATAGATAAGAGGAAAACCATGGAATGCTTTGGAGAGTTGTTGGAAGGTAGAGGGTGATTGTGAGGAAGAAGAGTAGTAGGAAGCATGATGGATAAAGCATAGCTTCGAGTATGAGCACCTGAGTTCAAGTCCAGTCCCTGCCGTTTATTACCTATGTGTCCCTAGGTTATAATGATAGCTAGCATTTATATAGAGTTTTGAGGTTTACCAAAGTACTTCATATGTGTTATCTCCTTTGATCTTCACATCTACCTTGGAAGGTAACTATTGTTATTATCCCCATTTTATGGCTGAGGAAACTGAGGCAGACTGAGATCAAATGACTTGGCCAAGAGAAACACAGGAGGTATTGAACTTGGGACTTTTTGATTCCAAATCCAATGCTCTAATTTATCAAATCTCTGTGTGTCAGTTTCATTATTTGTCAAATGAGAGGGTTGGATAAGATGGACTGAGATTTTTTTAGCTCTGAATCATGATTCTCCAAATGTGAGACTAGGCCAACTGATCTCTCCCTACTACATGTGACTAAATGGTATAGTGGATAAAGCACTGGGTCTGGAGTCAGGAAAGCTTGAGTTCAAATCGAGCCTCAGATACTTATTATCTGTATGACTTTGGGCAAGTCATTTATCCTTAGTTTCTTCAATTGTAAAACAGATATGATAATATTAGCACTGACCAACCAGCGTTGATATGAGGAACAAATAAGATAATATCTGTAAAGTACTTGGCACACAGTAGGAGCTTAATTCTTGTTTTCTTCTTTCCTTTTTCTTCTTGCCTCTCTTTGCTAGGCTGATTGTGCGGTGCTGATCGTGGCTGCTGGTGTGGGAGAGTTTGAAGCTGGCATCTCCAAAAATGGGCAGACCCGGGAGCATGCCTTGCTGGCTTACACTCTGGGTGTGAAACAGCTTATTGTGGGGATCAACAAGATGGACTCCACAGAGCCCCCCTACAGTGAAAAGCGGTATGATGAAATTGTCAAGGAAGTCAGCGCCTATATCAAGAAGATTGGCTACAACCCTGCCACAGTTCCTTTTGTGCCCATTTCAGGCTGGCATGGTGACAACATGCTGGAGCCATCCCCAAATGTAAGTGGCCTCCCCAGAAATCCCCTGGGTAGTTTGCCTTCTTCAGGGAGAGCCAATGGGGCTTTTCTTGCTCGGATGGTGACGGCTTCTGACACCTGTGTAGGATGGAGAAACTTTTACGACCCTCGAATTTGGGGTAGTGCCCACTCCCTCAACAGAGAAGTATCATGATTATTTCAGAGAAGACAGAGTGCCCCTGACCAAGAATTGGTCTGTTCTGCCATGATCCTGATTCAGAGTAGCCCAGACAAGCTTTGGTTCAGACACATGCAGATGAGAAGCCAGACCATTTGGGAGCACATGGACTAGAGAGGAAAGGTCATGACCATGGTCCAGAGATTGCCAACTTTTTTCTTCTCTCTAAGGAAGCTTAGTGGCACCCGATGTCTATGAAGGGCATGGAGAAAGGAATAAGTCAGGGACAAGTTCCTGTTTACTGGCTGGCCATTTCACCATGGAGAGAGGCACAAAAGTGAGCTGTGTGATTTCCATTTCACTGATGTGGGGGCTTTCTCTCTTGACCCAGATTGTACTCCTCCATGCCCTTCACCAGTGGACCTTCCATAAGTTTCTGTGACCAAAACTATTCAGCAGCTAGTAGCCCACCTGCCAGTGTGTGAGTGTTTCTGAGCTTATCTAGACTGGCCCTCAGACACATAGATCATCACTGCGACTGTGCTTGAAGCTTTTCCAGCTAGTTGGAGCATCCTGGAACTTGTTAACTGAAGTCTTAGAGCTGGAAGGGAGCTTAGAGGCCAGCTAGCCCAATTCCTTTGTTTTACAAATGTGGAGTCTGGGTTATTGTGGCGTAGGCTGCTTAGTTCTTCTCTTTCCACTGACTGGTCTTGATTTCTTCTCTTCTTGCCTCTTTCTTCTATCACACCAGGATGGAAATACCTCCCCAGAGCAGCTCATGCTTTGGGGCCTGGTATTCAGGGACTCAGGGCTTTGCTGTTCACTTTCTTCTAGGAAGCTGGACTAGATGGTTGCTAAAGTTGCTTCTGTTGCTAATGTTCTATGCCTCTATGCTCCTTCCTCCCCAGGAAAGAGACAACAGGACAGGTGCCCTCCCAGGACACATGCCCATGTCCTGAACAAGCAGCAGCAGCAGCAGTAGCAATAGCAGCAGCTCCTCCCTCAGCTTTGCTTCAGGAAGGTGGCCAGCCAAAGGTCTCTAGTTGCTCGACTGGAAGATGATCTTGGACATTCCTTCCAAGAATAGCTTATGGGTGGAAATGATACCTGAGCCTGGGGACTGATTTGAATTTTGTTCTCCAGGAAGGGTCTGGCCAAGGGTCTGGGTCTTTTCTTCCTTTTTCCTTTCCAGGTCATAGGATTATAGATTTAGGAATTAAAGGGACATTTCATCCAAACTCATCACTTTACAGATGAAGAAATTGAAGCCCAGATGGGTGTAGATGACTTGCCCAAGTCATAAAGGCAATAAGTGGCAGAACCAAGATCTGACCCCTGGACCCCTGACTCCAGTCCCAGGTCTCATTCCTACCACACCAAGCTCTCTTCTAGGCAAACACTAGCAGAAAGGAGGAAGGCTCCTCAAAGCAGATTCATTATTCCTCTCCACTGATGTGGTACTGGGGATAATAAGCTTATCAGTTAGAGATGAAAAGCTGTTTTACCTGTTGTGAGTGGCTGAAAAGGGGATCTAGGTGGTGCAGTGGCTAGAGCACCACTGGTCCTGAAATCAGGAAGTTTCATCTTTCTGAGTTCAAATTCAGATTCTTACTAAACTATGTGACCCTGGACAAGTCCCTTAGTCCTGTTTGCCTCAGTTTCCTCATCTATAAAATGAGTTGGAGAAGGAAATGTCAAGTCACTCCAGTAACTTTGCTAGGGGCGACAAAGAATCAGACACAACTGAATGACTACAAAATTTAGGGAAAGCAAGTGTTCCTGTGATTTCATTAATCTAGGGAATTCTAGGCTGAGGAAGCTCCATCTGCTAATTCAGGTTGGCTCTTCCTCTTCAGTTTATAGTTTTAGAATGCTGCCTATAAGATAAGTGACTTGTCCAGGGTCACACAACCAGTGTGTCAGAGGAAGAACTTGAATCCAGATCTTCCTGGATTCGAAGCTGTCTAATCACTAATCAGTTTTATTATATATAATATATTTGGGTATATTTAACATATACACAAATATGTGCATACTTAAATAGGTACGCATGAGTATACACACATACCCCTAATCTCAATAGGAAGGACTCTTTGTCTTCTCTGTCCTCTGTCCTTGTTGGAACCCAAATGCAGGTCATTATAGTTATTCCTTCCTTCTTCCTATTTCCCTGAGTCTAGACTTCTTAGATAATACAGATTGATGGGCTTTGTTTCTCTCTTCCCTCTCCTAAGAGCCAGGCAAGGTGATTTCCCAGGGTGGCTGGGACTCTCAGTCTGAGAGTGCTGCCCAGTTTGTCCTTCGGTAGCAAGGAAAGGACAGTAACTGTGAGCATAATTCAGCAAAGGGAATCTCTTGGTGGTCACCATGCTAAAGATCTTGCAATTAATGGCAGCTTTGGAATCTGTCATTTTCTGGTAACTAGGTGCTGGGAAGCCCAGCCTTCATTATCTGCTGGTCATACAATGACAGAGGAAACAGGAGAGGCAGTTTTGGAGAAAGCAGGGAAGGTTGTGGTTCCTTAAAACTCCTGAATCTGGGACTAGGAGATGATTGTGTATGAAGGGACTCTAACTCCATTTCTGAGTGCAAGAAGGCCTCACAGGGGATACTGGAGCGTCATGAGATCACAATGTGGCATAGATAGTGGTGTGATAATGAAACCTAGACCTTTAGCACAACCTACCTTATGGGATAGAACTGGGCATTCTTTGATCTAGAAATCCTGAAACCCTGACGAATAGTTTGGGTTGAGTTCCCAGAAATTTACATGCATGCAATGGGCATCCCAGAGACAAAATGAAGCTTGGTGGTTAGTCTTCTGTGCCTCTCCTGCCTGATGCTCAGTTTATTTTTACTGTGCTCCCCATATTGAACTTCTTTTGCCTGGGTCCTCTCCCAGGGTGTTGGCTCCTAGGTAACATGGAGTGTGTTACAGTGGAAAGAGAGCTGACTTTAGAGTCAGATAAACTAGGTTGGAGCTCTGGTGTCATTAAACATCATCTGCATAACTTTGGGCAAATCACAACCTCTCTAGGACTCAGTTTCCTTATCTGTAAAATGAAGAAGTTGGACTAGATGGCCCCTAAAGTGTCTACTAGTTCCAAATTTGTGATTTTATTATGGGCATCTTTGGGAGATGATGCACCTGAATGTTGTTTAACTGGTCAGGATTTCAGGTCAGAAAGAAAGGGAGGATTGATGCTAAACCTTGTCAGGTCAATGGGGAAGATATTCAAAAGTGGTTCAGGACCTTTTTCTTGTTTCCCAAATTACATCACATAATCAGCCTCCAACCTAGGCAATATATAAGGACAATTCTTCATTAATGAATTGATCCATTTGATACAAGCAAGTCAGATTGCTATGAATATGAATTCCTTTCTGCACTGTACTACTTATCCTTTCTGCTATTTCTTTCCTCCTGCCTGGGTGAAGAGATCCAAGTTCAATAGCCCAAGGGTTAAAATGAGTCACTCTGTCTCTGTCTCATTCTTTCTTCTCTCCTTTAACTGATTTTCATTCTCTAGGTCTCCCTCATCTTTGAGTCTTCACCTTATTCTCTTACTAGAATTCCTTGTGGAGATCTGGGTTTCTGAAATTCTCATCAATGGAAATGCTCATTTGTTTCTTCTGCTCCTTCATTGCCAGCCCTGATTTCTTTGAAGATAGGCCTTCTCTTTTGACTTATCACCTTGTAGATGAGCTTGGGGTCAATGGGTAGGAGATGTGGCCACTGCCCTGTCATTTAGGAAAACTAAGTTATAATTTTCCCTCTTCCTAGCTTGCCTTTTCCAATGTCCTTTTCTCACTTGGAGGAGGCCTGACCTACTTTTCTTCTCAGAGAAGCCTGATAGGGACCTTATCTTCAGCCATTCTGAGCAGAGCCCTCTGGTTTCTTCTTTTTTTATTTAATTTTTTTAAATTTAAAAAAATTTCATTGTTTTTTAAATCCTTATCTTCTGTCTTAGAATCAATACCGTGCATTGGTTCCAAGGCAGAAGAGCAGTAAGGGCTAGGCAATGGGGGTTAAGTGACTTGCCCAGGGTCACACAACTAGGAAGTGTCTGAGGCCAGACTTGAACCTAGGACCTCTCAGCTCTAGGCTTGGCTTTCAATCCACTGAGCTACCTAGTTGCCTCCAGCCCTCTGGCTTCTTATAGCAGTATATCCTGGGTGTGGGACAGTTGCTTCTAAAGAGGTAACTGGAGGGAGCTTAAAGGCCAAATTCTTATCATATCTTGCAAGTTAAGTTGGCTCAGTGACTACTACTAATTAATAAGAATTCCAAAGCACAGACTTCTGAGGCCATCTCTTCCAATTTATACCTCAGAAAGAATCCCTTTTATGACATACTTGACAAGTAGCCACCCAACCATAGCTTGAAGACCTCCTGGAAGGAACAATCCATTCCTGAAGGAGCCTGTTTCGCTTCTGGACAGCTCTAATAGTTAAGAAGCTTTCCCTTCACAAGGAACCCATCACCAATAATTGCTTCTGGTTCTCTGGATAAAGAGAACAAGTTTAATCCTTCCTCCACAAGACAGTCCTTCAACTATTTGCAGACGCAAGGTTTGCTAGAAGGTCATCATTGGGCCCAAGTGGGAGTGGAGGGAGTAAAGTTGGAATCAGAAAGATCCTGAGCAGCTTTGAAATTTACTCATGCTTCACAACATATTCCTCAAGATGCTGTGAGCCTAATAATGAACTTCTCCCATCTTTTCCTTCCTTCTCTTCTTCTTCCTCCTCTCTAATTTTTATCGATATTTTTCATTTTTACTCCACATTTCCCAAAGTATTTCTCTTCCTTTCCCCAGAGCCATTCCTTATATCAAGGAATTAGAAAGAGGGGGGAAAAAGTTCAGCAAAACTAAGCAACATATTGAAAAAATGGGACATTACTGGAAAGTCCCATATCTGTAGTCCCCTACTTCTGTCGAGAAGAGAGAGAAGTGCCTTCTCTTAACTCTTCTGAGATCTTTTGGATGGGGACACTCCTTTGAATTGTGCAGTTCCTGCTCCATCCTTCCCTGTCTTCTCATCCTGGGTGATTCTATTCTCCATTCTTATTTAATGCCTCTGTAGAGAATCTGCCTGTCCATGGTGCTGGAGGCTTTCTTATGGAATCTTTAATATCCTACTTAGGGCCTCAGTGTAGCACTCAGACTGTCTGTTAGCAAAGGATAAGAGAAGTTCTTCCTTACCAAACATTTTTTTTAAATTAAAATATTTTTTCCAAACCCTTACTTTCTGCTTAGAATTGATACTAAGTATTAGTTCCAAAGCAGAAGAGTAGTAAGGATTAGGGAACTAGAGTTAAGTGACTTGCCCGGGGTCATACAGCTAGGAAGTATCTGAGGCCAGATTTGAACCCAGGTCTTCACATCTCTAGGCGTGGCTCTCTAGCCACTGAGCCATCTAGCTACCTCTCAAAGGTTTTTCACATTTTCAATTTAGGTTTTGGGGAGCTTTCTTTCCCCACTTTGGGAACACATTTCTGATTTCACAATGGAACGCCATGGGTCTCACTTTACAGAAAGTAATTTTAATTGGCTTTGTTGGAATTGGTCCATAGCATCAAGTCAAGGACTCTTGTGGATTAGGTTATGCTTGCTTGTGTGCTGTTTTGTATGTGTCCCTAAATCCTTATCCTGTGCTTGTGCTGCTTCTTCCTTTAGATGAGGGGCTCCTCAAGGGTCAGGGCTATATTTCCTCCCTCCCTTGGACCAGCCTGTCAGTGCTCATGGAAGCTCAGTCAGAGGTTTCTAAGCTATGAGCCCTAGGCCATGGAGGGATGGAGTCTCAACTCCAACCACTGGCATTCCCTATACCCAGGAGAAGGGAATCATCTCAATGTGGGCCCTTCTTGCTCCAAGTGCCTATGATTAGCTGTTGAAGAAAGAGAGATGTGACTCTGAGTCATCCTGAGGGAGAGAAAGAGGACACCTCCTTCATGGTGCAGTTTGGTTTATCTTAGGAAGAAGTGACGTTGGAGGCATTTTGGGAACATTTTCCTCATCCAAATCTCCACCCTCCTTCATCTGTGTTGCAATTCCACTCTCTAACACTGTTCTGATGTGGAGGAAAAGCAAATGAACTTGGAATTAAAGATAATCTGGAAGGAATCCAGAGAGGTCATCTCACTTACCTCCTCACAACTCCCGTATTTCTAATGTCCCTTCTTTCCATTAGAAGAACAATAGTCCAGCTTTTGAGGCGATTACAGAGAGCTTTCTTTTCCTATTCTTTGTGAGCCAGGAAACCTCTCCATCCCCGCTCTCTCCCCTGCCCAACTGAGCCATCTGTCCTTAGGAGAGGGAAGCCATAGGGCAGTCAAGGTGAAGGGCATCTCAGGGATCTACTCCAGCTCATCCCTGGCTGGGATCCCAGGAGCAGCCTGGGCTGCTTAAAGAACACTAGGATAGAGGGGAGACATCTGAGCCATAGCTTGGGAGTGGGAGGAACAGAGCCTGGCAGAAACCCAGCTCACTGCAGTGAGAAGAGAAAATGTGAAGTGAATGTGAGGAGCTTCTGAGTACATCTGTTGCCCAGGGCATTAGAAACTGCTGGGATCATCAGGAAAGCCAGAGTTGGGGGCAGCATTGGTGTGTGTGTGTGTGTGTGTGTGTGTGTGTGTGTGTGTGTGTGACAAGCTTGCGTATGTGCCTTCATGGATGCTTGTGGGTCAGATCTTTCCTTTCCAATCAGCATTTCTTCACAAGGTTTTCAGAGACATTCAGAGAATGTATCTTGAAGATTAATGTTGAATGGATGGGTTAATGATAACTAAAACTAAAAAGAATGTTAGAAATAGAAGAAAAAAACCTTAAGAGATCATATGGTTTAACCTCAATTTGTGATTATGAATCAGAAATGTGGGATAAGAAAGTTCCTACAAACCCAAGTTGAAAACCTTTGAGGGGCAGCTAGATGGCTCAGTGGATAGAGAGCCAGGCCTTGAGATGTGAGGTCCTGGGTTCAAATCTGACTGTAGATACTCAGATACATTTATATTGTACTTACTATCTACCAGATACTATGCTAAGGGCTTTACAAATATTATCTCCTTTGATCCCCACAATTTATGGAGAAATCAAAGGCCCAGAGAAATGACTTGTTAATGTTACCCAGCAAGTTATTTTATATGCTTTTTATTTCTTCTCCTCCTCCTCTTTTTCCATCTCCCCCTCCCTATCTTCTCCCTTTTCCTCTTCTTCCTCTTTCTTCTCCTCTTCCTCCTCTTCTTTGTCTCTTTGTCTCTCCTTTTCTCTCTTTCCCTTTGTCTTCTTTCTTCCCTCCTTCTCTCTTTTCTTCTCTCTCTCTCACTGCCTCTTTCCCTCTTTCCTTTCTCCTTCCTTCTTTCTCCCTCCTTCTCTCCCTTCTTTAATTTTTCCTTTCTCCTCCTCTTTCATTTTCTTTCTCTCCCTTCCCCATCTCTCTTTCTCCCTCTGTCTCTCTCTTTCCATGTCCCTTCTTTATCTCCTATACACTCTCTTTATCTTTGCCTTCTCTCTCCCTTCCTCTCTCCTTCCTTCCCCTCTATCTCCTTCTTCCCCCCTCTTGCTTTTATTCTTTCTCTTTCCTTCCCTCTCCCTCTCTGTCTATCTCTCTTTGTCTCTGTTTCCTCTTCATCATCTATCTTTAAATATGATCTGAAGGTAAGACACTGGGATTCGCCCTGATAAAACTTGGAGGTGACATTTATTTTCCCTTTCTGTTGCAAATAGCTTTATGTCAAAGGGCATTTTGTTTTAGAGAAGTTTCAAGAAAATAGGAATATTATAATAATAGCAATAAGATCAATTGAATGTGGTAATATGTATTATATTGATATGACATATCAATATATGACATAATAATATAAGAATAAAACCAAGAATAGCTAGCATTTATATAGCACCTTCTTTGCTAAGGGCTTTACAATTATTACCTCATTTGATCCACACAACAACTCTTCAAAATGGTTGCTCTTATTATCCCCATTTTACAAGTAAGGAAACAAGCAAATAGAAGTTAAGTGACTTGCCCAAAGTCAAAACAAATAGTGGCTGATAGAAGGAAAGAGAAAAGGGTGAGGAGAGAAGGAGCCTAGAGAAATAGGAGAGTTAGAGGGATGGGGAAGGGAGAAGCAAGAGCAGGGAAAAAGGGGAAGGAAGGAGGAGAGAAAAGAATGAGAATAGGCAGGAAAAGGGAAGGGAGAAGGGAATAGGGTTGTTAAGGCTGCCATAGGAAATACAGATGTGGAAAATTTTGAGCATCCAGTGTCTTTAAGAAATGGAAATGAAGCAAATTAAAACAAATATTTCAGCAATTAGCCATCTGTCACTGAGCCCAGCCTGAGAGGCAAGACAGGAGGTAAAGGAGAAAAAGATGGAAAAGCAGGGAGGATAGGGTGCAATAAGTACTGGTGTTTTGTTGACTTCTGAGCTTGGAAGGGCTAGGATGTTCAGGCTGAGTTTCTTACTCCAACTCATTCAATTTTTAGCACCTATCCTTCTATTCTTCTCTTATTTCTTCTGCCTTATGTGCTCTGTCTGTGAGCACATGATGCATATGGAAAAAGGGCTGGATGTGGAGTCAGATGTTCAGGGTTCAAATTCCAATTCTGCCATGATAAATAAGTTACTTCACATCTCTGGGGCCTCAGTTTCCTCATGTGCAAGACATGGTGATATGGACTCAATCACTTTTTTCTTCTTTTCTATCTCAACTGTATTTGAATCCTGACTTTTCTAGTCTTGGGCAAGTTATTTCAACTTTAGATTTCCTTTGTCTATAAAATGAAGGAATTAAATTAGTTGGTCTCTAAAGTGTATCTCCTTGACTTAGTGGGAGGCAAGAGTTACAATATCTCTGGAGATTAGAGAATTCTGTGCTTTGAGGAGAGAGAAAAGCTGGCTGGTAAAGGAGCCATTAGGAGCTGTCCATGACATCCTTGATTCATTAGTAGACTTTCCTAGGGATCCAGAGGGAATGACTTGTGGCTAATCAGCCCACCCTGTACTTAGCAATGACTAGCTCAGCTTTTTCTTGATTTAGCTCAGTTGGGCTCTTGCCTTGGCTTTCATTTCTGTCTTTTCTGTTCTACAGATGCCTTGGTTTAAAGGTTGGAAAGTGGAGCGGAAGGAAGGAAATGCCAGTGGTGTATCCCTCCTGGAAGCCTTGGACACCATTCTGCCCCCCACTCGTCCAACAGACAAACCCTTGCGCCTCCCACTTCAGGATGTCTACAAGATTGGAGGTGAGAATTCCAATCTTTCCTTTGCTGTTCCCTGTGTATGCATTTATCTCATAGAGTACACTGTATCTTCCAGGAGACAGGGAATGGATTTAATTTATTTCCTCCACACAGTAGCTGCCATAAAAGTCTTATACATATTAGGCACTTGATAAATAGTTGTTGACTAGACATAGACCTAAAGAAAGCCTACATGGGGCTGTGGTAAAGATGAAAGAGCCCTGGGTTTGGGAGTTCTAGTCTTGGCCAGAGTGAATGCATGGATCTCAGTCTGTTTCTGTTCCATCTGTCTGGCTATTTCTCTCTCCTAGTTTCTGGTTTCTTCTGCTACTTTTTATATGGTAGCCATTTCAGTTTATTATCATCATCTCGAGCATGATGTAATGTGTAGGGCATTGGACTTGGAGTTGGAAGATCTGAGTTCAAATCCTGACACACATTTCCTAGCGGTATGATCCTGGGCAAGTCACTTTTCTCTAAACAGCTTCCTCATCTGAAAAATGATCAAGTTGGACTTGACCTTTAAGATCCCTATTTGTTCTAAATCTATGATCCTATGATCTAGGAGCCTTCTAGAAATAGGAACAAAAAATAAAAATTAAGTAAATTTATTTGACAACTCTGATAAAATGTTTGGGAGAAGAGGTGGGAAGCTTTGGCTGAAATGAAATCTTTGGGTTATTGATGGATTTTCAATGATCCTTGTTCCAGTTTCATCTTAGACCCTGGAATCTCCCTTCATAGTCTTCAGGATTTCCAGAAGCTTCTCTTTTTGTGGATTATTTGTCTTTCCTTTATTTTCCTCTCCTTCACCTCTTACTGTTTCCTCTCAGGTATTGGAACAGTGCCTGTGGGCCGAGTGGAGACAGGGATCCTTCGGCCAGGTATGGTGGTGACCTTTGCTCCTGTAAACATTACTACGGAGGTGAAGTCAGTGGAGATGCACCATGAGGCCCTGAGTGAGGCCCTTCCTGGAGACAACGTAGGTTTCAATGTGAAGAACGTGTCTGTCAAGGATATCCGCCGTGGCAATGTCTGTGGTGACAGCAAATCAGACCCTCCCCAGGAGGCTGCTCAATTCACCTCCCAGGTAACTACAACCATCTTGCTCTGCCTTATGGTAGGCAGGCAACTTTGGGTTAGGTGGGGGGAAAAGGGAAGGTGATGGGAAATGTGACTGATGAGATAGGAAGAAGGCAGTTGGTAGGAGGAATGGAATGCAGAGGACTGGGCTGGTTGTTGTTGGTTGTTGTTCATCCTTTAAAGAGGACCAATGACACTGTGGGGGGGGGACTCAATTTTGGGCCTTTGGAAATACTGGAGGGTGGCCTCTCAACATTAACAAGATGATTTCCTGTTACCTTTTCCCCAATGATAGAATTTATGATATAACTTAACCCTAGTGATTTCCCATAGAAATCTGACCTACAGTTTTGACTGGTGATTCATTAATTAAAAATGACCCAGCTTGGAGATGAGGGGAGGATACTAAAGACTGGGCTGTAGAGTAGTGACTCAAAAAGGAGAGGGAAACTAATTTTCTGGTAGAACTATGGACTGGGAAGCTGGAGACTTGGAAGCCTTTCCCCTTTTATGACCATTGCCCCAGGTTTACTGCATGAACTTCATAGAGTCATGGGATTTCAGATCTAGAGAAAGAAAGAATGTCAGAGACCATCTAGACCTTTTCATTTTATAGGTGATGAAATTGAGACCCAGGGAAGGTAAATGACTTGCTCAAGGTCACCAAAGTAGTGGTGACTTGGGGACAGGAATACTCTTGCTCATGGGTCATTGTCCTACAATAGTTCTGGGAACATGGATGGTAACCATCCAAACTCTGGTGCTCTGAGTAATCTTTGATACACAGAGCTTCTGATTGTCTAGAAGGCCTCCTGGTGGTTAAGCTGTGGAGGCAGTGCTTCCATAAAGAGGATTCTCTGAGTTTGTTGTTCCAAAAGAGAAGCAATTTCTTCTGACCTCCCCCTCATTTTATTTCTTCCTCTCCCCTTCCTCCTCCCTTCCCTTTTTCTCCTCTTTCCCCTCTTCCATCTTCTCTCCTCTTTCTTCCCCTCGCCGCCCTTTCCCTTCTTTTCTCTCCCTTTCTTTCTCTTTCTCCACAAATTCCAGCCAGACATTTGGTGGCCTGGCAATAGAGGGAGCCAGTATGAAGCTGCATCTGTATCTGGGAGGGACCTGGCGATGACTGGTTTAAGAAATAAAAAAGAAAACACCCTCAGTTTGCCCACCTGGTTGTTTGCCAGTGGTGGTGCCTTTGTTGTAGGTGAAGATCTAGTGAAGGTGTGGTCCCCTCCTCAAGCCTAACAGGAAGTTACAGGTTGGAGCAGAGTTGGGATCAGCCCAGGAACTGGTGCTGATGTTTAGGAGATATATGCTCTTTTAGAGATAGATACAGCCAAGTTCTCCCAGAATGCAATGAGAAGTATGCACAGGGGCTGAGACTTTCCAATCATACACAGGACTTCTTGAGGATTAATTGGTCTAGGTCTCCCTTATCAGATTCAGGGCTTCCTAATGGTTGGACTGTGTTTTTCCTCAGAGCAGGGATTCTTGATGGTTGGGCTATTTCACTTGCATTTCAGTCTGTCAATCTACAAGTACTTACTAAATACCGACTACTATGCTTTTGGGATACAAATATTAAATACTGATGGCCTGGCACTTGGGATACCAATACTAAGAATGAAACAATCTCTAATCAAAAGAGATGCATCACTACATATATCACATTATATCTGGGGCAGCTGGGTAGCACAGTGTGCTGGAAATCCAGTTTTGGATACTGACTAGCTCTATGACCCTGGTCAAATCACTTAACCTTTGTCTGCCTCAATTTCTCTACCTATAAAATGGGAATAAATACTAGCACCTATATTCCAGGGTTGTTGAGAGGATCAAATGAGATAACATACATAGAGTTCTTTGCAGACCTTGAAGCCTTATATAAATGCTAGCTATTATTTATTTTTTTTTAACCCTTATACTTCGGTGTATTTTCTCATAGGTGGAAGAGTGGTAAGGGTGGGCAATGGGGGTCAAGTGACTTGCCCAGGGTCACACAGCTGGGAAGTGGCTGAGGCCGGGTTTGAATCTAGGACCTCCCGTCTCTAGGCCTGACTCTCACTCCACTGAGCTACCCATCTGCCCCTAGCTATTATTTTTCTGATGGGAGAGACAAGAAGTAAATAAGAATATGCAAAATAAATTTAAAGATTTTAGAGAAATCAGTTAAATCCAAGGTAGCTTGGGGAAAAAAGCCCATTAGCAATTTTGGGGTGGGAAGAGCAGGAAGCACTTCCTATAGAAAATGGTGTTTAGTATTCATGAAAGAAGAAAGATACCCTATGAGGTGGACTTGGGGGATACTTGGCCAGAAGCTGACCTCATCCTCCTCTTATGTTCCTTAGGTCATCATCCTGAACCACCCGGGGCAGATCAGTGCAGGTTACTCGCCTGTCATTGACTGCCACACAGCCCACATTGCCTGCAAGTTTGCTGAGCTGAAAGAGAAGATTGATCGTCGCTCTGGCAAGAAGCTGGAAGATAATCCCAAATCCCTGAAATCTGGAGATGCTGCTATTGTGGAAATGATTCCTGGGAAGCCCATGTGTGTGGAGAGCTTCTCCCAGTATCCTCCCCTTGGTGAGAGATTACTTGGCTTCTCTCTTTCATTCAACAGACATCTTATCAGGAGTGACAGAAACAGGGAGACTGTATTTATAACCAACTCTCCATTTTCTACACAAGTGGAATAGATAATTGTAAACAACAGATAATCCAAAACAGCAGACAACTCCAAAGTAAATTATTTTAGGACCATGTTTTCTTGTAGTATATATATTTTTCTATTAGGTTGGGCTCAGTGTTGGTTTTCTCTTAGAAAGTACACGTGATGGAACGTAGGAGCCTGATAGGGCTGGGGCATTCTAACTGGTTAGAGAAACTGACCAAAAATTAAAGATTTGCTGTGAATAATCCACAGTCACCAATCCATACACTGAGGAATGACTGTATTTGGTGAATGCCTTATTTTGCTCATAGT
Organism: Gracilinanus agilis; assembly: GCF_016433145.1. Taxonomy (NCBI): domain Eukaryota; kingdom Metazoa; phylum Chordata; class Mammalia; order Didelphimorphia; family Didelphidae; genus Gracilinanus; species Gracilinanus agilis. The sequence goes on along the minus strand of NC_058131.1, from coordinate 265,632,611 downwards.
CAACCCAGGCCACTTAAATGCCCACTTGTAATTAGGACAAAGAGTATGTGTGTATAGTAGGGATCAGTAGTCTGAGAACTTTCAAAATGTTTACATTGAATTCTCTGATCTATCAGTTGAAAGCATTTTAGAATGCCCTTGGGCTTGAGAATGGAGGACCTATCTCTTGGGGGTGACTGCGGGAGGATCTATCTCTTAGGAATCATATGCCTTCCTAAATTCAGAACTTGGCATGACTCAAAGGTCTGATATTGACTTTGGGAAGGGAGGAGGAAGAAGATCAGTGAGCAAAAATGAGACCAGTTCCACCACAGACAGATGGTTCTTCAACTCAGACTGTCATTCTTTCTTGAACCCTAGTTGTTAACTCCATAGCCTATTTTTTTAAACCCTTACCTTCCGTCATAGAATCAATACTATGTATTGGCTCCAAGGCAGAAGAGTGGTAAGGGTAGGCAATGGGAGTTGAGTAACTTGTCCAGGGTCACATAGCTAGGAAGTGTCCAAGATGAGATTCAAACCCAGGACTTCCCCTCTCTGAGCCTGGCTTTCAATCCACAGAGCCACTTAGTTGCTCCCTACTCCCTAGTCATTTTAGTGCTACTTGCCAGGGTCAGTTCTATCCCTGCTGCAGGCCTATAGATAATAATAATAATCAGACCCGTTTCTTCAGATGATTTTTTGAGCACCTACATGGAAGATGGATTGGAGAGGACAGGGACTGAAAGCAGGGAGACCAGTTAGGCGAGTATTAGGGAAAGGGATAGGGCTTGGAACTGCAATTTTATTGATATAGGGAGCTTTCACGTGAGGAAACTCCCTTTACCAATGAAACTCAGCACCCTGCAACTTAGTCTTAGAGTTGTCCAAAGCCCTGAGAAATTGTTATCATATGGTAGAGTTGAGCTTGAATCTAGGTCTTCCTGCCTTTAAGGCCAGTTCTCTATCTCTATACTACCTCTTGGGAGGCTACTACAATCTATAAAGTAGGCTATATAACAGTTTGGGCAAGAAGTAAGAGAAGAAAGCAGGAAATTGGCTTCCTAGGGATAGCCATGCTGGCTCTTTTATGAATGTGGATGTGGATGGGACCTGTTCTGGGCTTTCTCTCACTCTCCTCCATTTCCCCTACTTTACAGGTCGCTTTGCTGTGCGGGACATGAGGCAGACCGTGGCTGTAGGTGTCATCAAGAATGTGGAGAAGAAGAGTGGAGGGGCAGGCAAGGTGACCAAGTCTGCACAGAAGGCCCAGAAAGCTGGGAAATGAATTGTGGGCTCCCTGTGCATGGTGCAGAAGCCCTCCCCAGCTCCCAGACGCTGTCACCTTCTCCCCCCCGAGGCGCATGTGTGCACATCCGCTTGTAAGAGTTTATATGTCAACGACTGGATGCTCATTATCAAGGTCCAGTGGAAATTCTTTAAAAGGAAAAGCACATCCCAGCGTTCGTGAAGCTTTACTGTCCCAGCATTTGTGAAGCTTAATGTTAATTTTACCAATAAACTGGTCTGACATCCACAAAAAGTGGCAGGCATGCGTGTGTACATGAATGAGAGTTTGTGTATATGTGTACGTGTGTGTGTATTCATGTATGTGTGTCTGTGGTGGTTTGGGATAGATCCACTGATTCTCTGTTGGGATCTGGCATTGGGCAAAGGGATGGGGATGCTACTCTTTCTGATACTTTCTGGGGATGAAGAATTCTACCCTAGTTGTCAGGTTAAACTGCAAAAATATAGGTAATTTGTGAGTTGTATGAGAAAAGAAGAGAGTGGCATAGTGGATAGCAGGTTGATCTTGGAGACAGGAAGAGCTGGACTCAGATTCTGCCTCTGGCACATACGAGCTGTGTAACTTAACTTCTCAGTGCTCTAGGCACCTCTCTAAGAGGTCCAGGTTAATTGCTGATCTGCATTGGTGGAATGATTTTCCATATTAGGAGATTCATAAATCTTTAATATCCCAGGTCCATACCAATACTCCTTCCTTCCCTTCCCTGCCTCCCTCTACATTCCTCTAGAGAAATCAATACTTCCTTGGTGTGAAAGTAAGTCCAATGAGATCGTGTATATTCCTGAAGTTATCTCTCCTTGAAGTGTGGAGTCAGCTCACAAGTTCATTGTTCACACCCAAGGCAGAACTCCAAGAATGGGTACAAGGACTAATAATAACTTAACACATTTATCAGGGCTTTATATGTTTCCAGAGCACTTTCTTGGCCATTTTTTCAGCAGTTCCTTATAGCAGCTCATTGAGGAAGGATTAGCAAATGTTTTTAGCATCGGAAATGGGACTACAGAGAGGCCATATACGTATTCCATTCCCAGGGCAGTGGCCAAGAGATGAACTATCCCAGAGGGAACATTTGGGTTCTAGTAGGGCACCAGAATCATCGGGCTATTAAGACATTCCAAAATTCAAAAAGAAGTGGGATCATAGCAATGATATACCTGGGGCAGCTGAGGGTGGGGCAGGATTGATAATCGGAAGAATCCTAGAGCTAGCTATTTTAGCGCTAGGTTTCCATTGAATTTGTTCCTGCATGTATTGGAGAACTTCCAGCAAGATGGCAGCAAGACAAGATTTAAAGAGGCTGAGATTCCCCATAAAGATACCAGGAAAGTTCTAAAAAATACGCCAAAAGGAGCAAAGGAATAATTGAAGGTGTCTCTGACCTTTTGGGTTATCCTCATCATCAGGGAGTGGGGCTCTCACCTACATTTCCAAACCATTGCTCAGTATTCCTACTGGATTCAGAATCTAGGTTTAGAAGGACTCTTGAGCAGACTTTGGACTTTCCTCATGGAAGTCTCTGTATTTGTGACAATGACTCTCATTTGACAATATGACCCCTTTAAGTTGGACATCCCAGTTGTGCATGGCTGTTAATTCCCTTCTCAGGGTCATATAGATGATACCTTAATGATCCAGCTGCCCTGCCAGAGGGCAGCATTCTCTGTGGTTCTGACTAGCTGAATTCTTGCAGGCTTGGGAAGATGGTCAGGTCATATTTATAGAACTTGTCCAAAGCAGGTGGATGATTCAGAAATGTGCTTAATTTTCTTGGAGCAGAATTCAACTTAAAGAGGCCAAGTAGGCATACACGGTTGCCAAGTCAGACAGTTGTCCTGGAATAAGGAGAGCAAGATTGGACTGGGGAGTTACACAGCTTAGAGGCTATGGAGGGAAGGGTAGTGAGGGAAGAAGGCACGGGGTGGGTCAGAACTGGCTGAGGAAATATATAGGGTTGGGGCAACGGGGACACTCACAAGGGAGCAGGGTATAGAATCACCTAACCACCAAACATCCCTGTGCTTTTAGTTCAATTCCTCACGTTCTCTTTCACTTCCCACTGCCACCTTCCACAGTGCATTCCTTTCTCTAGAAGCTACTTCCAGACTTCGATTTTTCTTACTTCTTGGGTAGAGTCTAACCATGGGGATATGCTGAATTGAGAATCAGGACACCTAGTCTTTGTTCTTATCTTAGTCCCACTGAAGAGCCTAAGATAAATGGACAGGTCATCCCTTTAATTTTTCCATCTTTGAAATGGATGTTCTAGAGAGCTTCCAGCAAGATGGCAGCAAGATAAGACTTAAAGGAACTGAGGTTCCCCATAAAGATACCAGGAAAGCTCTAAAAATATACCCGAGGGAACAGAGATAAAGAAAATCAAAGAGAAATGCCTCTAAGCTCCTCTACAAGAAGAGAAGCTGAGTGGGGGCAAACCCTCTGTTTGTGGAAGACACAGCTCACAAGCAGACCTAGGCCATACTAGGAGGCCAACACTGACTGACTCCCAGGCAGCCCAGGGCTCCCATAGTCTATATTTAAGCCACAATAGAAAATGGGGCAGTGCAGTTCCAGGTAGCCTAGCAGCCAGTCAGCCTGCACTTAAGCCATAGCAGGAGGCAGGGAAAGACAAAAATGAAAACAGTCCACACCTGAGCTGTAGAAAGAGAAAGATCTCTGGCAGCACCTGGAAAGCAAAGCACCTGGGGTCTTGCAGGAGGCCTACTGCAAGCACAATGAATAAAATCTGGTTGAGGTTCATCAGGATCACATCAAAGTTTGGAGCCAATTCTGAGTCCAGGATTATGAAAGAGGGAGATTAAGAAAAGGCTGAGGAGGGGCAGCCAGGTGGCTCAGTGGATTGAGTGTCAGGCCTAGAGATGGGAAGTCCCAGGTTTAAATTTGGCTTCAGACACTTCCTAACTGTATGGCCCTGGGCAAGTCACTTAACCTCCATTGCCTAGCCTAGGGGTCGGCAACATATGGCTCTCGAGCCACATCTGGCTCTTTTGAGGGCCAGATATGGCTCTTTCTGCAAGAGCCATAAAGTCACTTTTTTTTCAGCCGCTGTTACAGGAGCGCACTGTGAGCACTGTACGGCTCTCACGAAATTACATTTTAAAAAATGTGGCGTTTATGGCTCTCATGGCCAAAAAGGTTGCCGACCCTTGGCCTAGCCTTTACCACTCTTCTGCCTTAGAACCAATACACCGTATTGATTCTTACACAGAAGGTGAGGGTTTAAAAAAAAAAAGAAAGAAAAGGCTGAGGACAAAATCTATGGTGAGCTACCAGGAGGCTGAGCCAAATCCAAGAATTCCTTCAGAGGATGGAGTCTCTTCTTATTCACTATATCCTTAACTAAGCATGGTTGGTGGGGTACCATTCAAGAATATGAGAATCTTTCCAAAGCACAAAGTCCCAAACCAGAAGCTGAGGCTTTGTGACATGAGTAAACAGAAGCGGGGAAAAAAGCCAGTAAGAAATATTAGGAATTGAGAGAAGCCTAAGAGGTAAATCCAGAAAAGAGGAATTTCATAGCAAGTCCAAATAGACCCTCAGGGAAAAGAATGGCTTGGCTACAGGCTGCAAGAGTACTTGGATGAAACAAAGCAAGAGATACAAAATGCAATTTTAAGTGAAATGAGAGCTATGGAAAAAATGAGGAGAATTAATGGCTTAGAGAAGAAGGTGATAAACCTGATCCATGAAAAGGACTCTCTGAAAATTAGAATGTGCCAAACAGAAAACAGTGACTTAATGAGACAGGAAGAAATATCAAAGCAAAAATCATGAGGTTAAAAATAAGCCAAAATAAATGTATTAACACTCAAAACCTTGATAAAGATGGTGTGAAGACAAATGAGAAAACCAAATCCTTAGTCAATCTTGTAGTTTTGCAAGGCATATACTAACTGTTTATAGAGTCTGGCCTAAGATTTGAATTAAAATTTCCAGTGACAGGAAGTTGTTGAATTTTTTAGCTCCTTTGGACTTGCTCTTTTTGGATTACAAATAAAAACAAGTTAGGGTCAGTCATCTCTTCACAAAAATATAAGAAAATAACTTTTGGAAGGTCAAGTATGACTCAGTGCCTTAAAGCACTGATTGGATCCAGAGAATTTAAGTTCAAATTCTGTCTCTGCCTCTTAAACTATATGTGATATTAGACAAGTCTCTATCCCTTTAGGCCTAGGTTTCCTCAACTGTCAAATGATGGAGTTGAAGTAGGTGACTTTTACAGTCTCTTCCACATCTAAATCTATGAGTAAAGAATACCTGATGTTTCTCAGGTCCTGCTTTTCAGAGTTTCTAGGAGTTCTTAACCCTCTTTGTGACCTTCACTTTCTGGTGGAATCTGTAGATCCCTACTCAGAATAATACTTTTAAATTCACAAAACAAAATACATACAATTACACAAAACACATCAAATTACATACAATAATCAGCTATATCAAAATACAGTTATAGAAATATATTTTTGGAAAATGTGTGACCCCCAGGTTAAGAATCCCTGCTGTAGTTTGTGACAATAGGGGTCACTAATCTCTCCACAAAGATATAGAAAAAAGATTTCAGAATACCAAACCAATTGAACATGAAAGCTTTGGAAAAGGACATTAGATTTGGGGTCAGAGGACAGGGATTCAAATCTTGTTGTCCAAGGTCCCGTTTTCAAATTTACTCTTTAGTTGAGTAGTCGCTGCATCTCTATGGGCCTTGGTTTCACCATTTATACAAGGAGAGACTTAGACCAAATGATCTCTAAAGTCCTTTCTACATCTAAATTTATGATCTTCTGAAATGCAGATCCTGGGTCCCTTGCCTGTCTTGGGTGAATGCGTGTCCTTGGGTTTGCTGAGGGTTGCTATAAAGCTGACTCTATTTGAAATAAGACCTGATTATCTGATTGATTGTAGCCCTCTGAAATTTGAGAGCAAACAGTCACTCTTCTCCTTGAGAGGAGAAGTCTCTTTGCTGAACAAACATGTTGGATGGGGGGGAACTACAGAGAATAATTGCATGAACAAATTCCAGTTCCTAAAGTGACTTCTTTGATAGCCCACTAGGGGGTAGCAGATCCACAAGGACAGCCGGTGGCCACGTTGGTGCTAAATAAAACCAAAAATGGGCTCCATCCTCTTTTTCACTGCCATGATAAATGAAATTCCCTCCTCAAAATGACCAAACAGCCTGTGTGACATCTTTGGCTCAGCCACTCACTCTCTAGAGAGGCAATGTATTTTATATATATATATATATATAATAGTATACATAATATACATAGTATACATAATATACAATAATAGACATACTATTATGTGTGTATATATAATATATGTACACTATATATAAATATAAATATATATATATATCTAAGCAAGTTGCTATTTCAAGCCAGGCCCCAAGACACATTTTTTTTGAGGGGGGTGGGAGCAACATGGAGTCCTTGAGATCTACTTACTTGCCTTAGAGAATGCTGTGTGACACTCTCATCTCTCCCCTGCTGCAATCTCCAGCTCCATCTTTAGCTCAGCTAATATGGCTGAAATAGGGGTTTGAATTAGGATGAAGAAAAGCCAACTTCCTTTTTTCTCCAGAAATGTTAAGAGAGCTTTATAGTTTACAAAGTTTCTTGGAATAGAAAGACATTTATGGGAGGTTTAGGTCAAATATATAATCACAAATATATTGAGGTTTTTCATATTCCCTTTTAAAGAGCTAGATAACAGATAATTTACTTGATAGGGAGGTAGGAGATGAGTGGATAGAGGCTAGGACAGAACTTCATAAACTAAAGGGATTCCATTCCCCACAAATCCCATTCACACCTCCAGGTTCCACCAGAAACATTGGTGAAGCATTTCAGAAGTGATCCTGTATGAATGGGTAAATAGAACCCGATTTATGAGACTTTAATCTATATTTGACAGTTTGGGGAAGCATCTGGAGAGGCAGTGAATCACTGCTTTTTGTCAGTTAGAGCCAGTAGTGGGAAGGATTGGCTGGGCTCCTCTCTTGGATGTGGCAAGCAAATATAGTAGAAAAAACATCACCTGATGTATTCTGAAGCTACATTACCCAAATGGGAGGGTCTTCCCCAAAGCCCACTTCATTCTGATAATTGAGAGTTAGTGGTAATAACAGTGAAACTCTTCAGCCAATCAAACTGAATGCCCACCAGACTGAACACCATGCAGGAAATAAAAGTATATTTGATGTCCTTCAAAAGGCAAGAAAGGAGGCTGTAGGACTGCCAGGTTCTCTTAAAGAGTAGTTCATCGAAAACACTAGATAATCAGGAGAACTGGCTTTTACTTCTGGTCCTGCCACTAGCTGGCTGTGTGACGATGGGCCATTCCCTGAGTCTAAATTTCCTCCTTAGCAGGGTTAGGAGATAGGACTATCTGGTCCCCACAATCATTTCCAGTTCTAAGATGCAGATTCTAGAAGCCAAGGAAATTGTGTTATATTTAGTCGGATGGCTGGGATGTGCTATCCATTTGCCCTGGTATATTTAGGAGCCTCCGAGAATTTGTATGAGTGTGTGTGCGGGTCTATCCTTGTGTCAGGTTACAAACCTGGCCAGTTCTTGGTCTCAGGGCTGCCACCTTGTGGAGCTCTGCTGAGATGTCAGGAGAAAAGAACAGTATTTGATAAGAGGCTGCTTGCTGGTTGGCGAGGAAAGGTGATGATTAACCCCAGGGCTGGCTAGCGTGAACTGACCCAACAGGGAGCCGCAGGTTTTTCTCTTATTTTGTGGCTATTTTTGGTCACTCTTTTGTTCATTCCAGAGCCTCTGAGGTCTAAGGGTGAAGAAGGATCTCTTAGGTCTCTGGCATGGAAATGAAAGAGTCTGGGAAACCCAAGTATTGTTGCAATACTGGAGTGACACGGCTGGCCATTTATGTAGGGGAAATTGGTGATGTCATATTAGGAGAACTGGGCAGGACTTCATGTCCTCCAACTGACCTCTGGCACCTTGTTGGCAACTGAAATTCCAGCATTCTTTCATTCCTTTGGGTCTTGAAAGCTTTACTGGCCCAGAAAGTAATTTTGAATTCATTAGGATGCAAATACTCCTAGGAGGGGTAAAGCCATTATCAGTCATAAATGTTTCATAGAGGATTAGTTACCAGTTATCTGAGAGCAAGGCCAAACAGAAGGGAGTTGGCAGGGGAGGTCAGTGGAGAAGAGTACTTAGATCTTTATTTCCTTTTTTCCTCTTCTGCAGGGCATTCTAAAATCAATCTTTGTAAAGTGAAAAATCTTCTATATTCAACTTATCAATATGTAAGTAGGTAGGGCTTGGCTGTGTGTTATGTATAGTGTGATTATCTGAATCACTGCAACAAATTCCACATCTCCTGGTTAGAGTTTTGTTTCCTTGGTAAGTCTTTCTCTAGGTTCAAAAGATGATCTAGGGCAGTGATGGCAAACCTATGGCACAGGTGCCAAAGATGGCATGCAGAGTGCTCTCTGTGGGCACTTGGCTGTCCTCCCCCCAGAGTTCATTATTAGAAAGGCAGAGGGACTTGGGTGGAGCTGTTCGCCTCCCCCTCTCCATTGTGCCTGATAACATTTTTTCATATCCTCCCCGCCTCTCCCTGACAGCCAATGGGAGCACATTGGGGTAAGTTGGGTGGCTCACAGGAGGCAGAACTGGAGGGGAGCAGAGACCTTGAAGCACTCCCCTCCCCCTTTCTACAGGTGCTGAGGACATCCCTCACTTCACCCACCTCTCTGCCCAGCAGTCCAATGGGAGCGTTTCCTCCCTCCCCCGTGTGGGGTGAGGGTGGGGGCAGGGTGCACCCACTATAACATGCCGTTTTGGGGGGTGGGCACGACACTTGATCTGGGGTGGGGTGGGATTGGTGTAGGGCCTGGCACTCCATCTCTATAACTTGATTTAGGGCATAAATTGATCTAGGATATAAATAATCTCAAGGATATTACTGAAATTGAAGGATACTTTTTAATTGACTTGTTACCTCCTACTGCAAACTGAGCTGGGGGGAAATGAAAAATCTCTTCTTTTTGAGTTCTTTTTTCTTGATTTTTACCTGTACCTTTATAAACTCAGAACAAAATGATTAAAAATGACCATAAACTTTAATAGGAAATTTCAAATAGTATAGAAATAAGAACTGGCATCAAAATAAGGTATAGCAGACTCTTAGAGGATATGCAACTGGAGAGAGTTTAATCAATTTATCAATAAACATTTATTAAGCACCTACTATGTGCCAGATACTATGTTAAGTGCTAAGGGATATAAAAGAAGCAAAAAAGTGTCCTTGGCCTTAAGGAATTTATAATCTAATGGAGGAGATAACATGCAAACAAATATGTACAAAGCAAGCCTCATATAAGAGAAAGATAATAAAGAACAATAAAAAACAATTTACAAGATAGATAATGAATAGAGGGAAGGCTCTAAGATTAAAGAGGGTTTGAGGAAGGTTTTCAGTAACAAAGGGTACATGTCAGGGAGAGAGATGTAAGAACAATGGACAAGTAGGAGGAGACTAGATAAGGGCTTTGAATGCCAAGCAGAGCATATTGTATTGATCTTAGAGGCAATAAGGAGCTACTAGACTTTATTGAGTGATGTGTGTATGTGTGTGTGTGTGTGTGTGTGTGTGTGTGTGTGTGCATTTGTATGTGTATATGGTGTGTTACATAATTAGATCTGTGCTTTATTTTATTTAAAGCCCTTACCTTCTGTTTTAGAATCAATACTGTGTATTAGTTCTAAGGCAGAAGAGTGGTAAGGGCTAGGCAATGGGGGTTAAGTGATTTGACCAGGGTCACACAGCTAGGAAGCTTCAGACCAGATTTGAACCCAGGACCTCCCATCTCTAGGCTTGGCTCTCAATCCACTGAGCCACCCAGCTGCCCCTTAGAATCTATGCTTTGGAAAATAATTTTAGTAGTTAAATGAGGATGGATTGGCATAAAGAGAGACTTTGGATAGGCAGACCCACTACCACACTATTAGAATAACCCAGGCATGGAGTGATAAAGGCTTGCATAGAGTGGTTGTAATGTTAGAGGAGAGAAGGGGGCATATTTGGGAGATGCTACAAATATGAAATTGACAGGTGTTGGCAACAGTTTGGATATTGGGAAGTGAAAGATTATAAGGAATCCAATATAAGTCCTCGGTGGTGAGCCTGAGGAACTAGGAAGATGATTTTGTTCTCTATAGTAATAGAGGGGAGTGTGTGTATGTGTGTGTGTGTGTGTGTGTGTGTGTGTGTGTGTGTGTGTGTGAGAGAGAGAGAGAGAGAGAGAGAGAGAGAGAGAGAGAGAGAGAGAGAGAAAGGGAGAGGATTTAGAGGGAAAGATAATGAGTTTCGGTATGTCTACTGGACATCCAATTTGAGATGTCTGAAAAGCAGTTGGAGCTCAGCGAAGAGTTCGGGGCAGGGTAGATAGATTTGAGAATCATCAGCAGAGAGATAGCAATTAAATCCATGGGAGCTGATGAGATCACTAAGTGAAATGTTATTCATCTTTTGTTTTTTTGAAGAGGATCAATGACATCACAGGGTGATGTCTTTGACTCATGTGTGAATTGGCTCTAAGGGATACAAAGCTGCATAAAGTCATCAGTCTCACTCTTTCTTCTAGAACTATCAAAGTCTGGTGGCAAGACAAAAGTCAGGGCTACTGGTGATGGCTTGGGATTCATTGAATGACCTCGGTGTTTTTGATGCCTGATCAAGGTGTAGGGCTTCTACAGAGCATCCTTCAGCCATCTTCATGAACACTGGAACAAATTGTTCTCATATCTCCATTCTCCCAGAAGAAGTATTTACATGCTTGAGACAGATAAACCCCTAACTCACTGAGAGATATGAGATCTATTGGTTACTTTCAACCTGGTTCAGCCCATCTGATGAGATAATTTATTAAAGTGTTGTTACTGTACTTACCACAGCTTCTTGGAGCCACATGTGAGAAATGGCTAAAAGGTAGATACTAAAGGTGGATAAGCAACCCTGAAAAGGGTTCAGTAAGCCCTCACATCAGAGGTATTAGTCCTTCTGGAACATCCCGATATACCCTAAATAAATTAGAGGGAGAAGAGAAAAAGGCCCAGGAGGGACATCTATATTTAGAGGGAATGATCTGGAAGAGGATCCAGCAAAGGAGATAGAGGAAGAGAGGTCAGAAAAGTAGGAGAACCAGAAGAGAGTGTCCCAAAAATCTACAGAGAAGTCATATTCAGTGTCAAAGACCACATAGAAGTCAAAGAGAATGAGTACTAAGAAAAATTTACTGGATTTGGCAGCTAAAATATCATTAGTAACTTTGGAGAGAGCAATTTTGATAGAAAAATAAGGTCAGAAGTCAGATTGTAAGGGGTTAAGAAGAAAGTGAGAGGAGAGGACGTCAAAATATCTATTGTAGATGATCTTTTTGAGGAGTTTAGCTACAAAGGGAAGAAGAGAAATAGGGCAATTTTTAGAGGGAATGGAAGGATCATGTGAAAGTTTTTTCAGGATGGGGGAGACATGGACATGCTTGTAGACAGTAGGGAAGGAGCCAGTAGAGTAGAGAGAGAGAAATTAAAAATAAGTGACAAAGTGGTGATGACATGTCATGGATGTTGGAATAGGATCATTTAAACAAGTAGGTGAGTTAACCTTGGTAAAGAGTTAGGCCACTTCATTATGTGAGACAAGGGTGAAAGATGAGAGAGTAGCAGAAGGCATCTGAAAGACAGGATATGAGGGCAAGGGGAGAAGAAAAAGTTCATGATGAATAGCTTACATTTTTTCTTAACAATATGAGACTAAGTTCTTAGTTGAGATAGTAGGAGAAAAGGAAGCCCTGTGAGATTTGAGGACATGAGAAAAGGTCTGGAAGAGATGGTGTGGTGAGTTGGGTTATGAGTTGATAAGGCAGGTGTTATAGGATTGTCTAGTAGCAGTGAAGGCCAAGTTGAGGCTGTTTAATATAAATCTGGAGAGGACCAAGTCAGAATGATTGCATGATTTTTTTTTATCTTTACGCAAGCAGTGGGTGTATAGGAACAAAGGTGGCAAATGGTTGGAATGATCCAAGGTTCAGGCTTGGTTGGGTGCAATTGGCAACATGATAAAGGGGCTAAGGAGTCAAGTGAGGAGGACGGATTGAACTTTAAGGAGAGGAGCCAGAATCCAGGAATTTTATTTCACCTTCTTGTTCTTCTTCTTTATCTTACTCCCACACCTCTTTCAGAAGCCCTTTTTAAGATTATGGAGAACTAACAGACGTGGATTTATCACATGACTTCTACACTCTAGCAGGTGGTCCTTCCTTATCCTTGTAACAATTTTCTGGGGGTTGCATTGCATATGATCAATGCCAGAAAATACCTTAGAGGCTCAATTCCTTAAATTTATGGATGAAAAAACTGATTGTTTTGCGAGATGACATTACATATAGGGACATTGGGATTCACCTGTAATATAGTCTTAAAACAATTACAGGTTATGCTAAGGTACCCCATTAACATGGAAAGTATGGAAATGACAGTATACACATCTTTTTTTCTTAGTCTGTCCATGGCAAATAAACTACTCCACTCAGTTTCATTATCTAAAAGATCAATTATGTTTTTTTTATGCCTTACTTTCCGTTTTAGTTAACAACCCTAAGATAGAAGGGCAAGGGCTAGGGAAATGGGGTTGTCACTTGCCCAGGGCCACATAGCTAGGAAGTGTTTGAGGTCACATTTGAACCCAGGTCCTCTGGACTCTAGGCCTGGCACTCTATTCACTGTGCCACCTAGCTGCCCCTAGAATATTAGTTGGAAAAGAAAAAAATTCTCAAGTAACAAAAAGAAATTCTTTGTAATCCTTGTAGGCAGTTTGGGGCCATTTATCCACAACTCAAAGTGCATTTAATGGGCAATGCTATTATCTTGTGGGTTATGGCACTTTGGCTCTCTTACTTACTTGTGACCTTGGGCAATTTAATTCAATTCAAGAAACATTTACTGAGGCTCTCATAAGGAAATGTGGAAGGGTTTAGAGAACATGAAGACTTAGGGCCAAGTTTTCGCCTTTGATGTCTGTGTTGGTGACCATGGGCAAATTGCTTCATTTCTCACTTCTTTAGATAGCTCTCTAGGTTATATGCTATAGATGAGTGTTTGATTTGTATCAATATAGGGAATTTTCACATTGAGATTCACAGGTCAAGGGCTCTCCTCTTTAAATGTAAAGAGCTGCTGAAGTACTGCTAGGCAAGATGCTAAGACAAGTAGTTTCCTCCTTCCCAGACTCAGTTTTTTGCATCTATAAAATGAATGATAATTTCTGATGTCTTTTCTAGGGGGCAGCAAGGTGACTCAGTGAATAGAGAGGTAAGCTTAGAGATAAGAGGTCCTGGGTTCAAATCTGACCTCAAATACTTCCTAGCTATAAGACAGAGGTAAGGGTTTGGAAAAAAATGTTACTTCTGGCTCTTAGTTCTCTCATCCTTTGCACCATGTATTCCATGAATTGAGTTGAGTTGTGTGTCTAGGTAAACATCAATTTTGATTTGGGTTCATTTGGACCTTTGTGTCCTGGGAACTTGTCAGCATTGAAGTTTTTCTAAGAAAACTGCTTGCTATGAGATGGGTTAGGTGATTTGAAGTTGTTTGTATCCCCATTGCCTAGGACAAAGTACAAAGTAAGTGCATAATAAATCTTTGTTGACTGAGTGACAAAGAGTGTGCAGTTTGGTGGTAGTCTTATACTCTGAGTTTGGATGGACACTAAAGATGGTCATCAAAGATAATCCCTGCCTTTGGGATCTTGAGGCTTATACATCTTCATAGTAGGGAGATGATTTTTATCTTCTTTGGAAATGAAACTCCTTAGCTATCATTAAATGAACATGAGCGTTGATTTCTAGTTATCTTTTTTGAAAGGGAAGGAATTAAAATTTAATTCATCTCTCTTGTTTTGCTTGTATCCCTTTGTGACAAAAAAGCACATCTTTGCAAGATGTTTGTTTGAGATGCTCTTTGGGAAACTGCCATCCTTTGGTCAGGCTTATGTCAGTCTATGGCCATAATTAGGTCAGTTTGTCAACATGGAATGGAAAAAAATTATCTAGTATATATATATATATATATATATATATATATATATATATATACATATATATATATATTGAAGGGATTCATGATGTTGATTTCTTTAGTCTTGTAGTATTCTAATAATTGATCTAACCATGATGATGATGATAATAGTAATTATAATAATAAATAACCCAATACATCATCTGCTCAAAAACTTTCAGCAATTCCCTATTGCTCACCCTGGCATTAAGGACCTCCATCTAACTTCAAACTTTTCAGTCTTATTTCACTCTACTCTCTTTCATGAACTCTGTGTTTCAGCCAAATTGCACTGATGACTATTTTCTGATCTCATCCTGCTCTCTTTTCCTTCAATGCATGTGAGCACATTGGGGCTCCAGCCAAGAATATAGTTCTCTTTATCCTTACTTATTGAAATCTTTCTCTCCCGTCAAGGGGATGATGCAGAGACTACTTCCTCCAATGAGCCTTGCCTGACTCCCTAAGCTAAAAGTGTTCTCTCCCTCCTCACATTTTCACAAAACACTTTTTTTTTCTGGGTCAGGATATTTTCTATCTATCATGTTTTACCTTGGATCATACTTGTGTAGCTGTTATGCTTCCTCTATTAGATTGCAAGCTTCTTGAGGGCAAGCGCTACATTTTTAAACTTTATATTATACAAATCTTAAATAGTACTAGGTAGTAGTAGGTATTTAGCAAATATCAGTCAAATTGGATTGAATTAAATTTGAATTGAAAGGACCCTCTCAAATGACATCAGAAAATAGTCTGGTCTGGGCAAATATTATTATTCCTATTTAAGAATTTGGCTAAAATTACAGAACTAGTTAAGAAATAGAGTTGGAACTAGCATTGGAGTCTCAAGCAGTTGGTAGGTACCCACAAAATGTCAAGAATTGTGCTAGGTGCTAGAATAAAAAAATAATCATGTCTGCCTTCAATGAGCTTGCACTCTCAACGTAGAGAAAACATATATAGGCATATAACAAAATAGATAGAAGGTGATTTATCATGTGTAGGTGACTAGAGTGGAGATAATAAGAACAACCTTTGTTGTTCAGTTATTTTTCAGTTGTGTCTGACTCTTTGTGACCCCCATTCGTGTTTTCTTGGTAAAGATACTACAGTGGTCTGGTATTTCCTTTTTCAGCTCATTTCACAGATGAGGAAATTAGGACCAACAGGGTTAAGTGACTTGTCCTGGGTCACACAGGTAGTGTTTGAGGCTGTGTTTGAAATCAGGAGGAGGAGTCTTCCTTTTTTTTTTTTTTAAACCTTTACCTTCCATCTTAGAATCAATACTGCATATTGGTTCCAAGATAGAAGAGTGATAAGGGTTAGGCAATGGGGGGATTAAGTGACTTGCTCAAGGTCATATAGCTAGGAAATATCTGAGGCCAGATTTGAACCCAGGATCTCCCATCTCTAGGGGTGGCTCTCAATCCACTGAGCCACCCAGCTGCCCCCAAGAGGAGTCTTCTGATTCTTGACTTGAACTCTATTGATTGCACCATGTAGCTGCTCATAATAAATTTAGATGGAGTAAAAAGACAAAAATGACAATAGTACCTGCCCTCAAAAATTCTGTAGGGACAGATAGACAGACATATATAAGAAATGGATACAAGGAAATTTTGCATGTGCATACATGTGTGCATGTGTGTACGTGTGTGTATGTGTGTGTGTGTGTGTGTGTGTGTGTGTGTGTGTGTGTGTGTGTAGGAAGGCACTAACAGTTAGAGGATCAGCAAAGGCTTCCTGCTGAAGGAGGCACTAATGTCGAGTTAAGTTTAAGGAAACTAGAGATTCTTAGGGACAGAGAAGAGATTGGAGTGCATTCAAGACATGGAGCAAAACAGTGCCAGGGTATAAAATCTAGAATAAATCTGGAAGTGGGGGATGGAGTCTGGTTGTAAGGAGCCTTTAATGCCAGAAAAAAGGAGTTTCTTTAATGCCAGAAAAAAGGAGACGGAGAGGGAGAGGGAGAGGGAGAGGGAGAGGGAGAGATACTAGAGATACTAGAGATAAGAAAGAGTCACTGGAGTTTATTGAGTAGAGATTTACATGGTTGGACCTAGGCTTCTGGAAAGTTTCTTTAGCAGTTGTATGGAGGATGGATTGGAGTGTGGAGAGATTTTTTTTTAATTTTTAGAAAATTTTTTTTCTATGGTTACATGATTCATGTTCTTGCTCTCTCTTCCCTGCCCCCACCCCATAGCCAACACACATCTCCACTGGTTTCTTCTTGTGTTATTGATCAAGACCTATTTCCATATTATTGATAATTGTTCTTAGGGTGGTCATTTAAGAGTCTACATCCGAAATTGTGTCCACATCAACCCATGTGTTCAAGCAGTTGTTTTTCTTCTGTGTTTCCACTCCTGTAGTTCTTCCTCTGAATGTGGGTAGCGTTCTTTTTCCATAAATCCCTCAGAGCTGTCCTGGGTCATTGCATTGCTGCTAGTACAGAAGTCCATTACATTCGATTTTACCACAGTGTATCAGTCTCTGTGTACAATGTTCTTCTGGATCTGCTCCTTTCGCTCTGCATCAATTCCTGGAGGTCATTCCAGTTCACATGGAATTCCTCCAATTTATTATTCCTTTGAGCACAATAGTATTCCATCACCATCATATACCACAATTTGTTCATCTATTCCCCAATTAAAGGGCATCCCTTCATTTTCCAGTTTTTTTGCCACCACAAAGTGTGCGGCTATAAATATAAAGTACAAGTCTTTTCCCCTATGATCTCTTTGGGGTACAAACCCAGCAATGGTATGGCTGGATCAAAGGGCAGAGATTTGAGGAAGGAGATCAATAAGGAAGCTATTGCAATAGTCCAGGTGATGATGGATCAGTTGAAGATTCTTTCCCCCATGCCATTCTGGCTGTTGAAGCCAACAAAGAACATTTTATTGGGCAGCCTGCATTTCTTTTTTAACCCAACCCCCAGAGTTATGGACTTTTCCCTTCATGTCTTCCACAGCTCCATCATAGGGTGGGGGTGGGGTGTGGGGGATGAAGAATTCTGCTAGTTGTCCCCATTGTTTGGCTGGGCTTGGTGAATAATTTAAAATCTTTTTACTAAAATCTGAGGCTACTGATTGGCAGACTCAGCAGGCACTTTGGACTCCTCTAAAAAATTCATAAGGTGCTAGAGAAGCTGCAGGCACAGTGTCCTCTCTGGTGCTGAGCTGGGTGAATCTGATCTGTGCTCTGGCCTTGCTGCACTGGGGGTTGGGGGGACTGGTGAAGGCTTAGCACACCCGTCCACCATCCTTGAGGAGAGAAAAATCCTAGGGGGACCCCAGGACAAAGCGAGGGCAGAAGGCTCTGCAGGCTGGGGAAAATGATGAGAATATTGCCTTCACTGTCCCAGATCTTGCTGTTATTTAGATTCTCATTCTGCTTTAGATTTTCTCATCCTCTGTCTCAGGGCCAAGCATAATATTCTGCTTCTAGGAGGTGCTGAAATAAGGGTCTAATGAAGAAATGAATGCTTGAATGTGATCTGTGTGAGACCATTCTAGAAGAGTTTGAGGACTGACTGTCTCTTTCACTGTTCTTGCTTACCCAATTCCCCTGAGTGTCCCCTTAGAGCAGGGATTGGCAACATATGGCTCTCTAGCCGTATCTGGCTCTTTTGAGGGCCAGATATGGCTCTTTCTGCAGGAGCCATAAAGTCAACTTTTTTTTTCAGGCGCTGTTACAGGAGTGTGCACTGTGAGCACTGTACGGCTCTCACAAAATTACATTTTAAAAAATGTGGTGTTTATGGCTCTCATGAAATTACATTTTTTTTAAACCCTTACCTTCCGTCTTGGAGTCAATATTGTGTATTGGCTCCAAGGCAGAAGAGTGGTAAGGGTAGGCAATGGGGGTCAAGTGACTTGCCCAGGGTCACACAGCTGGGAAGTATCTGAGGCCAGATTTGAACCTAGGACCTCCTGTCTCTAGGCCTGGTTCTCAATACACTGAGCTACCCAGCTGCCCCATGAAATTACATTTTAAAAAATGTGGCTTTTATGGCTCTCACGACCAAAAAGGTTGCCGACCCCCGCCTTAGAGGCATAGCTACTAGCATTGGCCTATTCTAGCCTCTTTCCCTTTAATTTTCTCTTCAGTTCTCAAAATAATTAGATGAGTCTTCTTTAGGGAAATTAAGATTGATGTCTTATACAATTTACTTATTTCTCTAGGGGGCAGCTGGGTAGCTCAGTGAATTGATAACCAGGCCTAGAGACGGGAGGTTCTAGGTTCAAATCTGGCCTCAGATATTTCCCAGCTGTGGGACCCTGGGCAAGTCACTTGACCCCCATTGCCTACCCCTTACCACTTTAAAAAATTTACTTATTTCTCAGGGATTGAGCCCTGCCAAACTGAGAAAAATGGGAAAAAGGGAAGTCTGTTTCTTTACTGTCTCTTTAAGAATAAAGATTTTTTTTTTTCTTTTGGTGGTGGTGGTTGACATGCTTCCTAGCTTGGGGCAGCTAAGTGACATAGTACATAGACCTCCAGGTCTGGAGTCAGGAAGGCCTGAGTTCAAATCCAGCCTCAGACACTTATCAGCTGTGTGACCCTGGGCAAGTCACTCATCTTTTATTTGCCTCAGTTTTTTCACCTATAAAATGAGGTTGATAGTAGTATCTACCTTATCTTGAGGACTGAATGAAATGATAACTGTAAAGTTCTTAGCATCTTGGCTGCCATAGAGTAAGTGCTATATAAATGTTAGCAATTATTTTTATTTGCTTAGGTTGGGAGCAGGGGAAGTATTTCAGTTTTGGCTCGGCTTCTTTCCTCGTTTTCTCAAACCAGACCTGAAGCATCAGAAGAAACTACTGGGGAGACTCCTATCAGGCAGTTTGGCTGTAGGTAATATTTTGGGTGGCATTTCTAGCCTACTTAGGTCAGAGACTACAAAATAAAGTGAATTAGCTTTATTTCCTCATATCTGTGGGCTCTGAGTGGCACATCCAGGATGCTAGAAAGGAAGGAGAGGGAACGCTCCCTTCTTCTTCCAGTGCTAGATGGGAAACCAAAGCCATCAACTGCCTTTAGAAGGTGATGTGGGATGCCAGTTCACTTCCTGAATTAATTTTCCTGGCTCCTGGTGTCTCAGCTGGGGATTAGCAGGGGCAAGGAGATGGAGGGAAGCCAAAGGTTGAGAAAACAAAAACGATGATGAAGAATTCTAAACACACAATGCATGTCAGCTCTGTTGGAGGGAGCAGGAAGGCTGCAGTGTTTGGTCACTATTCCATCTGAAATCATGAAAGAATGGGGGTTAGCTGTTGCGGAGGCAGAGGCACCAGCAGAGAGATCCTCCTTTCCTTTAAGAACAGTGAGGCTAACTTGAATGCGCCTGAGGTCAAGGAGAGAAGAACCCCTGCAGGGCAAGGACAAAATAGTGACAAGAAAGTTGGAGTTTCAAGATTTAAAAATGCTTGTGAAACTTCAGTTGTGCCTGCTGCTTGTATAGTAAGAAGTATTATTACGAGGGAACTCAGGGGTCTTTGGGGTCCAGGACATGAAATGAAACAAATAAGCATTTATCGAGCGTTTACTATGTGCCAACCATTGTGCTAAGCTCTGAAGATACAAATATTAAAGCAAAGACAGTCCCCATCACTATAGAGCTGATGCCAATTTGTAAGGAGAGGTTGATAAATCGACCTGCCTTATTTGGAATTCTGCCATATAGCAAATTCAATTCAATTCATTTCAATTCAACAAACATTTATTAAGACTTCCTGCATGCAAGGCAGTATGCTGAACAGTATGAATCCAAAGATATATATAACAAAGACTTTGTTTTCAAAGACTTTTCAATTTAATAAGGGAAAAGACATATACTCAAGTATTTATTAAATGAGACAGTGAGATGAGTTGCTAGTAGAAACCCAGGCAAAATGACTGAGAAACATTTGGGCAAGTCACTTAATTTCTCCCAGGAAATAGGTAAGTTTTGTTAGAAAAGGGCTAGAGGGAGAAAGAGGAAGAATTAAATAGAGATCAGACATTAGATAATCCATTTATGTTGAAAAGCAGAGTATCTGAAGGGTAGTAGAATGAGATAAATTTGGAAAGACAGATTGGATTGCCAATGCCAATGGCAGTGTCAGGCTTCTTAGACCTTGTTTAGCAGGCAATGAGGAACCATTGAAGGTTTTTGAGTAGAGGAGTAACAAGTTCAGGGAGGACTAGTAACTCAGTCTTTTTCAGAGCTGCTCATTGTATGCGGGTGAGTATTGATGGTTAATGGGTGAATATCTAGACTTCCCCCTTGTTAGCTTTCAGTGGGCCAGATCAGCTATCACTCACCCACACCTCAGGGAAGAGCTATGAGGGAATAAACTCAGAAAGGTTCCCAACTGGCAAAGCTATAGTGGGGATGTTGAAGGAAGGTGTTGGGAATCAGTTGTGACCCTAAAGGAATGATTCCACCCTCAGAGCCAGGACCATGGAGACAACCCTCCCCACTTCTAAGTCCTAGTAGCTTTTGCCTTCAAGATGGTGTTTGGTATTCATCTTCCCCTCAGCCACAAGATCAGTCTTCCTCCCCTCCAAGTAACAACCCCAGACTACCACTAATGAACTAATAAAGATTTATTATAAGGATGAGGGAATTCAGGATAACAGGGTAAGGGATGTTTGAGGATTTTTGAGGAAGGAGGGTACAGGGATAACTTCTCTATCAACTATGAACCCCACAACAAGAGAGCTGCTCTGGTTTCTTCTGTAGCTTTGACTCAGAAGCTCACTCTCCCTCCCCTCACAATATCCTATCCTTAACACTATCTAACAAACAGGGGAATAACTTCAAGGAAGGGGTACAAGAGGGATCAAGGCAGGGTCCCCCAAATGCCCCCTCCCTCTGTAGTCTGGGCACTAATGCCAATTATGGAGCACAACTCCTTCAGTTTCTTCTTCATTGGCAATGAAGTCAGTAGAAAGGTTTTGCTGCTGAAATCTCCAGATGGCCCCTGAATTTTGGGTTCAGAAGAGCTAAATTCCTGTCCAGAACCTCCCAGCCACCCACAACCATCCACCCCCAAGCCCATCAGAGTCTTGAATGTCCTCTCAGGAGTGTTTGACAGTTGGCTGTTGGCAGTTTAGAATCTTTAGAATTTTCACCAAATTCCCTCCTTCACTGGCCCCTCCCAAACAAAACCTCCTGAGGCCAGTTTCAACTCCAATTGCCTGCTCTCCTTTGCAAAATTCAGTCCACGCTGTTACATCATCCACCATTGGTATCTACCTTTCACCCAACTCTCACTTGTGGCTCCAAGAACTTTGCTCTAGCATGGATAGTGGCCACGCTCCTGTTAGATTGTCTCAGCAGATGGGCTAGACCAGGCTGAGGGTAACTCACAGGCCTCAAACCTGTTGGTGAGCGAGGGGTATGTCTTCCCTAAGCATGTGAAGACCTCCTCTGGTGGAATGTGTGGATGAGAACAATTTTCTCCAATGGCCATGAAATCAGCTGAAGCAGGAGTGCTTAGAGCTTGATTGGATATCAGAGACACCAAGGTCATTCACTGCATCCCAGGCCATCACCAGTCATCTTGACTTTTGTCTTGTCACTGGATTTGGATGATTTTGGAAGATAAAGTGAGTATGATGACTTTCTGCAACTTAGCCCCACTTCAATCCAATTCACTATCACGTTGAAATATCGCCCCGTAATGTCACTGATCTTCAAAATGAAATCTGAACAACAAATAAACAACAACAACAACAAAAAAAACCTAGTCAAAAGTATTATTAGAGTAGTATATTAGGAAGATTACTAGAGTAATATGAAGGGAGCAGTGGAGAAGGGAGAGGCTGGAGGCAGACAGGGAGACCAGTTTGGAGGCTGTTAACAATAGTTTAGGTTGGTGATGGGCAAACTGCAGCCTGTGGGCCAGATGTGCCCCCTGAAATGTTCTATCACATTATTCCTAATATGATGAATTCAATGAGTAGGATACAATAAATACAATGAAATTTCAAAAGAGTTGCCTTAGAAACCAACTGACAGATGAGCATTTCCTTTCCTTTGGCCCCTCTTTAAAAAGTTTGCCCATCCATGGTTTAGGTAATAAAAACTTGAGAACTTGAACTAAGATCTTTGCTATGAAAATGAAGAGAAGAAAAATAGATATGAGCTACTGCAGAGGTGAGTTCAAGGTATTATTATTTATTATTATTATTTAGAAATATAAGGTATCTTAGAGACCATCTATTATTATTATTATAAGATCCTGGAGCTAGGGATCTCAGAGGCCATTTGGTATAGTTCCTTCACATTACTTCTAAGGAAACTGAAGCTCCAGAAGATTAAGTGACATTGATCAAGTTACTCAGCTAATGTCAGAAATAGTATTTGATCCCAGGTTTTCCTGACTTCACACCCAGTCCTTTATATGCTACACCCTCTGACTTTCGAACCCCAGTAAGAAGTAAAAATACTATTCCTTTGTTGGAAGCCAGCCCTGGTATATGGGCTGCACATAGCAGAGAAAGAGCCCAGTCCATGACAAGCATGGGAGCAGATTAGTAGAATGTAGCAGATGAGGGTGGTAGCACAGGAAGCCATCTACACCCCCTTCCATCTGCCAACCCTGGAAAATTTCTGAGGAAATAGCAAGCAATGAAGGAGAGGACAAACCAGGGGGCTGAGAAGTAAAACCTTCATCAACCAATGAATAACAAACCAAGGAAGTGGGGCATTGGGAGGTGGGACAGGAGTCATGACAAGACAGATGGAGCCAACAGAGGCCAGGCCATAAAAAGCAAAGGAATGGAAGACTCTGTAGAGATTTCTTAGTATCTCCACCTAGGCATGAGCATCGTTTGACAATTTTGAAGATAATGATTATTGTCCAGAAATGTAGAGTTCTATGTTAAATAGAAGAATCTTTATTATGATTTATTTTACTGGTGCAGGAGGGAAAAAAAGCTAATAGATTCTGCCAACATGTTTTATTAGAGAATAGGATGACATTAATAGTGGCACAGGGCCAACATTGGATTGATTGTTTGGGCCATTTTCCCTGCTCCTGGTCTAATCTCTGCATTTTGGCTCCTTTTTTCTGGAAGCCTTTTGTAAGAAGAGCACCCTGCCCCATGAAATTTCTTGGGAAATGGGAGCACCTTGAGATGCCTTTATCAAAACCTGGTTGTTTTCCATGTAACTAATAGCCATCTATCACTGAGAGTACTTGGCTGACACTCTGGGACAACAAGGAAGACAGATCATTCCTTGGTGAGGAAATGCTGGAAGGCTTCCAAGAGACAGAACATTCTGGGGTGTTAGGAAGAAAGTAATAAGATTAAACTAATTTATACTAACATGTAAATGACTGGTATTCTCAACTCTTCCAGAACTGTCCTCTTTTTAAAAAAGGACTACATTATTAGCAAAAATGGATTCCTAATTGGTGGAATATCAGGCAGTATGAAAAAGTAATAGGAAGCTATTTAGGCAGTATGGAGGAGATAGCTTTAGAAAAGGAGCCTACAGATAGCTATGTATATTAAGTAATGGGAGGTTTCCTAATAAACTAAAAAGAAGGGCATTTCTTAGCCATGAAGGATGAGGACCATATGTCCCTTCTGGCCTGAGGAAGTAATGTATACTTATGAATGAAGCTCCAAATGGAGCCAGTGAAGGTGGTTTGGCTTGGTCATTCTTGGGTGGTTTGGTACAATGTCTTCTGGGGCCTTCTAAAAAGCTCTGGACTGATATAAATCCATGCTAGTTCCAATCTTCAAATAAACAAAATTTCCCAAATGTGACTCAACATTGCTTACTGGAAAGTTATCATCTTTTTTTAAAAAAACCTTTCCCCTTCCTCCTCCACTCACAACAGAAGGAAGAATGAAAAGACAAAGTAGTTTTCTTTACTCACATAAAGGCAGCAAAACATCAAAATATTCAGAGGAATCTATGGATTTATGTGTGAACATGTGCGTAAGAAACTATGTTGTATGTACATGTGTATGTGCATGTTTGTGTAAATGTCTGGGTGTCATAATTTTTTTAACCCTTACATTCTGTCTTAGAATCAATATAGTTTTTAAGGCAGAAGAATGGTAAGGGCTAGGCAGTTGGGATTAAGTGGCTTGTCCAGAGTCACATAGCTAGGAAGTGTCTGAGGCCAAATTTGAACCTCTTGTCTCTAGACCAGGCTCTCAATCCATTGAGCCACCTATCTGTCCTCAGTATATCATAAATCTTAGAGGTCAGTGGGACCTTAGAGGGCAGCTAGTCCAATTTTCCCATTTTACAGATGAGGAAACTAAGGTCCAGAGAAGTTAAATGACTTGTCTAAGGTCACACAGGTCATAAGTAATAGAGGTAGGATTTGAGTCCAGGTTCTCTGATTCCAAAGCAAGTACTCTTTCCATTGTATCATGATTCTGTGGGTTTGTGATAGTGTAAGTGTACATTTAGGAGTGAATAAATTTTTGGAAGTATTTGTTGTGTGAGTGCATGAGTTTTCGTATAAAGGTGGGTGAACATATAAATGTATTTGCATGTATAAATATTTGTATATTTGGGAATATACTAGATATGAATACATGTCTATGGTTATGAATATATTGGTTAAATGTGTATGAACAGTTGCATATGATTATGTATGCTTGTGAACGTGCGTGAATGTGCCTATGGATGGATATGTTTGTAAATGCTATATTTGGAACCTGGTGTGTATATTTGGTTAATTGGTTGGTTATTGTCCTTTGTACTTGAAGAGGACCAAAAAGACACCACTATTTTCGGGATAATGTACAGTGTGTCTAATTATAGCTGGTCAGACCAATATGAGTTTGGAAGGTTCTACCCCACATTGGGCACAAATAATTCATATAAATACTTGGGTGTGGATACTAAATATATATGGTCAGGTAGAGCATTATCAGTGTATATTTCATAGTTGGACAAGCTGTTTCTTTAAGACCAATCAGTAAACAAGGATACTCCTCCATTCAAAGTCCATAAGAAAAGTGTGACCTCAATATCCTTATCTTTCTTGTCCCCAGATTGGATAGAGGGTTTCTTATAAACATCAAACCTTGTTCTTGAGTTTTAGAATCTATGTTCAAATCCAATCAAACATCTTAAGACCCATCAAGAAAAAAATATTAACATTTATTTTAACATTACCTACATTTCTAAATCTACCCCAGCTCCCCCATTCTCTGAGAGAATATTTCTTTTAACAGAGAATAAAAAATATGGAAAAAAAAAGTTCATCAGAACTAAATAACATAAAAAAATCTGTTATAAACAGGGTTTCCTAGTTATCATCCCTCATCTCTGCACAGATGTGAGAGGGTGGTAGGGTGCTTTCTTATTCCTCTTCTTTATTTTTTTATTTTATTTTTTAGAAGATTTTTCCATGGTAACATGATTCATGCTCTTTCTGTCCCCTAAATCCCCCCTCCCCCATAGCCGGCGTGCATTTCCACTGGGTTTTACATATGTCATTGATCAAGACTTATTTCCATATTATTGATAATTGCACTGGGGTGGTCATTTAGAGTCTACATCCCAAATCATATTGGTATCAACAAATGTGTTCAAGCAGTTGTTTTTCTTTTGTGTTTCTACTCCCATAGTTCTTCCTCTGAATGTGAATAGCATTCTTTCTCATAAGTTGCTCAGAATTGTCCTGGATCATTGCATTGCTAGTAGAGAAGTCCATTACATTTGCTTTTACCTCAGGGTATCAGTCTCTGTGTATAATGTTCTCCTGGTTCTGCTCCTTTCACTGCATCAATTCCTGAAGGTCATTCCAGTTCACATGGAATTCCTCCAGTTCATTATTCCTTTGAGCACAATAGTATTCCATCACCAGCAGATACCACAATTTGTTTAGCCATTCCCCAACTGAAGGGCATACCCTCGTTTTCCAGTTTTTTTGCCACCACAAAAAGTGCAGCTATAAATATTTTTGTACAAGTCTTTTTATCTATTATCTCTTTGGGGTATAAACCCAGCAATGGTATGGCTGGCTCGAAGGGCAGGCATCTTTTAGAGCTCTTTCGGCATAGTTCCAAATTGCCATTCAGAATGGTTGGATCAGTTCTCCACCAGCAATGCATTAATGTCCCAATTTTGCCACATCTCCTCCAACATTCATTATTCTCCCCTGCTATCATGTTAGCTAATCTGCAAGGTGTGAGGTGGTACCTCAGAATTGTTTTGATTTGCATTAATCTAATTATTAGAGATTTAGAAAACTTGTTCATGTGTTTATTGATAGTTTTGATTTCTTTATCTGAAAATTGCCTATTCATGTCTCTTGCCCATTTATCAATTGGGGAATGGCTTGATTTTTTTATAAAACTGATTTAGCTCCTTGCATATTTGAGCAATTAGAGCTCTATCAAAGTTTTTTGTTATAAAGATTTTTTCCCTTCTGATTTTGTTTGCATTGTTTTTGTTTGTACAAAACCTTTTTAATTTAATATAATCAAAATTATTCATTTTACATTTTGTAATTTTTTCTAACTCTTGCTTGGTTTTAGAATTCTCCCTTTCCCATTGATATGACAAGTATAATATTCTTTGTTGACTTAATTTACTCATAGTTTCCTTTGTTATATTCATGTCATTCACCCATTCTGAATTTATCTTGGTGTAGGTTGTGGGATGTTGATCTAAACCTAATCTCTCCCATATGGTTTTCCAATTTTCCCAACAGTTTTTGTCAAATACTGGATTTTTGTCCCCAAAATTGGGTTCTTTGGGTTGATCATAGACTGTCTTGCTAACGTCACTTATCCTAAGTCTATTCCATTGATCCTCCCTTCTGTCTCTTAGCCAGTACCATATCGTTTTGATGACTGCTGCTTTATAGTATAGTTTAATATCTGGTACTTCTAGGCCCCCTTCCTTCACATTTTTTTCCATTATTTCCCATGATATTCTTGATCTTTTTTTCTTCCAAATGAACTTTGTTATAGTTTTTTCTAATTCATTAAAAAAAAGGTTTTTTTGTATTTTGATAGGTATGACACTAAATAGGTAAATTAATTTGGGTAGAATGGTCATTTTTATTATATTAGCTCATCCTACCCATGAGCAATCAATGTTTTTTCCAATTGTTTAGAACTAGTTTTAATTGTTTGGAAAGTGTTTTGTAGTTGTGTCTGTATAATTCTTGTGTTTGTTTTGGTAGATAGATTCCTAAGTATTTTATATTGTTTAGGGTGATTTTAAATGGCATTTCTCTTTCTACATCTTGCTGCTGTGATGTTTTGGAAATATATAGAAATGCTGATGATTTATGTGCATTTATTTTGTATCCTGCAACTTTGCTAAAGTTGTTGATTATTTCTACTAGCTTTTTAATTGATTTTTTAGGATTTTTTAAGTAGACCATCATATCATCTGCAAAGAGTGATAGCTTGGTCTCCTCATTGCCTATTTTAATACCTTCAGAATCTTTTTCTTCTCTAATTGCTATTGCTAGGGTTTCTACTACAATGTTAAATAATAGAGGAGATAATGGGCATCCTTGTTTCACTCCTGGCCTTATTGGGAATGCTCCTATTGCACATGATGCTTGTTGATGGTTTAAGATATATACTGTTTATTATTTTTAGGAAAGGTCCTTCTATTCCTATACTTTCTAGTGTTTTCAATAGGAATGGGTGTTGTATTTTGTCAAAGGTTTTTTCAGCATCTATTGAGATAAGCATGTGATTTTTGTTTGTTTGCTTGTTGATATGGTCAATAATGTGGATGGTTTTCCTAATATTGAACCATCCTTGCATTCCTGGTATAAATCCTATCTGATCATAATGAATAATCCTCATGATCACTTGCTGAAGTCTTTTTGCTAGTATTCTATTTAATATTTTTGCATCTATATTTATTAAGGAGATTAGTCTGTAGTTTTCTTTCACTGTTTTTGATCTACCTGGCTTTGGTATCAGTACCATATTTGTATCATAAAAAGAATTTGGTAGAACTCCTTTTCTGCTTATTATGTCAAATAGTTTGTATAGTATTGGGATTAATCATTCTTTGAATGTTTAATATAATTCACTTGTGAATCCATGTGGTCCTGGGTATCTTTCCTTAGGGAGTTCTTGATGGTTTGTTCAATTTCTTTTTCTGATAATGGATTATTTAAATATTCTATTTCTTCTGCTGTTAATCTAGACAATTTATATTTTTGTAAATATTCATCCATGTCACCTAGATTGTGGCATTTATTTATTTATTTATTCAGTCATTTATTTATTTATTTTCATTTTTAAACCCTTAACTTCTGTGTATTGGCTCCTAAGTGGAAGAGTGGTAAGGGTGGGCAATGGGGGTCAAGTGACTTGCCCAGGGTCACATAGCTGGGAAGTGTCTGAGGCCTGATTTGAACCTAGGACCTCCCATCTCTAGGCCTGGCTCTCAATCCACTGAGCTACCCAGCTGCCGCCTTGCTATATTTATTGCCATATAATTGGGCAAATATTTTTTAATGATTGTCTTAATTTCCTCTTCATTAGAGGTGAGATCTCCCTTTTCATCTTTGATACTGTTAATTTGGCTTTCTTCTTTCCTTTTTTTATTAGATTGACCAATACTTTGTAAATTTTATTTATTTTTTTTTTCAAAATATCAGCTTCTGGTCTTATTTATTAATTCAATAGTTCTTTTACTTTCAATTTCATTAATTTCGCCTTTAATTTTTATGATCTCTAATTTATTTTTCATCTGGGGATTTTTAATTTTCTCCCTTTCTAGTTTTTTGATTTGCATGCCCTATTCAGTGATCTTTGCTCTCCCTAATTTGATACTATATGCACTCAAGGATATACATTTTCCTCTGAGTACTGCTTTTGCTGTATCCCACATATTTTTGTAGGATGTCTCATCATTGTCATTATCTTTTATGAAATTATTAATTGTTTCTATGATTTGTTCTTTCACTAACTGATTTTAGAGAATCATATTATTTAGTTTCCAATTAATTTTTGATTCGCTTATCCATGTACCATTACTAATCATTATTTTTATTGCAATATGATCTGAAAAGGTTGCATTCATTATTCCTGCTCTTTTGCATTTGTTTGCCATGTTTCTATGCCCTAGCATATGGTCAATCTTTGTGAATATACCATTTGCTGCTGAAAAGAAGGTGTATTCCTTTTTGTACCTATTTATTTTTCTCCACATATCTATTAACTCTAATTTTTATATGATTTCATTCACCTCTCTTACCTCTTTCTTATTTATTTTTTGGTTTGATTTTTCTAGATCTGATAGGGGAAGGTTTAGGTTTCCCACTAGCATAGTTTTACTATTTATACCCTTCTTCAGTTCTGCCAGTTTCTCCTTTAGAAATTTGGATGCTAGACCATTTGGTGCATGCATGTTGAGTACTGATATTTCTTCAATGTCTATACTGCCTTTTATCTGGATGTAATTACCTTCCCTATCTCTTTTAACCAGATCTATTTTTACTTTGGCTTTGTCAGATATCATGAGTTCAACTCCAGACTTCTTTTTCTCAATTGAAGCCCAATAGATTTTGCTCCAGCCTTTTATTTTTGCCCTATGTATGTCTACCTGCCTCATGTGTGTTTCTTGTAGACAACATATGGTAGGATTTTGGTTTCTAATCCACTCTGTTATTTGCTTCTGTTTTATGGGAGTGTTCATCCTGTTCACATTCAGAGTTATAATTATCAACTGTGTATTCCCCAACATTTTTTTATTCCCCAATATTTTGATTCCCTCTCCTTGTCCTGCCCTTTCTTCTTTCACTATTTCCTTCTCTACCAGTGTTTTTTTTAATAAGTCCCCCTAATCCCCTTCCTTATTTTACTTCCCTTTCTCCCCCTCCCTTCTTATTCCCCTCTTATTTTTCTTTATGGTCTTTTTAAGCTACCCCCTCATTCTCCCTTCCTACTTTTGCTTCCCTTCCCACCAGTCTATTTGTTACCCTTCTACTTCTCTATAGGGCACGAATCAATTCTTTGCCCCAATGGATCTGATTGTTCTTTCCCCTTTGAGTTTATTTAAATGCTCTTAAGAATTAAGTATTTCCTTTCTCCAACCCCTTTACCCTTCCAGTGTATTGGTCTTCTCCCCTGCTCCTGCCATGTGCTTCTTTATGGAATATAAATTTAGTCTATTTTGTCTCTTTTCCCATTTCTCTTAATATTATCCTCTTTTTTACCTCTAGTTTTATATATATTTATACATCTTGACAGTTCATCCTATACAGTTTGTCACTGTTCCCTCTAAGTATACTTCTTCTAGCTACCCTGATGATAATAACTATTTTTAAGTTACAAATATCGTCTTTTTTATAGGGATACAAATAATTTGAACTTAGTGGGTCCCCTTAAAAAAAGGGTTTTGGTTCCCCCCCCCCTTAATTATCTTTTGGTGATTCTCTTGAGTTCTGTGTTTGGATATCAAATTTTCTGTTTAAGTCTATTTTTTTCTTTATGAATGCTTGGAATTCTTCAATTTTATTAAATGACCATACTTTACCCTGCAAGAATATAGTCAGTTTTGTTGGATAGTTGATTCTTGGTTGTAGACCCAGTTCCCTTGCTTTCCGGAATGTTATATTCCTTGCCTTCTGGTCCTTCAATGTAGATGCAGCCAGATCCTGTATTATCCTAACTGTGATTCCCCAGTATCTGAATGACTTCTTAGCAGCTTGTAATATTTTTTCCTTTGCTGGTAGTTTTTTTTTTTTAGTATGGTTTTTTTTAAACCCTTGTACTTCGGTGTATTGTCTTATAGATGGAAGATTAGTAAGGGTGGGCAATGGGGGTCAAGTGACTTGCCCAGGGTCACACAGCTGGGAAGTGGCTGAGGCAGGGTTTGAACCTAGGACCTCCTGTCTCTAGGCCTGACTCTCACTCCACTGAGCTACCCAGCTGCCCCTGCTGGTAGTTTTTGAATTTGGCTATAATATTCCTGGGAGTTGTCAGTTGTGGATTAAATGTAGGAGGTGATTTGTGGATTCTTTCAGTCTCCACTTTTCCCTCTTATTCGAGAATGTCAGGGCAGTTTTCTCGGATAATTTCCTGTAGGATGATGTCCAGGCTTTTTCTTTTTTTATGATGTTGAGATAGACCAATAATTCTTAAATTGTCTCTCTGCGATCTGTTTTCCAGATCTGAGGTTCTGAGAATGAGGTATTTCATATTTTCCTTAAATTTTTCATTCTTTTGATTTTGTTTTATAGATTCTTACTGCGTTGTGAAGTTATTTGCTTCCTGTTGTTGAATTTTAATTTTTAAAGTCTGAATTTCATCCCTGGCTTTTTGGTCATGTGATAATTAGATTAAACCTACACTGCTCATCTTTAGATTTAATCACAAAAGGTGAGAGCACCTTCCAATTCTGGGAGGTCCTAACCCATGTGTGCTAGAGTGAGTAACAATTAGAGTCAAAGTACTGCCCCCTACACTTTCTATGAGAAAGCGTCTATTGTGATTGGACACACAGGCAAAGGGAAGGCACTGGAAGTGATATATATGTGGCTCTTCCAAGGAGGGAGGGGAGTGTGAGGCTATGACTGGTGTGGTGAAGGAGACCTGAGGGAGCTTCGTGGTTCGTGACCAAGACTGTTCCACGTGGTGAGTTTAAAGACTGAATCTTCCTGAACTTCTATTGGGAAAATTCCTTTTATAGACTTTGTGAGTGGAGTTTGCTCCATTCACCTCCAGGTCTCAGGCCCTTTAACCCTCGCCTGAGGGTTAAGATCTACCTGGACTAATCAGTGAGATAGATTCTTATTTTCTTCCTCTCTCTCTTCTCTCATGTAAACAAATTTACATGAAAATCAATTTTGATTTGAGATTAGTCTTGAGGATTGATAACAGTTCAATCCTCTGGTGACCACCTTTAATATATTGAACCCATAAAACCCCTTTTTCTCTCTTACATTTATCCTTTTCCTTCTGGTTTGATTTTCTTTGTAGGCCATTTTTCACCCTCTTTGCTTTGTTTTCAAGCTAGTCAATTTTGGCTTTCAAGATACTATTTTCTTATTTTAGTTCATGTATTTCTTTTTTCCAATTGTCTTCAGCCTCTCTTAATTGTTTTTTAAATTGTGTTTTGAGTTCTTCCAAAGCCTGTGTCCAATTCACTGGAGTTTCTGTGTTTTTTTCTTGGAGTTCTTTGATTTTCTTCTGTTTCATTTGCTTTTTGTTCACTTCCTGGAAAGAAGCTGTTGATTGTAATTTCTTTTTTCTTTTTCTGTTGTTTACTCATATTTTTTACTTCTTTCCCTCCTGTAATTGGCTGTAATCTTGCTCCTTTGATTTATTTGCTATATCTTTGGGTTTATGCTATTTTGTCCTGAATAGGCTCTTTCTCTGCTGATTGATTAGGTTAAGTGGATGGTTTTAATGAGCTCTGATGTAAGATCTTCCCCAGTTGGTAACAGAAGTTTGTAGCTACTTTCTCTGCAGTTTATGGGGGAGGGGTGTTGGAGCTTCCCTGCCCTCTGAAGACTTCTTATCTGCCCCATTGATGGGATTAAGCCAGGGCAGGGTTAATCTGTAGAGCTTGATGTATCCTGAGACCAAAACCTGGAGAGAAAGGGTGTGTGTGTGTATGAAAAATAGAGCATTTTTGCTGCATCTAGGTTGCCCTCTCTGCATTTCTTCTAGCTAAAAGTGCATACAATATTGCACTTTATAAGAGGAAAATACAATAGTTGGGGATAAGAGGGAAATAGAAGAGAAAGAACAAAACCAATGTTTTCTAGGAACATTAACAAAAATCCAATTAGGGGACAGTCCCCTTTGGCATAAAAGTTTAAACTCAGAATAAATAGATTTAGTGACAGAGTCTCCTATTCCCA
Source organism: Gracilinanus agilis (assembly GCF_016433145.1). Classification (NCBI taxonomy): domain Eukaryota; kingdom Metazoa; phylum Chordata; class Mammalia; order Didelphimorphia; family Didelphidae; genus Gracilinanus; species Gracilinanus agilis. Next base: position 265,599,390 of record NC_058131.1, on the reverse strand, counting down.
ATCCATTCCTGATCATTCCTTTCCCTTATTCACAACATAGATAAAATTTATTAAGTACCTTCCTGGAGTAGTTATTCCATTACCACTCTGGGGAGGGAGAAACACAGTCAGATGAACGTTATCAAAGGCTGATAAAGCCCAATAGTAATAATCAATCCACCCCAGGTGGGGCCTGACCACTGACATGTAGGAATCCTGCCTGGGCACTGTTATAAAGAAGGGAAGTTATTATAACATTCAGCTGAGTGGCAGGACCCGGGTGTCCCTGCGCCAGCCATCAAGGGAACCCAAACACAGCTTCCTCAGATTAATAACCACAATATAATAACTAGCCTATTAGATAGGATAAAGATACCATCTACCTCTTATTTTTATAACAAATTACATTCCAAAATTCATTCTTAATCTTCTGATGCAGTGTAGGTTTCTTTATGGCACTTTCTCCAAACAGCTCACTTTCTTGATTCAAGGAATTAGCAAGCTTCTTTTCCTGAAATTTCTCTCAAAAATTTTAAATATTGGATTTTACAACAATTTATACAGGAGCTACAATCAGGATTACACAGGATCTGGCAGCTTTCACATTGAAGGACTGCAAGGCGTGGAATATGATATTCTGGAGGGCGAGAAAACTGGGTTTACAACCAAGAATCACCTACCCATAAAAAGCAAAGGAATGGAAGACTCTGTAGAGATTTTTTAGTATCTCCACCTAGGCATGAGCATCATTTGAAAATTTTGAAGATAATGTCCACAGTTGTTTGTATTGTCTCCTAAACATGCTCCTTTAAAGCAGGAACTCTCTCCCTCCTTTTCTTGTGCACAGTTTGAACTACATAGTAAGTATATAATGAGGGGTAGTTAATGTGGCACAGAGGAGTCAGAAATACTCATCTTAATGAGTTCAAATTGGGACTCAGACATTTACTAGCTGTGTGAACCTGGGCAAGTCATTTAACTCTGTTTGCGTCAGTTTCTACATCTGTAGAAGGAAATGGCAACCCACTACAATACCCAATGTTCAATATTTGTAAAGAAAATCCAAAATGGAGTCATAAAGAATCAGATATGACTAAAATGATCAAAACAACAACAAATTGTTTATTAAATCTTTTATAATTTCATAGTAGCCATTGAAATACTGTTTAATTGGTTCTTCACTCTGCACTAAAATATGCAAAACATAAAGGTACTTAAAATGTATTTGTTTCAGTGGTATATTTGGATCTTGTTTTGAGCATTTCATATGTAGGTTGACCTCTTTGTTGCCAGTGATTCAGGTTTCCATGAAATATTTGAATTCTAGAGCCTCATTACCTCCTGTTCAAGATCTGATATCCATGTGACCAGTGTTTTCAAGAGTGCTATATTTGTTACTGATTACTAAAAAGGGTGCATTCTCCTAGGGAAACACCAATGTTTATCTATCCCTACCTAAAAGAGCTCTGGGTTGGGAATCAGGATGTCTAGGTTTTGGTCTTGCATCTTCATTTATTTTGCTTTATAACTTTTGGAAAGCCACTTATTTTCCTGGGACTCACCTCCACATGTCAAATGAGGATTTGACTAATGAAAAAGTGAGGGAGGAAAGGACTCCCACAGGTTCAGGAGAATCTCGGTGGCAGGACAGCGTTGGCGACACGATTAAGACGGATGAAAGCAATCGGGTTTTCAGCCAGAGCTATGCATCATAAAGATTACTCTGGTCAGCTTTTGGGCTGTGTTTATTTTATACGCTTTGAGATCACACATAAAGTTGACATGGAAATCCATTCTCACCATCCATCTTTTTCTTAGAGACAATGTGTTTGATGTATAGTAGTGGGAAAGTACAGGTTTTTTCATGGGAGACAATTTCTCCATATTTCATTCATTGTTCTTTTATGTTAAAGTACTGTATCGAATCGGATCTGGGAAGGAGGAAACTTAGAAACTGTTCTGGCCTATTTTTGCAGGCACCTGTGTATGGGAATCTGAGTTAAAGTTTTAAAATCTTTAACATTAACTCACTATATACTGGCTTGTTATGAAGTGGCTTCTAGGATAATTTCTGTATTACTGTATGTAAGGCTGGGAATTTCCTAGGAGTTATATGGGCCTGTGGGGGACTCTGCCATTAGCCTGTATTGTTTTTCTGTGTTTCCCTGGGGCTGAGTAAGGATACTGATTTCAATAATTTCAGTAAAAGATAATGCTAGTGAGAAAAGAGTCACATATGGGAAACTGAGTGAAAACATCCATCTTTCTGACACCTACTGTGTGGGTTTTCAGAGCTGGTGATGAGCTGTGCTAAATGTCATAGGCTTTGATGGCTTCCTGAAAAAAAGTACATGCTAGTGGTCTTCACATAATTGAATGGTTGTCATATCGATGTCAAGATCACAGAATAAGAGCTATAAGGGACCTCAGAGAACATCTAGTAAAATTTTTTTTCATTTTACAGATAAAGAAACAGTACCAGGGAAATTAAATTTCTTTCCCAAGGTCACACAGATAGGGTCAACTATAGAACTTAAATGCAGCCCCTACAGTTCCAAAGTTAATGTTATTTTCCCTCTACCATGCTTGTTCCCAGAATAGGTAAATAATAGCTTTGGGTGGAAGTTGCAAAGATGTAAATTAAGGCTTGATGTTAACAGAGTTATTGAAAAATGGAATGAATTGTCTTGGGAGAGATTGCATTCCCCTCACTTGAGATCTTCAGGGAAAAGTAGCATTAATTTAATTCTGTTCAAATCAGTTCAGGTCTCTTCAATTCAACAGATTCCTCTTTAATATCTATTATATGCAAAAGCGCAGCTAGACTCGGAGAATAGAAAGACAAAAATGACAACAGTCACTGCCGCAAGCAGCTTATATTTTTACTTGGTGAGGACTTAACACATACACAGATAAGGAAATACAAAATGTATACACCAGGAGGCAGCTAGGTGGCTGAATCAGGTCTAGAGATGGGAGTTCCTGAGTTCAACTCTGATCTCAGACACTTCCTAATTATGTGACCGTGGGCAAGTATAAGAGGGAAAAGGGGTTTTTTGGTTGGATATATTAATATATTTTTTTTAAACCCTCACCTTCCATCTTGGAGTATTGTGTATTGATTCCAAGACAGAAGAGTGGTAAGGGTGGGCAACGGGGGTCAAGTGACTTGCCCAGGGTCACACAGCTGGGAAGTGTCTGAGGTCAGATTTGAACCTAGGACCTCCCATCTCTAGGCCTGGCTCTCCATCCACTGAGCTACCCAGCTGCCCCCTGAATATATTAATATTTAAAGGTGTGGTCACCAAGTATAAGAGGGAAAAGGGGTTTTTTGGTTGGATATATTAATATTTAAAGGTGTGGTCACCAAGTAACTGAATAAATACCAATTCCTAAAATGATTTTAGTAATTTATTTACAAAATATAGGAGAGAGTGGAAGTAGAGAGATGAGAATAGGGTAGAGTAAGAGATCTAACTTAACAAACTAGATTTTTATTCAAGTCTGGGCTTTACTCTGGCAGGGCTGCAGAGGCCAAGCCAGAGAGCCTAAAAGTCAATTAGCAAGGGGTTTATCCACTAGGGCTTCTCCCAATCAAGGGAGTCTCCCAGTGGCTAGTACCTCCATGGAAGTTAAGGTAGTCAGTCATCTTCACTCACCATGTGTAGTTCTAAGGGAAAGATTTAAGAACAGTCTCACTAAGGTCTCAGGTTCTCAGGTCCAGTGCTCCTCCAGGTTCAAGTCAGGAACAAGAAGAAGTCCTTCAGATCCAAGACATGAAGGAGAAGAGCCCAGCTGAACTCACTTAACTCTCTTTTATTTTATTTTTTTTTTGTTCCTTCTCCCTTGATAATCTTTTTTTTAAACATGTATTAATATTTGTTTTTAAATAGTTACATGATTCATGCTCCTACTTTCCCATTCACCCCCCGTACCCCCCCCCCCCCCATAGCCGACGCACATTTCCACTGGCTTTATCATGTGTCGTTGATCAAAACCTATTTCCAAATTGTTGATAGTTGCATTGGTGTGGTGGTTTAGTCTACATCCCTAATCATGTCCACCCCAACCCGTGTGTTCAAGCAGTTGTTTTTCTTATATATTTCCTCTCCTGCAGTCCTTCCTTTGAATGTGGGTGGCGTTCTTTACCATAAATCCCTCAGAGCTGTCTTGTGTCATTGCATCTCTGCTGGTACAGAAGTCCATTACATTCGATTTTACCATAATATATCAGTCTCTGTGTACAGTATTCTTCTGGCTCTGCTCCTCTCACTCTGCATCAGTTCCTGGAGGTCTTTCCAGTTCACCTGGAACTCCTCCAGTTTATTATTCCTTTGAGTGCTATAGTGTTCCATCACCAGCATATACCACAATTTGTTCAGCCATTCCCCAATTGAAGGGCATACCCTTCTTTTCCAGTTTTTTGCCACTACAAAAAGCGCAGCTATAAATATTTTCATACAAGTCTGTTTATCTATGATCTCTTTGGGGTACAAACCCAACAATGCTATGGCTGGATCAAAGGGCAGGCATTTTTTATAGCCCTTTGAGCATAGTTCCAAATTGCCAGCCAGAATGGTTGGATCAGTTCACAACTCCACCAGCAATGCATTAATGTCCCAATTTTGCCACATCCCCTCCAGCATTCATTACTCTCCCCTTCTTTCATTTTAGCCAATCTGCTAGGTGTGAAGTGATACCTCAGAGTTGTTTTGATTTGCATTTCTCTAATTATTAGAGATTTAGAACACTTTCTCATGTGCTTATTGATACTTTTGATTTCTTTACCTGAAAATTGCCTATTCATGTCTCTTGCCCATTTATCAATTGGGAAATGTCTTGATTTTTTATACAATTGATTTAACTCCTTGTATATATGAGTGATTAGATCCCTGTCAGAGTTTTTTGTTATAAAGATTTTTTCCCAATTTGTTGTTTCCCTTCTGATTTTGACTACATTGTTTTTGTTTGTACAAAAGCTTTTTAGTTTAATATAATCAAAACCATTTAATTTATATTTTGTAATTTTCTCTAACTCTTGCTTGGTTTTAAAATCTTTCCTTTCCCAGAGAACGACAAGTATACTATTGTGTTCACTTAACTTATTTATAGTTTCCCTCTTTATATTCAAGTCATTCACCCATTCTGAATTTATCTTGGTGTAGGGTGTGAGATGTTGATCTAAACCTAATCTCTCCCATATTGTTTTTCCAAGTTTCCTAGCAGTTTTTGTCAAATACTGGATTCATGTCCCAAAAGTTGGGCTCTTTGGGTTTATCATACACTGTCTTGCTGACATCATTTACCCCAAGTCTATTCCACTGATCCTCCCTTCTGTCTCTTAGCCAGTACCATATTGTTTTGATGACTGCTGCTTTATAGTATAGTTTAATATCTGGTACTTCTAGGCCCCCTTCCTTCACATTTTTTTCATTATTTCCCTTGATATTCTTGATCTTTTGTTATTCCAAATGAAATTTGTTATAGTTTTTTTCCAATTCAGTAAAGAAGTTTTTTGGTAGTTTGATAGGTATGGTACTAAATAGGTAAATTAATTTGGGTAGAATGGTCATTTTTATTATGTTAGTTCGTCCTACCCATGAGCAATCAATGGCTTTCTAATTATTTAGATTCAGTTTTATTTGTTTGGAAAGTGTTTTGTAGTTGTTTTCATATAATTGCTGTGTTTGTTTTGGTAGATAGATTCCCAAGTATTTTATATTGTCTAGGGTGATTTTAAATGGTGTTTCTCTTTCTACCTCTTGCTGCTCTCATGTGTTGGAAATGTAAAGAAATGCTGATCATTTATGTGCATTTATTTTGTATCCTGCAACTTTGCTAAAGTTGTTGATTATTTCTACAAACTTCTTAGTTGATTCTCTAGGATTTTTTAAGTAGACCATCATATCATCTGCAAAGAGTGATAGCTTGTTCTCCTCATTGCCTATTTTGATACCTTCAATTTCTTTTTCTTCTCTAATTGCTATTGCTAGTGTTTCTAGTACAATGTTAAATAATAGAGGAGATAATGGGCATCCTTGTTTCACTCCTGATCTTATTGGAAAGGCTTCTAATTTATCCCCATTGCATATGATGCTTTTTGATGGTTTTAGGTATATACTATTTATTATTTTTAGAAAAGGTCCTTCTATTCCTATACTTTCCAGTGTTTTCAATAGGAATGGATGCTGTATTTTGTGAAAGGCTTTTTCAGCATCTATTGAGTTGACCATGTGATTTTTGTTTGTTAGACTGTTGATATGGTCAATTATGTGGATGGTTTTCCTAATGTTGAATCATCCTTGCATTCCTGGTATAAATCCCACCTGATCATGGTGGATGATCTTCTTAATTACTTGCTGGAGTCTCTTTGCTAGTATTCTATTTAAGATTTTTGCATCTATGTTCATTAGGGAGATTGGTCTGTAGTTTTTTTTCTCTGTTTTTGATCTCCCTGGCTTTGGAATCAGTACCATATTTGTGTCATAAAAGGAATTTGGTAGGACTCCTTCTTTGCTTATCATATCAAATAATTTGTATAGTATTGGAATTAGTTGCTCTTTGAATGTCTGATAGAATTCACTTGTGAATCCATCAGGCCCTGGTGATTTTTCTTAGGGAGTTCTTTGATGGCTTGTTCAATATCTTTTTCTGATATGGGATTATTTAGGTATTCTATTTCTTCTGCTGTTAATCTAGGCAATTTATATTTTTGTAAATATTCATTCATATCTCCTAAATTTTTATATTTATTGCCATATAAATGGGCAAAATAGTTTTTAATGATTGCCTTAATTTGCCCTTCATTAGAGGTGAGGTCTCCCTTTTCATCTTTGATACTGTCAATTTGGTTTTTCTTCTTTCCTTTTTTTATTATATTGACCAGTACTTTGTCTATTTTATCTGTTTTTATTTTCAAAATACCAGCTTCTATTCTTATTTATTAATTAAATAGTTCTTTTACTTTCAATTTTATTAATTTCTCCCTTGATTTTTAGTATTTCTAATTTAGTTTTCATCTGGGGATTTTTAATTTGCTCACTTTCTAATTTTTTGAGTTGCATGCCCAATTCATTAATTTCTGCCCTCCCTAATTTGTTAATATATGCACTCAAGGTTATAAATTTCCCCCTGAGTACTGCCTTGGCTGCATCCCACAGAGTTTGGTAGGATGTCTCATCATTGTCATTCTCTTCAATGAAATTGTTGATGGTTTCTATTTCTTCTTTGACTAATTGGTTTTGGAGAATCATATTATTTAATTATATGATAATAATCATATAATTTAATTTTGATTTGCCTGTCCAGGTGCCTTTACTAATTATTGTTTTTATTGCATTATGATCCGAGGTTACATTTATTATTTCTTCTCTTTTGCATTTGTTTGCAATGTTTCTATGCCCTATTACATGGTCAATCTTTGTGAATGTACCAGGTGAGGCAGAGAAGAAGGTGTATTCCTTTTTGTCCCTATTTATTTTTCTCCACATATCAATTAAATCTAATTTTTCCAGGACTTCATTCACCTCTCTTACCTCTTTCTTATTTATTTTTTGGTTTGATTTATCTAGATATGAAAGAGGAATATTTAGATCTCCCACTATTATGGTTTTACTCTCTATTTCCTTCTTGAGCTCTACCAGTTTCTCCTTTATGAATTTGGATGCTATGCCACTTGGTGTATACATATTGAGCAGTGTTATTTCCTCATTGTTCATACTGCCTTCATACATACCTCCCCACTCCCCTGCTCCCCTTGGTTTATCCCTTCTGACTTTCTCAGTAGGGTTAGGTAGAATTTTATATCCCATTGGATAATATAGGATGTAATGACCTTCCCTGTCTTTTTTAATCATATCTCTTTTTACTTTGGCTTTGTCAGAAATCACAATTGCCACTCCTGCCTTTTTTTCTCATTTGATGCCCAAAAGATTTTGCTCTAGCCTTTAACCTTAAACTTGTGTACGTCCACCTGCCTCATATGTGTTTCTTGTAGACAACATATGGTAGGGTTCTGGTTTCTAATCCACTCTGCTATTTGCTTCCGTTTTATGAACGAGTTCATCCCATTCACATTTAGAGTCATAATTATCAGCTGTGCATTTGCTGACATTTTCATATCCTCCCCTATTCCTACCCCTTCTTCTTAAACTATTTCCTTTTAAACCAGTGATTTGCTTTAAGCCGGTATCCCTTATCCCCTCCCTTGATTAACTTTCCTTTCTACCCCCTCCCTTATTATTCCCCTCTTTTTATTTTTAAAGGCCTAATAAATTCCCTCCCCCTTCTTCTTCCCTCCCTTTTTTGACCTCCCCACTCCCCTGCTCCCCTTGGTTTATCCCTTCTGACTTTCTCAGTAGGGTTAGGTAGAATTTTATATCCCAATGGATAATATAGCTACTCTTCCCTCTCTGGGTTGATTACACTGAGAATAAGGTTTAAATATTACCTCTTAATGCTCTCTTCCTCTCTTTCTTATAATAGTGTTTGTCCCCTCCCCTTCCCATGCCCTCTTTGTGTGTAATAGAATATCCTATTTTTCTCATTCTCTCAAGTTTCTCTTGGTGTCCCATGCTATTCACCCGCCTCTTTCCCACCCCCCCATATCATCTTAGACCATTTAGTGTTCCACCCTCTCCCTATGAATTATTCTTCTGATTACTATAATAGTGAATACTATAATAGTGAATAGAGTTCACTACAGAGAATTATACATAGCATTTCTCCACATAGGAATACAGATAATTAGATCTTACTGAGGCCTTTAAAAAGGCAAATTTAAAAATTATGAGTTTTCTTTCTTTCCCCTCTGTTTCTTATTTACCTTTTCATGTTTCTCTTGATTTTTGTAGTTGGATATCAAACTTTCCATTTAGTCCTGGTCTTTTCTGTGCAAATACTTGGAAATCTTCAATTTTGTTGAATGCCCATACTTTCCCCTGGAAGTATATAGTCAGTTTCGATGGGTAGTTGATCCGTGGCTGAAGGCCCAGCTCTCTTGCCTTTCTGAATATCATATTCCAAGCCTTGCGGTCTTTTAGCGTGGAGGCTGCCAGATCCTGTGTGATCCTGATTGGTGCTCCTTGATATTTGAATTGTCTCTTTCTGGCTTCTTGTAAGATTTTTTCTTTTATTGGAAAGCTTTTGAATTTGGCAATTATATTTCTGGATGTTGTCTTATCTGGATCGAGTGTAGAGGGTGTATTATAGATCCTTTCAATGTCTATATTGCCCTCATATTGTAGAACTTCAGGGCAATTTTGCTGAATAATTTCTTTAAGTATGGAGTCCAGGTTTCTATTAATTTCTGCCTTTTCTGGAAGACCAATAATTCTCAAATTGTCTCTTCTAGCCCGGTTTTCTTGGTCTGTCACTTTCTCATTGAGATATTTCATGTTTCCTTCTATTTTATCAATCTTTTGACTTTGTTTTATTTGTTCTTGTTGTCTTGAGAGATCATTGGTTTCTTATTGTTCGATTCTAGCCTTTAAGGACTGGTTTTCGGCTATAATCTTTTGGTTTTCGGCTATGATCTTTTGGTTTTCCTTTTTAATCTGGTCATTTCTGGTCTTCAATTTACTTGTCAGTTCATTTGATTTCTTAGCCTCACTTTCCAATTGCAAAATTCTGCCTTTTAAACTGTTATTTTCTTGCCTGATTTCCTTTTGAGTTATTTCCTATTTCTCTAGCCAAATCTTTTCCAACTTTTTTGTCATCTCATATTTGAACTCTTTAAGAGCTTGTGACCAGTTTTCATTATTTTGGGAGTGTCCGGATGCTTGTTTTTTCTCCTCTTCTGTTTGCTCAGTTATCTGGATTTTCTCTGTGTAAAAGTTGTCGAGTGTTAAAGATTTCTTCTTGTTGTTGTTAATCTTTCTCTTCTGGCCTTCCTGACTCTGGGTTGCCATTGTTAGCCCAGCCTGTTCTCAGGTTTATCCTCACGCTGACTCAGGTCTGGTTTTTCTCAAGGTCAAGCTCCCTGGTGGACCCCCTTGCTTGATCCTCTGCCAGAGGCTCCTTTATAAGTCTCAGGGCGCTGCTTCCACAGTCGTATACCCGTCTGCACTGGTTCCCCATTCAGGGTTTCAGAGCCTTCGCTCATGCGAGCCTGTGTCCACCTCCGCTCATGCTTGCACTCGCGCCTACGCTCTGTGTCCACACTCAAAGTCTGTGCTCGTTCTTTAGCCTTTTGGGGTCCTAAGTCTTGCTGCTCTCAGGAACAGACCCTGGAGCTGCCAATGGCTCAATGGGTGCCCCAAACTTGCTCTATTTCTCTTGAGCTGGCTTTGGTGTTGTAGGTGGTGTGGTGTGGTGTGGTGTGTGTGTGTGTGTGTGTGTTTGCTCAGCCCGCGATTTATTGAGAACTGTTTCACCCCTTTATAGCATGGAAATGCCCCGATTCCACGTACCTTCCACACTGCTCCCTGTTGTGGGGTCCCTCCTTTCATCTGGATTTGTTTTTATGTCCCCTTGAGGAATCCCATATGTTTTGGTTAGGAGAGGTTAAGCGCTGCTTTTTACTCTGCCGCCATCTTAACCAGGAAGTCATGCTGGATCTTAACTCTCTTTTAAAGGGGCTTCTTTTGCATCACTTCCTGTGCCTTCCTCTTAGTTTATGTGTCCAATCACAACAGACGCTTTTCTTAGGACTGCCCAGGAGACAGTCAGTAAATTCTGATTCGTTATTCACTCTAGCATACGTGGGTCACAGACCTCCCAACTTGTGAGTTAAGTGGAATTATTTACACTTTTGGTGATTAGATTTGAGAATGGCCAAGGTAAATTTAATTTCCTTATCACACAAATCACTTGACCCCAATTATCTAGCCCATACAGCTTTTCTGCCTTGGAACCAATACTTAGAATTGATTCCAAGATGGAAGTAAGGATTAAAAAAAAACACAACAAAATATATGTAATTAATCCATGAACAAATATTAATTCAATCCTTTCCAGGCACTGTGTTAGGTTTTGGTGATACAAAGACAAAAATAAAACTGTCCCTACCATGAAGGAACAGTGTCCTTTTGAGGACACATGTATATATGTAAATATAAACACATAATTACAAAATAAATACAAAGGAAATTGGTAGAGAAAGATGATCATAGCTTTGGGGAGATCAGAATAGGCCTCATATAGAAAATGGCATTTGAACTAAGTTTTGAAGGAAATTAGGAATTCTAAGGAATAGAGATGCTGAGGGAATACATTATAAGCATGGGAAATAGCTTATGAAAAGGAACAGAGATAGAGGAAGGGGTGCCTGAGTGTGAGAAGGCCAGTTTTGCTGTATCGTTGTATGCATGAAGGGAAATAATACATATTAAGGCCAAAAAGGTAGGTTAGGCATAGGTTATAGAGTTTAAAAGTCAAATAGAAAATTTTATTTTAGATTCTAGGGGCAATACACAGACATTGGAATGGGGTGTGTGACACTGAGGGTATGGAGGATGTTCTGTAAGGGGAGATGTACTTGAGGCTAAGAGACCAATTAGGAAACTCTATCACAATAGTTTATGCTAGGGTTGAACTAGGGTGGTGGCTTTGGAAAGAGACAGAGAGAGAGGGAGAAAGAGACAGAGACAGAGACAGACAGACAGACAGACAGATGGACAGAGACAGAGACAGATAAAGACAGAGATAATGACAGAGAGACAATGAGAGACAGAGAGAAAGAAAAAAGAGAGTTAGAGACACAGGCATAGAGAGAGACAGAGATGGAGAAGGACAGAAAATGAAAGATATAGACAGACAGAGACAGAGAAAGAATTACTTAAGATAGGAAACTCCTGGAGGAGAATTTTTGGGCATTATGTGGAGGTAGAGGATGCACAGGTATGGGATTAACTCAGAGGGCAGAACCAATAGCAATAGGTGGAAAGCATGAAGGGTCAAATTTAGGCTTGATTTCAGAAACAAAATTATTAATAATTAGAGCTGTCATAAAGAGGTGGGTGATTCCTCTCATTGGAGGTCTTCAAGTGAAGATGGATTACCATTTATCAAGTATATTATAGTGAGTATTTTTTAAATAAATGAATTGGAATAGATGTTTGCTAAGGTCCCATTTATGTCAGAGATTCTGAAATTTTTCATAATGCATAGGGAGGATTATTTGAGATAACAGATATGGAAGCATTTTAAAAGTAATTGATTTTATATAAAGAGAATATATTATTATCATAATGATGATAATAGCATTGCTAATCCAATTTCCTTTACACTATGAAAAAGTCCAGGCCAGGTAAATAGAGCTATAGGTACAACTCAGACAGGATAAGAGTAGATAAATGCATTCATGACATAATGAAAATCTAAATGCCTTCCCTAGTGTATTTACTTAGCTAGACTGATACTGGTCTATTCACATGTGATACTGGACTTCTACTGTCAACATATTATCAATAGCAGAGAAATACAAGTCAACTCACTCATGTAATTAGCTGGATTGCTGGAGGCTGGGGGAGTGTGTTGAAAGCTTCATTCCTTTTTAAAAACTATAAATTAAATTTTTATTGACTTTAGTGTGAGATGTTTAAAAAAATCAATGCATCCATCTCTTACATCTTTTCTCCACTTTCCTACTCCTTAATGAGTTAGATAAACACAACCCTGACTCTTCTATGAAACCTGAGAAAATCTTGCAGAATTGGTGGGATCTTTATGTTTGGTTAATAATTTTCTTTTGTCTAACTTATAGGACCATAAGAAATATAATTCCAGTTAAATGATGGAAGACGTTTGTTTTCTTAATTGTTTCTCCAAATAAAAATTCTTTGATGGGAGAGTTTTGTCTTCCCATTAGAGAGTAAGCTATAGTGAATAGGGATTATATTCTACTTTGCACTTATATTTCTAGAGCCTAGCATGGTAACTAGCATAAATTAGGTGCTTAATTAATACCTACTAATTGATTAATATATTTCTAGATGATTCATCCTTTTCTCGGATGAGAGGCAAAAGTCATCCACAATCCTCTTCCAAATTCAAATTCTTAGAGATTATGTCATGGGGGCATTGGCTCTGAGGGATCCTGTCAAGCTGGAAACTTTGTGTGTATGAGAACAGAGTATGTCTATCACATGAAGACCAGCCCAGTTAAGTACAGATAAGTTTATCCTCAGAAGATTGACCACTAGGTAATGACTTCTTTGGTTACAGCAATGAATAAAAACCTCCTGAGTAATGGATGGAGATGCAAGTTGGTGGAGGGTGTACCTGCAATGATAAAATTATGGATATTCTGAAGCAAGGGGTAGAGATGGTGACATTTAAATTCTGAATATCTAGTTATATAATATTGCATGAAGCTGCATTGATCTCTGTGATTTTGCTGCATTTAGTTTAAGTGCAAGAATTTTGCTAGGCTGCAAGTTTAATGAAGGAAGAGATAATGTCTTAACTTATTTTGGCATATTCCTTCATAACAAGAGGGGGTCATACATTTAAAAAGTGCTAAAAAGTATTTGTTAAGTTAAATGTATCAAATTATTTTGAAGAGAAGAAATGAATGTCAACAAAATTTTCTAAAACTTTGAGATGAGACATGATGATGGTTTAAAGAGTTCCTATCTATCTCTAATTCTTTTTTAAAACCATTACCTTCCATCTTGGAGTCAATACTGTGTATTGGTTCCAAGGCAGAAGAGTGGTAAGGGCTAGGCAGTGGGGGTTAAGTGACTTGCCCAGGTCACACAGCTGGGAAGTGTCTGAGGCCAGATTTGAACCTAGAAACTCCTGTCTTTAGGCCTGGCACTCAATCCACTGAGCTACCCATCTACCCCCTCTCCCTCTAATTCTGACATAAAAATAAACTCATGAAGCTCATCTGCATGATTTTTTGCCTGTCTTTGTTCTGCCTGCCAAAATCATGTTGATGATGTACAGGATGGAAGGGAGCTGTGTACACCTGAAGAATGCCTGTGGCATCATATTTTTGGATGTTTTTGTTTAGCTCATTGGGCCATCAACTGATTTTTCTTATGCATGGCTTTATCCCTGCATAGTTCATGAATGTTTCTGAAATAAGCTTTTGTTATGGCCTGTAATATATGTATATATTATCATATATATATATTCAGTCCCCAATTATTAATATTCAGGAAAAGAAATGCATTGTGGAATAATGGATAGAAAGCAGGACTCAGAGTCAGAAAGACCTAGGTGAAGTCCTGTTTTGGACTATTTTAATTGTGTTACTTTGGGAAAACCACTTAACTTTTCAATGCTCTGGACAACTCTTTAAGACCACACACTTTAGTACAGTTCTTCATCTCTATTGGTAGAGGGAATTTCCTCAAGATTATTCCTTAAACATGTGAAATTAAGAGTCTGAATTAAAAAAAAAGAAATTCAGTCAATTTCTAGGTGGGTTGGAAATAATTTTGTTACTTATGAGATCATCAAATCTATCATTAACAAGAAAATAGCAGAAATAAATTTTGCTTATTCTGAAAAATGTGCTAGATGAGATGTGTGAAGGTTAAGCAGGATTTCACTGGAGATTGTTGGGAAGTGAGGGAGAAGACAGAGAGAGGAAAGTTGGCATTTCATTTGCAATGGATGAACAATTCACATAAATGATAAAACAGATATAGTACTAGATTTTTGTGGTGCTGAAGGACAGCTCCCAGGCTAAAGAAAAGGCATGCACTACTATATAGGCACTCATTGTTATACATTCTGTGAACCTGTGATCAAATACAAACACACACACATTTAAACTCACATACAAACCTAGTAAGCTGGACTGAAACCAGCCTGCTGACAAGTCATTATCTACCAACAAACCACAGTGTCTATATAGCCTTGAGGTGAAAAATATAAATGATTAACAAACTGGCTCTTTTGAAGTGACAGCCTTTAAACTGAGGAAGTAAAGAGCAATTAAAGACTTAACTTTCTTGATCTACAAAAAGGTGATGTGTGAATCTCCAAGTACTATTCAAGCTAACATTGGATGTGAAGATGCAAATACTTTCTAGGCAGTTTGAATTAGCTCCCCTGCTGGGTATCACTTTCAAAGTATTCTGTGAAGGACAGAAACAGAACCTGGGAGCCCTCACACCCAGTATCAGTCAGGAGACTTGAGAAGCTGGTCTGAGATTTTCCAAGGTATCAAATTAATGATTAGGGACTTGTCTTTTCTGAAAAAGGAAAACAGGTTTACCCTGAGAAGTCAAACTAGGAATGACTTTAGAAATTAAAGACTTAAAAAATCCCCTAAAATTCATCTTCCCATTCACAATTAAAGGTACATTAATGAAGAAGCACACTAAACATCTTTAGAAAGCTTCCAAAGAAAGTATAGAATTTATTTTATTTAGAGAGGAAGCCAATGCTTTGGCCTTTATCAGACTAGCTGCATAGAGACACTTTCTAATTGGTTGTGAATAGGCAGAAGATAAAAACAACTTTAACATCTTTAATATTGCCAGTTGAAAGCTCTTCTAAGGAACAAGATCCCTGTTTATTGACTTGGAACAAACGCATTTACTTAACAGGCTTTGGGATAATGACATTTTGATTAGAACTGGATTAGTTTCCAGGAAATTATTGAGATTTTGGTCACCTTGTGGCTTATTTATCAGGATTTCCTTGTTAAGTTTACTTTTAATTTTAGCTTAATTTCTGGTCTTTGGTACTTGACCTCTGCCATTTAAGGAAAAGATATGACTCTCTAGGAAGGGAGTGCTTGTATCATTAAAAAATTTCCATAGTAAATATATACAGTACTAATAATGATTTAAATTAATATTTTATATAATTTTATTTGTGTACTTATTATAATTTCATGACAAATAAATTGAGTTGAGTATTATGGATTGATATACTATTTTAACTTTACTTGTCTTTTTCACTCTCTTTTCTCTCTCTTGGTCTGTGTTTGTGTCTGAGACTATTGTACGGTGGTGCTTCAATGTTTGCCACTTTCAACAGTGAAGGCTGCAAAACATTGATTCCTTTTCATCAACTCCCAACTCTTGTCCATATAGTTCCATAAAACCTCTATAGGTGATCCACCCCAAGTTATGGGACTCTTCCCATGCATTTCATGACATTTTATGGATAACAGTGGAACAATTAGAACCACCTCTCATGGACAAATTACTGACACCTTTTTTTTGTAGTTAAACATATTTCTTTTTGTTTAACCCCTAAGTATCAGTTCTAAGGCAGAAGAGTGATAAGGGCTAAGCAAATGGGATTAAATGACTTGCCCAGAGTTACACAGCTAGGAAGTGTCTGAAGCCAGATGTAAATCCAGGTCCTCCAGAATCCAGGTCTGGCTCTCTATCCAGTGAGCCAACTAACTGCCCCTTTTAACATATTTCTAGTGGCTTTCTTTTTACCACTTCTCCTGTTTTCAACTGGTAATATTCTTCCTACCTACTAATGACAACTCTCTATTGCTCTTGGTAGGACCCTCAACTATAATTCTTCTGTGAATGTGCTGTAACATGATTGGTACCTATGTAGGATATCCAGAAAAACATTATTAAAAAGCTAGACCTTTGCTTGAGAGACAAGCATGGGGTATTATTACCACTGTACAATTTTCCCGAATCCAATCCAACAAATTCCCTGTTATTTGATAAATATATATCATGTTATTATTGTCTTATTTAATGTAATGATTTGGATGCCTTTAAAATTTTTTATATTTGTTAGAGGTGCAATACTACAGTTAAATTTAATTTAACCAATTCAAGAAACATTTACTACATGCTTATTTTCAACAGTGTTATTCTAGTTGCTGGGGGTACAAAGCAAAAATGAAACTTTTCTTGACTTGAGAGAGTTTATATTTTATTGGGGGTGAGAGAATATACTGTCCCCTTCCCCAGGTATGTAAATACAAAATATATATAGAGCAATATAAAGTAATGTTAGGAGGGAGATAGGGCTAAGTATTGGAAGTATCAGGAAAAATCTTGGGGAAGAACTCGTTACTCATATGGCCTATCACTGTTTGGTGTCATGGGTTCTTGAAGATTTCTCTATAGAATGCAAACTGGGCCTAGAAATTTATGGAAGGATTAGCCTAGTTACATAATAAGAGCAAATTCCCAGGGAATTGGGGATCAGGTAATGATTTTTTTTGCAGCATTTTTTGTGGAAATATGTAGAGACAAAAATATATAAATGAAGGAATTTCTACCCAGAGTAGAAATCTGAATCTGAGACTTTAGAAGCTTGGTTTCAATTCTTATCTCTATTCATACTTTGCTGAGTCATCTTTTAAAAAAATTTTTTCATCTATAAAAATTTTTACTAAAATTCATAAAAAAGACCATTTACTAAGGCTTGGAGCAGTTATAATAAAAACAATAACAGATGATATTTTTGTAGCACTTTAAATATGTTAACTCATTTGGTTCTCACAACAACTCTATGAAGTAGGTACTATCATTATCCTCATTTAACAAATAAGGAAACAAAGACCAAGAGAAGTTAAATGACTTGCCCATGGTCACACAGTTAAATGTCTGAAGCAGGACTGGAACTTAGTTCTTCCTGACTCCACATCTAACACTCTATCTATTATATCACGTTGATGTCATGTGTGGGAGGGTGCCCACACAGATGAAGTCATGGATTCTGAAAGTCCTGAGGTTATATATATGTTTAGTCTATACTATATATGAGGTTTTATATATATGTTTAGTCTATACTATAATCTATAATCAATATGATTAAAAAATTTTCCAAATCTAGTTTTTACTTTGACAACTTTAAAAAGTAAAAAAACTTTATTAATAGCCTATTTTTATTTTCAAAATTAACAATAACTTTTAAATTAAAAATAAATCTCTCATTTAGACCAGCAGTCCATTTTCCATTTAAAAAGTGTTATGATTGAAAATCTAAGCATTTTTTCTTTCTAGTATCATAATTGTTGTTTAAAAAAAACCCTACAAACCACAAAGAAACGTCTCCAAAACATGATGCTGAGGGTCCCATTGATCTGTATGCAAGCACATATGAAAATTGGCCCTTTCTGTATACATGATTGTCTTGTACTGTCACTTAAGTGAAACAGTTCAATTGGGTATGTGTCTGCTCATTGAACCTGTCTCCAAGCTTTAAGCCCTTCGGTAATGGAAGGAGAGAATAACTTCCTTATTGAGAAAAGGTAGTCTCACTGTGAGAAAGAAATCCTTTACTTAGATGTCCTTGGTTTCCTTCAAATTAGAAAATCTTTTCATTTTATCTTGGCATTAGTGTCATGTTATTTCCCTGGAACAAAGTGAAAAACAGAATGGGCTTGTGTTGTGTATGTTTGATTGGGAAGCCACAAAATTAGGGTATCAATGAAGGTCCAGGAATTTAGGTGCAATCTTGCTGCTGGTGATTTTCTTTAATTATTTCTCTCAATTATGGAGACATTTATAGCACTTTTATGGAAATTTATAGAGACAGAAATATGTAAATGAAGGAACCATGACCCACAGTATAAGGCTGAATCTGTGACTTGAGAAGCTTGGCTTCCATTTTTATCTTTATTTATACCTTGCTAAATGATCTTGGGTGCAATTATATGCTTCAGTTTTCTCATCTGCAAAGTGGAGATTATGGAAAAAAAGAATATGAAAAGTTATTTTTGATGCAGACTGAACTGAGAGGATACCTGTGGATATTGAGTTCACTTTTATTATTATTCAGTAACAAAATAATTACAAGAATCATGCACTTGATTTTCTTCCTGACTTCACAGGATCATAAATTTGGAGCTATAAGGAACCTTAAAAGTCTTTGAATTAGTTATAGAATTTTACAGATCAGGAAGCTGAGGTCCGGAGACATTATGGTCTTGCCCAAGGTCACATAGGTAGCATGCTTGATAAAGATAGTCCCAAGGGGGCAGTTGTATTTATATGTTTGTTTGACTCTATATTCAACAACAATAATATCTAGCATCTATATAGCACTGTGCTAAGTGCTTTACAAGTATAATCTTTTTTGATCTTCACAATAATCCTGGGAAGTGGATGTTATTATTATCCTTATTATAGAGTTGAGGAAACTGAGGTAAATAGAGATTAAGTGATTTGTCCAAAGTCACACAGCTAATAAATATCTGAGGTTATATTTGAACTCAAGTCACCTAGCTGCCTCACTTTACCAATTTAAATTAAATATTTATTAAGCATATACTCCATGCAAAGGCATGATACTGAGTATATAAAGATAAAAAATGAAAACCAGTCCTTGCCCACAAATAGCTTCAAGTATATATACATATGTAGGTCTGTGTGTACAGTTTGTGTTTATATACATAGTTTTAGTTGTCTATATGTATGTACATTATGTGTGTGTATATATATGTATATATCTATATTTTTATATATATTTGTATCTTTTATGGACTATTGGACTCGGTGACTTCTCAGCTCCTTTCCAATTTTGAGAATCTAAAATTCTATTTCATTCCTTTGCTCAAAACCTGATTACCCTGTCACCTATTGAATAGAGTACAAAACTCTTTAGCTTTGCATTCAAAGCTCTTCATGCTGTAACTATAACCTACTTTTCATTATTTTGTTTCTACTATTCCTTGAATCTCACTCTCAGCTCTAGTCACTGTCCCAGGAATGCAGCTTATGTTTTCCTATCTTCATTCAAACAATTCTTTCTGCTTAGAATGGATTCCTTACCTCAACCCGCCCCTCCCCCAATCTTCACTAGTCAAACATTTCCTCATCTTTCTAAGCATCCTCAAAAGCAGCCTTCTCCGGGAGATTTCCCTAATCATGTCGGCTAGAAGGAATCCCTGCCTTCTTCCCTAGGGTCTCATAGAGTTCTTTGTTCCTTATGCCCGTCTCTCTCCTGGTGCTTATCCCTCACAGTCTTCATTGCAGTATCTTCCTATTTTTCATACCTTCTGCGGGCTAGCTAAGGACAGGGACCCAAACTGTTTTTGTTCCAGTATAGGACTATGCACAAGTTAGATGCTCAGTAAATATTTGTTAAATGATTGATCCG
This sequence comes from Gracilinanus agilis, assembly GCF_016433145.1. Lineage (NCBI taxonomy): Eukaryota > Metazoa > Chordata > Mammalia > Didelphimorphia > Didelphidae > Gracilinanus > Gracilinanus agilis. The sequence continues at coordinate 265,579,422 of NC_058131.1, read as the reverse complement.
CTCCAAATTACCTTGGTCAACACTCTCCTTCCATCCCCTTCTCCTCCCCTTGTCTTCCCCCCCCCCCCCCCCCCC
>NC_058131.1:265497100-265579301 GCF_016433145.1 Gracilinanus agilis | reverse complement strand
TCTTCCCCCCCCCCCCCCCCCCCGGTCTTTTTAGGTGGTTTATTGTTCCTTGCTTCCGGAGGCTCTGAACTTCTGGTGCATTTGGAAAGAATTTCGGGGTCATTTTGCTTCATATATGAGAATTTTTTTGGGAGGGTAGTCGCTCCTCTTCCCTCAACTGCAGGCAGACTTGAGAAGGGGTGAGGCCAGAGTTGAGCTGTTCTTTCATTAGGTGTATTGCGCACGCGGTGCGTGGGTATAGAGGGAGGGCAGATAAGAGGGGATTTCCTAGGGGTTCCCTTTTAGGGGTCTGCCTTGATTTTCCTTATTGAGAGGCTAGCTTGGACTTTTAGCTAAAGGGACTTCTCTTCCTCAATCACTAACTCTCACTTGGGGCATAAACCCTAGACCCTCTTCTAGGGTTCTCAGCCAGAGAACACCCTCTTTTTTCTCTAACCCTTTCCCTCTGTCTGATTCTCCTGTCAGGTTGGCGAAGGGTTAATTTAGGGGAGGGGGTTGGGAAGGGGCGGGGGGGGGGAGCGGATGGTGGCCGGGAGGAGCCGTGACAGCCCTGGTAGAAGCCTGAGCTGCGGGCTCCTGGTGAGTGATCTAGCAACGGAGTGAGTGGGCTGAGCTGAGCCAAGCAGAGCCGAGCCTAGGCGATCTCAGCGTTTCCTTTCTCTCAGGCGCGCTGGGAGGTTGGGGAAGCTGCCGCAGAGCCTGCCTCTGGCCCTACATATACAGCACTACAGCTCATCAGCCCAGCTCTTCCTCTTGCTCTATCTCCTAGACTCGCCATGCTCATCCCTGGCCGAGGGTTGCGGTGCTGTCCATCGTTTCCCAGCATGCGCCCTCGCTGAGGCGCCCCCTCCTGCGCCCTTGAGCGCTAAGGGCCCCCTGCTCTAAGCTCCCCTTCCCTCCCCCTTCCATCCCCTACCCAACCTCGCCGGCCCTGGGCGCCCAGCCTCCCAGTGAGTTGGGGCGCAGCCCCGGGGGGCCAGGATGGTGCAGAAATCCCGCAATGGGGGAGTCTACCCAGGGCCCAGCGGAGAGAAGAAACTCAAGGTGGGCTTCGTGGGGCTAGACCCCGGGGCCCCCGATTCCACCCGGGATGGAGCGCTGCTTATCGCGGGCTCAGAGAGCAGCAAACGCGGCAGCATCCTCAGCAAGCCTCGCTCGGGCGGATCCGGCACTGGCAAACCCCCGAAGCGCAACGCCTTCTACCGCAAGCTGCAGAATTTCCTCTACAACGTGCTGGAGAGACCCCGAGGCTGGGCCTTCATCTATCACGCCTATGTGTGAGTGAGGGGCAGGCTGACAACCCCCCCCCCCCCCCCCCGCAGGGCCCGGCGGGGAACAGTTGCGTTGTATAGTTGTGGGACTGTTTGACGGAGGGGAGGTATCTCTGGGAGACTTAGAAGGATAGAGGTGGAATGGTTTTGGTTCTGTGGTGTCCATGTGAGGGCAGATATAGGGTGTTATTGAGCAATAGCATGTAAATGTGTTAGCATGGTGCTGCATGATTGTGATTGTGTGTCTGCGTGATACTGGCTTGATTGTATCTGTTCGTTATAGCATGTGATTGTGTGTCCGTGGGTGCTAGTATGTGACTATCATTGTATGTGATTGTTAATCTGTGGGTGGCACTATTTGGCTGTAAGTCTTATGTGGTCTCTGTGATTAAAATGCAGAATTGAACAATTATCAGAAAAAATCAGGCTCAAAGATTGTCCTTTGAAGTTGTACCAGGTATCCCAGAAAAATGCATCTCTATTTTGGAGAAGATGAAGATAATGGCGAAATCTGATTGTCTTTGCTGTAAGATTGATTTTGGTGGGCTAACTCAGATGTAGTTTCCAGGTCCCTGGTCAACTCTCCTGGGTTTGGGAACTTTTAGCCCCTATTTCTGCTATCCCCCCTATCCCAAGGATCCTTTCCCACCAACATTAATTCTGAAATTCTGATTTCTCTCTCCATCTATCCAGAAAAGAGATGAGGAGATTCGTTTCCTCATATCAATTCCCAGATCCTTACCTTAGGAGTCTTCCTAGGCATTGCCCGCCTCCCATTGATGGCCTATCTTCTTAGTCCCATCTTCTCCTATATTTCTAAGGAGGTTGTGGCAGGAATAGCTATTTCAACTAGAACAAAGGCTCAGACATCTGGAGGAAGCTAGAGGAGGTAGATTTTTGGGGAAATTTGCTTTCTCTTAGCCGTCTCTCTAGGCTAGATCTTGCTAATATATCCTCATCTATATAGCCTAGTCAAGATTCCCTCCCCTCCACTGGCATCCCTGAACTAAAGGCAATCTTCTCTAGGAGCAAGGTGGGCTGGGCCATCCTTTCTCTATGGCACATGATTTTTCTCACTTAGGTTGACCTTTGTATTTAGGGCCTATCTATTGTGTTCAAGAGGAGGGACTCAGAGATGAGAAGCCCACATCAGCCACACTTGGGGAAGCAAATGCTTGAGCAGTTAAGTTTGACACCCTTTCCTTTACTAACCTTTATCCTGGATTGTCTCCAGAAAAGGTGGTTCATTTACTGAGTAAGAGAGCTTTTAGCATTATGATGGTGCTCATCCAGGAACTCAGGAGATCTTAGGCAGGAAAGGAAAAGAGAGAAAAAAGTATAGATTAGAATGTGAGAGCTGGTAGAGAGGATGTGTTTGTAAAGTTGGAGTGGGGGTGAGAGGTACAGAAGGAAATAACTTGCTTATTTTTAATAGGTTATGTCACCTCCCTGGTCTCAGTTTCCTTGTGTGTCAAATGATAACTTTAGACTAAGTGACCTCTAAGGTCTTTTCCATCTCCAATTCTTGTGATCTTTTTTTTCTTATTTTAAATTACAAAGTAGAAAATGCAGTTTTCCATAGTACATCTAGAGACATCCTCAAACTGAAAGCTGCAGGGTATCAGCAAGCCATATCCAAGAGTGATAGTTATTTCTGTGGCTCTGAGATCCCCCACTGTCTGGGAGCTTTTCTCAACCCAGGGCCTGTTTTTCTAATCAGACCCAAACGCACATACTCTCTTTGTGTGCATTTGCATATGAGTAGGTGCAAATGTGTGTGCAAGTAAAGCATACAGATTCTTCAAATACAGGTGAGTTTCTTGCCTTTCTTTTCTATGATCCTGCTACTGTCACTTAGAGTGGACCAAACCCAATAAGTGTGACCAGGATACAGCCATTTTGTGAGTGAATGCACTATGAGAAAAAGAAGAGAGAAGGAGAAAGCTCTGAGCAAGCATATCTTAAAACAATCATATACTATCCCTATAAGGGATGAAATTGAGAGACCAATTGGTTGATATTGTGTGTAACTTTGCTGATATTTGTGTTAGAAGAGGTCTGTATAAAGCTTATGTGGGAAGGATGAGGGGCTAAGTAGACACAAGGATGCACTCAAGGATACTATATAGCTAGTCAAAGCCATGAAACTCTTAAGCATAGTTTTGAAGAGGTTGGGGTGGTGGTGGTCCAAGGAACAATTCTCTTCCATGGGAGTTATAGCAAACAGCACCCCTGTCTTGGAATCTCATGGGGGCTCCATTATCCTTGGGGAAAAAAAGGTTTCCTCTGTGCTTCATTCTGGGATATGTATCAGAGATTTACAGCAGAAAACCCCAAACTGAAACAAACAGAAGTTAACATGGCTAGTTAGCCCCCATCTATGTGATTAATCTGGTTACCTTCCTCATTGAATATGCTGACCAATTAAATCCCCTTGAAAAAGCATTTCATTTCATTAGGATGAATGACTCTACAGTAATGGCCTGGATATTAGTGCCAAGGGAGACACATATATCACAAGAAAGCTTTCAGTCCAGGGCTAGATTTTTTTATCCATGGATTTGTTTTAGGGGAGAGGGATAATTGTTCTCATTTACTCTGAGTCCATGCCTTTTGGGGATGAGGTAAGAAAACGCTTTGAAGAAGAGAAAGGTTGGCTTTAAGTCAGATCACCTCTTGGATTGATGCATATATATCATCTAGCATTTATATAATGCCTACTATGTTCCAGGCACTGTGCTAGGTGTTTAATAAATATTTCATTTAATTCTCATGACAACCTCGGGAGGCAGGCGCTATTATTATCATCCTCATTTTATAGCTGAGCAAACTGAGGCAAACAAAAAATAAAGGACTTGCCCAGGGACACACACTAGTATGTATCTAAGGATTTGGACTTGGATCTTCCTGACTCCAGGCCCAGTGTTATGGATATATCTTTTCAAGAAAAAACAAAATAAAACTTATTTTTTGCTTGTTTTCTGTGGTCCATTTATTTAACTTTTGATCACTTCATGTTCTAAAATTCTATCCTCTCTCACAGATACTGTTATATTTTCATTAACGTGACTTGGAGATACTCAGAAGGTGTTGGCAGGATTGAGATCCTCCCTTGAGAGGATGTGAGATGAAGTCTCTGGAGATAATGATGATAATACTGCATATTTCTGTAATATCTTAAGGTTTTCTTTACTCATTTGAGTCCCACAGCAGATCTGTGAAGTACAAATGTTATTGCATCCATTTTATAGATGTAGAAACCGAAGCTCAAGTGATTTACTAATGGTGACATAGTTCAGAAATAGCAGAGCCTAGATTTCAGTTTTGCTTTCTCCTCATTCAACACTTCCTCTGCCTTCATCTCTCAGAGGCAGTTTTGTATATGGAGACTCAAATTCAACAGATATTTATTAGGCATCTACTATATGTAAGGTACCACACCAAACATGGGGATACTGTAGAGAAATTACTTAGTCCCTGCTTTTGATGAGCTTACAATTATATTGGCTAGCTTTCCCACTAGTTCCTCTTTGGACAAAATGCAATGTGATTCTCCAGTATCCACAAGTGCAAGACCTTTGGCTTGGTGTCCATGCTAGGTTCACCAAAGGGATAGGTTCTCTATATTATCCCCAGGGAATGTAGCTCTGTTTCAGACATAGCTTGAGATAACATAAAGGGAGTATCTGTGTGAGGGATGCCTTTGGAAGACTGATCTCAGTGCAGAGAAGAAACTAGAGCTACTTTTGTTTTGGTGCCCTATGCCTGCATTAATCCTGGGTTTTCCTATGGAAATGTCTGAGTACTGGGTCCAGTAGCCAATTTTGTTTAGTCACAAACATAAAGGGAGAGGTAGACTGTTATTTGGAGCAATTCTGTATTTCCCATGCTTGGGTCCCTTTTTCTTTTGAGATTCTAGTGTAGAGTCCTTAGTAAGGATTTAAAAGAAATATTGGAGATTGCATGATTGAAACTCTAATTACTAATGGTTCCTTCCTCAATCCTTTCATCCTTTCCTCATCATGGGCTACATTAATATTTTTCAGATTCTCAGAAAGCTTGCCTACTGTGCTCAGACACATTTCAACTGATATGTGGTAGATGATTGCTTTCTTCCACCTCTAAAAATATTTTTGTGAATGTTAAAGACTCAACCAACAGCCAAATGAATGTAATGATCATAATAAATGTTATGTATAAAACATTTTAAACTTTGCAAAACCCTTTTATATATATTATCCAATTTGTTTTCCTATGTTTCTTATTGTTATCCTTATTTTATAGATTTAGGAGTTTAACTGCCTAGAACTGCATGAACTCAGTTATAAAATGCTTTTCACAGAAACAAAGTCAACTCTAAACAATTGAAAAATATTTTACTTAAATTAATCTACTTATTCAGGGCCATACCAATCAAACTGCCCAGATAAGGAATGTGAGGCTCAGAGAAGTTAAGATTAGCCATGATCACATAGCTAAGGAATATGAGGTCAAATTTAAATTCGAGTCTTCTGGACTCAAAATTCACCATTCTACTCTATTACCTAGTTACTTTGTATGTAGTTATCATAATTTTGTTTTCATGTATGTCTATATTAAGGCTGGTAGGTGGCACAGTGGATAGAGTGCCAGGCCTAGAGACAGGAAGACAAATACAAATACAAATACCACTTCAGACACTTCCTAGCTGTGTAACTTTGGGCAAATCACTTAACCCTTTTTGCTTCAGTTTCCTCATATGTAAAATAAGCTGGAGAAAGAAATGGCAAATCTAGTATCTTTGCTAAGAAAAACTCAAATGGGGTCATAAAAAGTCAGACATGACTGAAAAATGACTGAGTAACAAAATGTCTATATTTGGACTCCTTACAGGGAAAGGGGTATAGTGGGCACTCAGTAAATGCCAGTTGAACTGAATTTATAATGAAGTTGAAGATTGGATTCTGAGTTTTCTGTGTGGCATTTGCTTCCAAGTTACCACCCTACTACTGAGAAGATGATGCTGTACTTCTTCCCACTCTAATCGTATCTCTAGGAAGAGATATTGCAATCAGGAAATCAGGAACAAGTTGGGGATGAGGTCATGAAAGAAGGAGGCTGCACTACTTATCTGGGCTCAGAATGGTAGTTAGTAATAAAAAGAGGTATGCCAGATAGCTTTTGTCTTTTTGGTATCATAAGCAGATGGGAGCTCCTAATCCTCTATAGAATATCCTGTGGAGAGACGAATGTGCTTGGATGTAATGACACAGCACCTAGGAGACAAATCCTACAGGCATGAATCCTCAGCCAGCTCTTTGAGGGTGAGTCTTTCAATAGGGTCTCTTTTTGTTAGGCCATGGAGAGCAAACACTTAATAGAGTATCTTGTCACCATTATCTTCTCATGAACAACACTAAGCTGATATAAGCCAGATTGAGATTCAGTGGGAATTGCTGGAAGAATTTCTGATGTTTCTGAGTTTTTCTCATGAGTCAGAGGTGAATTTCAGGTCAGTCCTAAGGTGGGGAGAGAGGAAAGTGTATAGTTCCCAAAATGAGACAGAATGAGACCTTATGGTTCTTATGGTTTTTCTGGTCATCAAAGGCAAGGGACTAAGGTATTGCTCTAGGAGGCTAACCTTATTTCTTCTTGGAATTTATTTTTTCCTTCTATGTATGACTTTAGGGCTGAGATACCATGATTGATAGCTAATATTCTTCTCCCAAAGTGAATAAGATCTCACTTTAGTATTATTATTTATCTAGATTCTCTCTCTCTCTCTCTCTCTCTCTCTCTCTCTCTCTCTCTCTCTCTCTCTCCTTTTTGGTAGGGCTTCAGGACATTTTTGTTGAAGAAAGGATAAAAGTAGATGGAAGAGCCTGGAAGTGCTGGTTGTGAGTTGGATGTAAAACTCTTAATTCAGGAGGCTGAATGTTTGGACAGCTCCAGGCCTCTCTGGCTCAGTGCATAGGTAGGCAGTCAGCCAGGCATTATTCAGAAATCTTGATGAAGAGGAGTATTAGCAGAAATCATGCAGGCAAACATAAACCTCTTCACATGGCACAGAAACAAGCAATTGGATATCTTAGGATATCCTTCTCTTTTTTTCTGGCATGGGAAAGAATTTTCCCCCTCATCCTTTTCTTTTCCTTTGGGACAAAGCTTTACCTGAAAGGGATTATGTTATAAATTTTGGTGTTTTAAGGATACCTCATTAAAAAGCACATGCTGACTATATATATATATATATGTGTATATATGTGTATATATATATATATATACACACACATACACTGCTGATTATATTCTTTAACATTGGTTTCCCTTTGGTACTCACTTTTGTTATGAGTGTTTGTTCCTCTGGTTTTGGAGCATTTCAGATGGACACTTGGGCCTAAAACCACAAAACAATGTTTTTTAGTATATCTAGTTCGTGTGTATCATTGTTATAATAAGGGCAACTAGGTGGCACAGTAGACTGAGCAGTAGGCCTGGAATGAGAAGCCTCGAGTTCAAATGTAGCCTTACACACTTACTAGCTATTTGACCTCTGGCAAGTTACTTAACTTTTATTTGCCTTGGTTTGCTCAACTATAAAATGGGAATCATAACAGTACCTGCTCCCCCCAGGGTCATTGTGAGGATCAAATGAGACAATATTTTATAGTGTGTGCTATATAAATACTATCATTATTGACATAATTGTTGTACATCATTGCAATCACATTTAAAGAATCTCCTTAGAGGTCTGAGTGGCTAGTTGCATGGGTATAGTTTTAACTTAATTAGATGACATCACCAGTACTATATTGTTGCTACACAACTCACATAATAGAAGTTTGGAAAGCCAGTCTATAAGTCAAGGAGACCATTTTGCCAGTTTTAATTTGCTTGGAGTAGCTTGAAGTGAATTGATAGTCCAGCCATGGTAATTGGTTAATTCCAAATTGGGGGATTGGCTGAACTTTCCATGGACTGAGCACCACTTTTATTTGCTGAGATGAAATTATATTAAGTGGGATTGATGGAAAGGGCTGGAATTGATATTGAAGGCAGCCATTCATTGTTGTTGACATTTAGGGCTATAGCTGGCTTAATTTAATGAAAATATAAATTTATATTTTCTATGAAGCTAGGTTAATATTACTTTTATGAATCCATTTCACCTTCAGACTGTAGTCCATATGTGATGCTGGGGTACTCATTTTTGCCATTTTGAGAATAGTGCACAAAGAAGAGAGAGAGAAGAGAGAAGAAGTAGAAGAAGAAGAAGAAGAGAGAGAGAGAGAGAGAAAGAGAGAGAGAGAGTGATGACCATTGAACCATGCTATTTAATTCAACAAATATTTCTAAAGTACTATTTTCTCAACATTGTACTAGGCACTGGGAAAATTTAGATAAGATGTAGTTCTTACCCATGTATGTCAGTGACACATATGTTGTTAAATAAGAATAATACTTGATTAAACACATTAGACACAAAATATCGTGCTTTGAGGCTTAAGGAGGAATGTTGCTATCAACTGGAAAAATCAGAAAAAGCTGTGTATGACTTTTGAATTGTGTTTTAAAGAATAGCCTCTGGTGATGGAAATGTACTTCTAACCAAGGTAATTCATTTCACTTTTGACTAACTTTTGCATTTTATTAAAAATGGAGTTCTTATATTTAGTTTAATTCTTTTTGAAATAGAACTCTCTGCAACTTCTCAGTATTTTCAGCTCAGCTCCCTGTGGCCAAGCAGAAAGAATCAAATACCTTGTCCACATGATTTCCCTTCAAATATTTTAAAATAGTTGTTCATTTAGCTGTAGTCTGTTCTCCAGGCTAATCAGTCCCAATTACTCCAGATATGCTTATATTGCATAGTGTCTAACCCCCTTTACCACTATCTGGAGGGTTGTGTAGCTCTCATCTGGATTCTTTCCAGTCTGTCAGTATCTTTGTTCAAATGCAGCAGTAAGAATAGGGCACAATACTCAATAATTACATCCCTTACATCTTATTCAATGAATGATTTTCCAGGGGTGGGTCTAACCAGGACAGAATATGGCAAGATTATTTACTTTATATGTTGGAGCCATTATACATCTTTTAATGCAACTTAAGATCTCATTAAATTTCTTAGCTGCCCTATCATACTGAACTTGGAGTCCCTCCCTACTCCACATCTCCTATTTTTTTCACATGAAGTGTTGTCTACCCATAGCCACTCCATCTTGTACTGGTAAAGTGGGATTTAAAAATTAAAATCCAAGAATATGCCTTTAAATTTATCCCTATTAAACATAATCTTATTTAATTTGACTTATTATGTGAGGTTATTGAGGTTTTTTTGATCTTGACTCTTACATATTCCTCCTTAGCTTTTCATCATTTGAAAATTTGGAAAAAACCCATACCATTCCTGTCTTTATCCTAGTCATTGACAAGGGAATAGAGATAGAAATTGGACCTGTGATTTCATTTGAATAGGGAACTTTCAGATGAGGAAACTCTCTATTAATGCATATCAGCACTTTCTCTGTAATGCATATTCTTAGAGAGTCACCATTGAGAGGTTAAATGATTTGTCTAGGGTAACTCAGCATGTGAATCCAGGTTTTCTTGGCTCTTAGGCCCACCCTGTCCACTAATACATGTTACATTTCATGTCATTAATAAAAATTAAATAGTAAAAGACTGAGGACAGATCTTTGGGGAACTCTACTAGACTTACTTTTAAATTGACAATGAGCTATCAGTGACTATCCATTGGGATCTAATAAATATGTTAATTTTGAAGTGATTTAGCTATACTATCATCTAGCCAACATCTCCACCTTGTTCACAAGTCTAGATAAAATATGTTTGTAGCTTTCCAGAAAAGGAAATTATATTAGTATGGCATAAACTATTCTTAATGAAAGAATCTTGGCTACTAATCTTCATTGTTTCTCTTTTTTTACATTCACATTGAACTTGGAATGAGGAAGATCTGAGTTCAAATTCTGAATCAGGTCCTCTATGACCCTGTGCAAATCATCTAATCTTTTTCAGCTTCAGTTTCCTCATCTATAAAATAAGAATAATAATAGCACTTTCTTAATAGGGTCATTGTAAGTTTTATATGAGATAATATATGTAAAATACTTCAAACTTTAAGATACAGTATAAATGTTAGCTGTTATTATTATTGATAATGATGATGATGATGATGCATTTTACATTTTGCAAGGAATTGAAGTCTTATAATTTTGAATAATTTAAGACTTATAATTTTAAGAATTGATTCTTTCCCTTTTTTGAAAACTGGAATAACATTTGCCTTTCTCCAGCACTACATCTCCATTTTCCACAATCTTTCAAAGCTTACTTCTAGTGACTTAGCAATGATTTTTGCTTATTTTCTCAGTACCTTTCAATATTGTTCAGATAGCCCAGGAGATAAACTTATTTAGGGTATGTAGATGTTCTCTTATTATAGTTTTATGTTTCTTGGAGTTCCACTTTGTAATGAATAGATTTTGTTCTGTATTATCTAGCATAAGGATAATTTTTCTTAGAAGAGAAAATAGAAGCAAAGCTTTCCAACTCCTGTTAAAAGCATCCTATTTCTTCCAAGTAATAGTCCTAGTCCTTCTTTGATTTTTCTTTTTTACCAATGTATTTTAAAATATTTTTGTTGTTCTTAGTACTTTGGTGCTTTTATGATAGGCCTATGCCATTATTTTGTATTCATCTTCCATTTTTCTTTTTGACTCCATATTTTATGTCTTAAAAATCCAAACAGATTCAAATGCATAAGAAGAGCCATCTCTAACAGATAAGTGGTCCAAGGACATGAACAAATAGCTTTTAAAAGGAAAAAAAATCAAGCTATCAACAACTAAACAAAAACATGCTCCAAATTACTGATAAGAGAAATCCAATATTAAAATAAATTTTTAGTTCTATTAGATTAATGAAGATGACAAAAAGGAAAAATGATAATTATTTTAGGAGATGTTGGAGTACAGATACACTAATACATTGTTGGTGGAGTTGTAAAATGGAACATCCATTCTGGAAAGCAATTTGCAACTATATCTTACCCTTCCAAATCACTTAATTGTCCATTTCTTTTGATTTAGAAATATTACCACTAGACTTTCTCTCCAAAGAATTAAAAGAAAAAGGGAAAGGGCCAAATTATATGGACAAAGAATATTAGTGACAGTAGGATTTTTTTGTTGTAACAAATAAACTGGAAAGTTTTAAAGGGAGTACATGCCAGGTGGAGAATGACTGAACACCTTTTGATATATGAAATGTGATAATTAGATTAAGTCTCTACTGCCCATCTTTAGATTTAATCACCAAAGGTGAGAGTACCTCCAATCTTGGGAAGTCCTAACCCTTGTGTACTGGAGTGAGTGATGAATCAGAATTAACTGACCTTCCCCCTGGGCAGTCTATGAGAATCGTCTATTGTGATTGGACATGCAAATTAGGAGGGAGGCACAGGAAGTGACGCATAAGTGACCCCTTTAAAAGGAGAAGGTCCTCTGTCAGCTGAGATCTTCGATGGAATAGCATGTCTGGTGACATACTTCTAGTTCATGGAGGAGTGTTGGAATGCTGAGACCCTGGTGAGACTGCTTCCCTTTGAATTGTCAAGTGGGTAAGTTAGGCTGACTCTCTTTTTCTTCCCTTGGTGTTTCTGGAGGTTCTACCCTCAGGGAGGCCTTTCTTGCCTCTCTAATTTTAAAGGCCTTGTGGCTAGAAGCTTTGTTTAATTAACCTCTGTGCCCCTCTGCTGGGGCCTCTAAATTCTTACCTGGTCTGGGCCTCTGGTCCAGGTCAGAGTTTATTTCTCTCAATTTCCTTACCTTCAACCTTCCTAATTGTAAATAAATTTCCATAAAAGTAAATTTTGACTTGAGATTGTTCTTAATTGAGGATTGATAATAGTTCAATCCTCTGGCAACTATTTTTAATATATTGAACCCATAAAACCCCTTACAGAACATTCTGTGATATTGAATTTTTAAAAATGGTGAAAGGAATGGGTTTGGAAAAAAACCAGAGAATACTGATAGGAACTGATTTAGAGTGAAGTGAGAAGGACCAGGAAAACAATTTCCATATCTAGGACATTGTATAGAAAAGCAATCCAAAAAACTCTAAAAGAAGTTAAGAACTCTATTCAATTGCAATTGTAACTGGTCTCCAATTGCAGGCTCCAGATTCCAGGGTTCTGAAGATAAAAAACATTTCCTATTTCTTGACAGAAAGGTGATGAACCAGAGGTGAAGAACAAGACATATACAGAGAGACATATATTTGACTTTTGATCACTTTTCATTTTCAGGGAAAGGGAAAACTCCAAGATCTCTTTCCAAGGTTTGATCCCTTTCCCACCTAATACTAGTTCTACAATAAACATGCATAGAGAATAGCAAAGAAACAAATTTATCTAAATCATAGAAAAACAGAAATCAGAGAAGGTATAAATAGGAGAATGTATGCCTGACAATATAGAGTGAAGGAGATCTCCTTTTATGAGTGAGATAACAGGTTAAAGTGTCCTGGATCTCATCCAGGGGGAATACTCCATGAATTCCCTAGAGTAGTAGATTTGAAATGAGGATATGACAGAGGCTATCCAGTCCTTTCATATCTTCTTACCTCTCACTAGCCATGCCCTATCCCTCAAGCGGGAAAGGGCATTCAATCCCATCAATTAGGAAAGAGTTCCATACCAATAGCCTTTGGAACAGGAACTACACTATATTATACTTCAATGACAGTTTTGTCATCTATTTTTGTCTCTTACCTCTTTCTGGTGGTCTTTAGTTTTTTTTCTTCATTGATCTTCATCTTAGTGCTACTTCTTCCCCACCCCTGCCCCTTTCTCCTGTTCCATCTATTTCCTCACATAAGTACATTTTCTTAAATAAAATTGTACTAACCTTCCTTTTCCATCCATTCCGTTCTTTTTGGACAAGTTCAACCCTTCCATAACTATATTGTGGTCATGAGTCATATCCCATTAAGTATCAGTGTTACCTATGAAATTAAATTTTCTGATTTTAATTAGGATATCCAGTTCACCTTGCTTTTTATCCATTATTTTTGAATTATTATTATTTTTTTAAACTTCTATTGGACTCTTCCAGCCCATATGCTTTGATTTTATTTATTTATTATTTTTTTAAGCCCCTAACTTCTGTATATTGGCCCCTAGGTGGAAGAGTGGCAAGGGTAGGCAACGGGGGTCAAGCGACCCACCCAGGGTCACACAGCCGGGAAGCGTCTGAGGCTGGATCCGAACCTAGGACCTCCCATCTCCAGGCCCGGCTCTCAATCCACTGAGCCACCCAGCTGCCCCCTGAATTATTTTTTAACATTTAATAATATTTATTTTTTAGAAAAGTTAACATGGTTATATGATTCATGCTCTTACTTTCCCCTTCACCCCCCAAACTCTCCCCCACCATGGCCGATGCGTATTTCCACTGGTTTTAACATGTGTCATTGATCAAGACCTATTTCCAAATTGTTGATAGTTGCATTGGTGTGGTAGTTTCGAGTCTGCATCCCCCATCACTGTCCATCTCAACCCATGTGTTCAAGCAGTTGCTTTTTTCTGTGTTTCCACTGCTGCAGTTCTTCCTCTGAATGTGAGTAGAGTTCTTTTCCATAAATCCCTCAGAATTTTCCAGGGTCATTGCATTGCTGCTAGTACAGAAGTCCATTACATTCAATTTTATCACAGTGTATCAGTCTCTGTGTACAATGTTCTTCTGGCTCTGCTCCTCTCACTCTGCATCAGTTCCTGGAGGTCATTCCAGTTCACATGGAATTCCTCCAGTTTATCATTCCTTTCACCACAATAGTATTCCATCACCATCATATACCACAATTTTTTAAACCATTCCCCAATTGAAGGACATACCCTCATTTTCTAGTTTTTTGTCACCACAAAAAGCACGGCTATAAATATTTTTGTACAAGTCCGTTTATCTATGATCTCTTTGGGGTACAAACCCAATAATGGTATGGCTGGATCAGAGGGCAGGCATTCTTTTATAGCCCTTTGAGCATAGTTCCAAATTGCCATCCAGAATGGTTGGATGAGTTCATAACTCCACCAGTAATGCATTAATGTACCAATTTTGCCACATCCCCTCCAACATTCATTACTCTCCCCTTCTCTCATTTTAGCCAATCTGCTAGGTGTGAGGTGATATCTCAGAGTTGTTTTGATTTGCATTTCTCTAATTATTAGAGATTTAGAGCACTTTCTCATGTGCTTATTGATAGTTTTGATTTCTTTATGTGAAAATTGCCTATTCATGTCCCTTGCCCATTTATTGATTGGGGAATGGCTTGATTTTTTATACAATTGATTTAACTTCTTGTATATTTGAGTAATTTGACCCCTGTCAGAGTTTTTTGTTATAAAGATTTTTTCCCAATTTGTTGTTTCCCTTCTGATTTTGGCTACATTGTTTTTGTTTGTACAAAAGCTTTTTAATTTAATATAATCAAAATCATTTATTTTACATTTTGTAATTTTCTCTAACTCTTGCTTGGTTTTAAAATCTTTCCTTTCCCAGAGATAGGCAAATATGTTTTCAATAGTTCTATGGTGCACTCCATTCCTATACTAAAGGCCTATCATTCTCATAGATTGAGCTGAGGTCTTAAAATTTAAATTCATTCTTAGATGCCAGCTTTATAAGTAATTGTTTGTGTCCCAGATGTGTCTTTATCTTTTGAATTGTATGCTTATAGTCAGCAGCAGTAATGGAAATACTACCTTTGCTACTAAGGTCTTCATTCTGTATCTTGATCAGGTCATAATCCCTAGCAATACTTTCTAAGTAACTTCTGTAAGTAACACTTGTCTCCCCATGTGAATTGCCCAAACTGATATAGTAGCCATTAGTTTTGATAAATCTAGGGAGGTATGCCTTTACATTCTGGATATTTTCCTCCAGAAGATAGTCAAGCCCTTTATTATTAATGTTAGTTTGACAAATAACTTTCTTAAGTGTCTTTTTCCAGGATTTCTTCAATAATCACTACTTATCTTTTCTTCCTCTGATAGTGGATGTTTTCTCTTCTGACATGACCAATATATAGATCTTATCCTTCTTTAGCAGCAAAAATAGTTACTTTTTCTTGGCAGCTCTACTTCTTAGGAAAAAACCTAATACTTTCTACATAGTCCCTAGTATTAGGTACTTCTGTCAGCCTCTGTCAAATTGATCTATCCTACCTTCTCAATAGAGGACATTATTGCTTTTGGTCTCTTCTAATCCTTTTCCTTCTTTGTTTTTACCTTTTTTTTTAAGGCAACATATTAGTACCAAATATGTCAAATCCAAGAATAGAGTCAGGAATGCTAATGCTCAGAATGAACTTTAATTTCATTAAGTTATTTGAGGAAAGTTAATAACAATAAAAAGGGCTTCTTTATATTGGAGAGAAAAGGAATATTTATGAAGGGATAAAATGAATTACTGAAGTGAATATGATGATGATCATTAGTGACAAAGAGAAAGCAGAGCTGCTTAATTCTGATTTTGAATCTATTTTTTTCCTGCCCAGGAAAATAATTTTTGGACTAGAAAGGACAGAACAAATATGGTGAAGAGCTGCCTTGGGTTACATCAAGTCACCTGGACTCAACTAGTGGCCTGAAAAAACTGTTAAAGATGATTGCTGGGCAACTGTCAATGATTTTTGAAAATCTATGGAAAACAAGACATGTGGTACAAAACTGGGAATGGGGAACAGGAGAAATATCTGAGTTTCTAAATAAGGAAAAGAATAGTCTTTGAACTATAAGTTAATGAGCTTCACTTCAACTTATGGCAAAATTTAAAAAATAGTATTTACATTAAAAGGAAGGTTAGTATCCAAAAAAGGAAGCAGTAATTACAAAGGGCAAATATGGAGTCATCAGGAATAGGTCATTCCAGACTATCATTTCTTACACTATTTTTTTCTTTTATTGACAGAGACCGATAGACCAGGGAAATGCTATAGATATGCTTCACCTAGATTTTGGCAATACATTTAATGAAGTTTCTCATTTTCTTCTTGAGGACAAGATGTAGAGGCATGTGTTTAAAGATAGTAAAATTAGATTGATGCAGAACTGTTTGAATGACTGAACTCCAAAAGTAATGTGATCCTAATCCCTTGATATCAATTTGGGAAGAGGTATATCCATATCCATATGCACAATCTCATTAATAAACAAGGGTCATAAATTAAAAACTGAAAGGGATATTAGAAACCAATGAATTGAATCCCCTCATTTCATGGATGAGGAAACTGAGACCTGGAGAGGCTAAGTGACTTGCTCTAGGTCACTTAGTTACCAAGTGGTGTGGGACTAGGATTGGAATCCATCTTAATGAAAAGGGTTTCCTGATCAGTAAGATAAGAAGAGTAGGCTAGATTCCTTAAACAACACTGTCTAGGTCTAAATGTGTGGTCCTATGATTCTATGACCTGTGTGTGTGTGTTTGTGTGTGTGTGTATATACATATCACTATCTCAAATTATATATATACATACATATGTATATATATAATTTGAGATAGTGATGTGGGACTTATAAATGGAATATGGGTACAGAAGTGATTAAAAAGGAAGTAGTGATAATATTGTGATATACTTATGTGAGGGAATCCAGGAACAAGATAGAAGAGATATTGTAGGAAACCTTTGGATAAGTACCAATGGAAAAAAATTGGAAGCAATATTGTAGTAAGAATGCAATAATACTTGATCAGAAAAATGGAAATAGATGAGTTTGAGAAACTGATCACAAAACCAGATTAGAAGTTTGATACAATAATAATAATGATGATGATACAGATAATAATAATAGCCTTCCCCTCCAGTGTTTGTTCTCTCTCTCTCTCTCTCTCTCTCTCTCTCTCTCTCTCTCTCTGCAAAAAGAAAGAAAAGTTGATACATTGTTGATTTGAGTTGATAATATAATTACTCACAAGGTGGATCAGATGTGTGAGGAATGGTAATTTTGACCAATATGGTGTAACTATTTGTTGAAACAGAATTGATTGAAACCTTGTGAAAGAAAGGAGAGATGGACTTAGTTTACCATGTCTCTAAATTGTGGGACACCAGATTTTGAAGGGTAGAGAGAAAGATTAAGTATGGTAATAGTTCTATGGTGCACTCCATTCCTTATATTAAAGATCCGCCTAGGTTCAGGAAGCTGAGGCCTGGGAAAATGTATGGGGGAAGGGGCTAAGGTAGGGGATGGAGATGCATAGAGAAAATGAGAGATGAGACAGAAGTAGTGTGGAAACAGTCTGAAAGACAGACTGCCTCACTGACCCTTCACCCAGAAGGTTTATTTAAAATGTTAATATTTCAAATCAGTTTCTCAGTTAACGCAAAGGAGATACCAAAAGTGTTTTACATCAACTTAGAAGTCTAGTTACAAAAATAATGAAACAGGTAGTAAAACAATTGTTCAGCCAGATGGCAAGGAAGAAGCTATTTGAAAGTCCCTCCTGACTTTTGTTAAAACTCTTTCCTCCTGAAAACCTGGTCAGAAATGTTTTCTGACTATCAGCATTTCTATGCTGATTATTCAGTTAGTAAAGTTGAGCTTTTTTGCTTTTTGAGAACTTCTCAGATTGCCTTATGCCTTTCAGTTTTCAACTATGTGATATTCCTCAGAGGTAGAGGGAAGCTTAATTTTTTCATCCCAATAATTTCAACCCCAAGTCAATTTTCTCTGACAGAAGGATTCAGTATAAATCAATCATGTGAATTATTAAAAATATATACACACGAGTCTGATCCATGAACACCTAGCTCATTGGAATCAGCTTTTGAATACATATTTTATCATCCACGATTCATTATTTCTGAACCCCTTCAGTCTCCTGCCTGAAAAATTGACAAGCCAAAAAGCCCAGTGGGATGGGAAGTTCTTAAGAATGACATTCTGGAGACAAAAACTATATCAGCATCTAAAGAATACAGCATGGACACATTAGGAGCAACTTAAAAAAAAACTCCCAAAACTAGATACATAAAGAAGATTGAATTAAGGACAGGTAATGGAGAATGACTACAAAAAGGTAACAGATTTTTAAGAATAGTGTCACATAGAATGATAAATCTCAAAATTAGTTGAAGCCAGGCAGACATACTAAGGCAAAATAACTTTTTAAAAGCTATTTTGGGGATGAGAGGAAAATCAAAGAAGGGAGAGAACCAAATTTATGGGTACTTAAGTTGACAATGATGACAGGAAGAAATCAGAATTACCCAGCTCTTTTGCCTCTGTTTTTTCCTACTAAGTGAACTGATATTTGAAAAGGAAAAAAATTAAACAAAAAATGTTGATAGGGAATTGAAACTCAAGTAAGGATATGTTAAAATAGTACCTAGTGGCTTTCAATAATCTCAGGTAATTAAACCATTATGAACTACCTTCCAGGGCACTGAAAGAGTTGGCAGATCTGATTGATGACTTGTGAGATTGATCTCTATTTGTGATCTTTAAACTAAGGCAAATGGAATTTGAACTATACCTAAAAATTCACTAAACTGTACACATAATTTGGTGCAGCAATACTATTACTACTAGTTGTTAATACCCGCAACAGGATCAAATAAAGAAGAAAAGGACCACAAAAGTATTTAGTTTTTTTCAAGGTAGCAAAAACTTGAAAATTAAGTGGCTTCTCATTGGAGAATATCCAAATAAATTGTGGTATAGAAGATGAAATGGACAATTTTAGAAGATACTTGAAAGATGAAATATTGCAAAGAGAAGTAACCAGAATTAGAATAATTTTTACTCCAACTACAGAATTATAAAGAAAAATAACTTTAAGCTTTAGAACTATGATCATTGTGCTGATAAACCACTGTTCTTAAGGATCACAAATGAGGCAAACTATTCACCTTCTTGAAAGAATCCATTATGATTCAAATATAGAATAAGACACAAATTTTTGTACTAGGCCAGTGAGGGAATTTGTATTGCTTTTCTGTAAATTTGTTATAAGAGCATTCCTTTCCTTTTTCCTTTTCCTTCCTCTCTTTTCCTCTCCTCTTTTCTTCTCTCTTCTTTCCTCCTCTCTCATCATCCCCTCTCTTTCCATTTCTGTTTCCTTTCCTTTTCCTATTCCTATTCTTCCTTTCCCTTCTTTCCTTGCTTTTATTCTCCTTTCCTTTCCCTTCTTTCCTTCCATTTTCTGTTCAATTAGGAAAGAATGCAAAGGAGAGAAAACCATAAAAATTTAGAAAAGTTATTATAGGAATGTTGCAGGATGTGAAGCATTCAATATGGTTCCATTTTTTTAGTTAAGGGAAGAGTTGTTCGACTAATATTGTTGCTTGTATATGTTGTTCTCCAGGTTCCAATCAGTTTCACTTTACATCTCTTCATATACATCTTCCTAGGCTTTTCTGAAACCATTTCCTTCATAATTTCTTACAGCAAAATTGTATTCTATCTCATACATATTACTGTAACTTGTTCAGTCATTTTCCATTTCAGAGGCATCCCCTCAGTTTCTAATTCCTTGTCACCATGAAAAGAGCTGATATAAATATTTTTCTACATATGGATTCTTTTCCTCTTTCTCAATCTCTTTGGAATATATACCTAGTAGGTGTATCACTGAGTCAGGATATGCACAGTTTAATAGAAATTTGGGAATAGTTCCAAATTGTTTATCAGAATGACAGGAGCAATTCACATTTCCACCAGATCACCTTAACATATGTGTTTCCCACAGTCTTTTCCAGCACTTGTCATTTTCCTTGTAGAAAGTATTTTATATAGACATTATCTCATTTAGGTAAAAGCACTAGACTTGTAAGGAAAATCTGGATTCAAATCTTGCCTCAAACTTTTACTAACTTTGTAACACTACTGAAAAACTAACACTTTGACCTTAGGCAAAGCATTTAACTTAGACTCAGATTCTTCATTTGTAAAATAGGGATAAGTTAGCATGTGTTCTGCAAAATTTTTGTGAAGATCAAAGAAGGTAGCATGTACAAAACTTTGAAAACTTTTAGGTGCTATATAAATATTAGGTATTATTATTATTAAAAACTTCCATGTGGAAGCTAGTACAAGTATGAATAGTCTTATTTTACAAATGTGGCTTATAACTACAGTTGCATCCTTGCTGCTTGCTCAACAAGTCTCTCTCCTTACCTTTTTATCTCAACCACAACTGTTCCAAACCACCTTTTCTCTTCCCTTACCACCAGCTGTCTTTCCCCTTTTGTCATTAGAAGTGCTAGTCTCTTACTTTACTGAGAAGACTGAGGTTACCCAGCAGGAATTCATTTAGCTCTCTTTCTCCAATAAAAAACAAAAACAAAAACTTCTTGATATATCATCCAACCACCATCTTCCCTTTTTCCAAAGACATAACCCCTTTTCTTCCCAAGGCTAAAAATAGCACTTCCTTCATCCTTGATTTTATTCTAATCCGTGTTCTCCAGGAACTTGCTTTATCAGTCAATCCCTTTCTTTTATAAATCTTTAATCTCTCTTTCATCACTGGCTCTTTCCTAGCTGCCTAAAAACTTTCTTTGGTCTGCATTTACTCTTCTTTTCAGCTATTATTTCATCTCTTTACTTTTCTTCTCCATAAAACTTGAAAAGGTCTACAAGACAGGATGTCTGTCTTTCCTTTCCACTTCATTGTAGATGATTCCCACATCTTTATTTTTCTGGTGGACAAGTCTTAATATCCTATGGACTTCATGATACTTTTACCTGGATGTCCTACTGATACTTCAAATTCAACATGACCAAAAATGGATCTTGTTATCTTTCTCCTTAAAGCTGTTTTTTCCGATCTCATTATTTCTTTCTGTGGAAATATCACTCAACTAGTCTCTCATGTTCATGATTTTAGAGTTATCATTGTTTCTTCCCTCTCCTCTCATGCCTAACCAGTCACTTGAACCTGTCAGTTCCATTTCTTCTATATCCTGTGAACAAAATAATTAGATAATATTAAGAAACTCCCAAAGAATCTCTCTCCTCCTATATTAAATATTTATTATACAAGAATGTAAGCCCCTTAAAGGCAAGGATTGCTTTTTTTGTCTTTGTATCCCTAACATCTGGCACATTTTCTTGTACATAGTAGATATTTAATTATTGCTAAATTCATTTTAATGCAAAGTCCCTCACTACCTCTCTCATATCATCTTTCTTTTTCATCTTGTATTACTCCCCTCAAGGATACAGAATGATAAGGCTTAGTGAAGATTAGGGACTCTTGCTTTCTTTATTAGAGCATAGAAAATGTGAAAGAAGGTGATGATGATGAGACATTTGATGAATGGAGGAAGGAATCAGATCATATGGCTTCAAGCTACTTAACAAAGGAGAAAACTGGATCATCTGTTCTAAGTGTAGGCAGAAGGGAGAATGAGGAAGAAGAGGAGAACAATGAAGGCTTGGAACAGCCACTTTGTAGAGTGAGATCAAATCAGTCAACAAACATTTATTAAGTCCTTACTCCATGCCAGACTGTACTAAGTACTGAGGATATTAAGAAAAGCAAACACAAAAATACTATTCTCAGAGCTTGAAAATAACCATGTCTGTACAAGATATATATATTTTACAGGGTAAGTGGAAGATAACCTCAGAGAGAAGGGATTAGCTGTTTTAGGGAAGGATGGACCTATAAAAGACATTCTGCAGAAGGTAGGATTTGAACAGAGTGTTGAAGGAAGCCAGGAAACATAGGGGCCAAGGCAGCATTGACAGAGTATTGGCACTTCTGCCAGCCAGCAGGTGTGGGGGAGCTTATTCCCTTTCTTCCCAGTGTCTTAGGATGTTTTTGCATGCCCTGCCTCTCTGTCCAGCTGCCCAAAGTGAACACTTCCTCCCTCTGCTCTCTGGAGTAATGCAGGGTGCTCAAAGGCAGTTTGAAGTTGCAGTTTGGGCACATGAACTTGAAAACATTTGTCAACGCTGGGCCAAGATTTAGCAACACTAAAGGCCTTATTGCCATTATGTGCCATAAATTTATAGTGGGTAAAAGCAATTCTCTGTTATTAAGATGGATGAAGTAAAAAAAATGCCTTTGTAAAAGGCATTTACTCCAGTTAAATACCCTGAAATCTGTGACCAAATGACTTTTTTGTGCTTTTCCCATCTTTGTATATACCTTTTCTTCTGTGGAACCATATAGTGATGTTGAACTGTGGCTAGAGACCAGATAATAACACGATTCCCTTCTTTTACCCACAAATAACTGGAGTCCAGTGATTTCCTATTTAACCATGCCAATTAAAAAAAATCCTTATCCTATTTGAGGACCTGGGTGAGCCAATTCATTTCCCTAGCAGTGATAGTGAGTGGGTGTTTGCAATTTTTTTTTGTGGAGGAAAGGACTAAATGCCAAATTTCTTTGAAAGCTATGTCTTCTCTTGGTCACATGACATTATTGAGTAGGGAATATTGCAGAGGGTCCCATTTTGTCATTACTTCCATCACAGTTATGGATTTAAATAAATTTTCTTTCACAGCTTCAAAGATTCATATCTGTAAGAAATTTAAAATCAATTAATTCTCAAATTCTATCCATTCTAAACTTCTGTTCCTAGATGTATCTGAAAAAATAATAGAAGGAATGAGTAAAAGAAAAAGAGTAAAAGAAAAAGAAATACAAAAAATTTAAAAAGGTCCTAAACTTTGTAACCTTTTCTCTTGGAAAGAGAGAAGGATTCACCTTGGTAAACACATTTGAAGATTGGTCAGAAAGATTTTTAGAAGGTATATAAAAAACAGGAGTAGTCTTCATGGTGACCACAGGGATGTCAGTGACTCCCTATCTCAGCTATATTTTCTTGAAAGTCCTTAGAACTTGAGCAAGGAGACTGCTAGATAAGGTACTTTATTAAAGATATGCAGAGTTAGTTCTTATCTGGTACTTAGTCCTTTCCTCCACGAATACCAAAATTCATGAAATAATTTAAAGTAAAATTGCTCTGTGATTATAAAAGATTTTCTAATCATGATGTCTAATTACAGAGCAGAGTAAATCTCTATAAACAATCTTAAGTATCTGCAAGGTAATAGAAAAAATAATTAACAGTTAGGTGGAAGTTTATTTCTTGACAGTGCCATAAAAATTGGAGTAGAAAAAAAAATTAGTTCTCATTATAAGTCAGTGAAAGTCAGAAATTCAGGGCAATGTTAATGAATCCTGAGATGTTTTAAGGGCTCCCCAGTTCATATAATCATAGATTTAGAGGGTGGTGACCTCAAAGGTCATTCATTTTTGTTTTTGTATTCATGGTGCCTAGCACAGAACCTGGCACATAGTAGCTCCTTGATAAATGCTTATGGATTGATGGATCGGTCAGATTCACACAGTTAATCAGTATTATAACCAGGATTTGAATCTTGTATTCCCGGTACCAGTTGCAGTTCTGTTTCTCCTATACCAGTGTTGGTGAAGGTGTGGTATGTATGCAGAGCCAGCACTTGGGGAGCTACTCTGTTCCCCCTCTTCCCAGCACCCAACAACATTTTTTGCATGCCCAACCCCTCTGTCCAGCCACCCAAAGCAAGTACTTTCTCCCTCAGCTCTCTCTGGTAATGAGAGGGCTCATCTGGGCTCTTGAAGTTGGAAAAGGTTCACCAATGCTGTCCCACATCATATTTGGTACAAAGAAGTGCTTAGGCATTTAATACTGACAGAGGTAGTTTTGAAATAAGGCCTTTTAAGCCTCCCAAAATTTGATGATGGAAGTTGGTCTAAATTTGTGAAATAGCTAAGTTATAGAACATTTTTGAATAATGTTTGTGAAGAAAGTAATGTTCACAAAGGTACTTTCCTCAATTGATTCCACAGAGGTTCAGGGGCAAGGGATGTTCAAGGTATACTTATAGGACGGGGGGGTGGGGGCATCTAGATGGTACAGTTGATAGAATACCAGGCCTTGAGTCAGGAAGATTCATTTTCTTGTGTTCAAATTCAGCCTCAGATACTTACTAGCTGTACAACTCTAGGCAAATTGCTTCACCCTATTTGCCTCAGTTTTCTCATCTATAAAATGACCTGGAGAAGGAAATGGCAAACCATTCCAATATCTTTACCACAAACACCCCAAATGGAATTGTAAAGAGTTGGACCTGATTGAAATGACTCCACAACAATTTGAAAAACAAGAGATAAGACCAATCTAGATGGAGTACAGGGTACCTCAAGAGATAGAATGGGAGATAAAATTAGAAAAGAGTATTGAGCTATACTGTAAAGTACCTTGAATGATAAGGGACAAATTTCTCCTGTAGGTAATGAGTTAATTGAAGGTTGCTAAGCATGAAAATGACAAGAAAAATGCTAGAAATGAGGAAGAATAAAACTATGTATCATGGTTATTTATGTTAACATATATTACATGCATACATATATGTTACATATAACATCAATCAGTCCACAAACATTTTTAAGCCACTCCCATGTTATAGGAACTGGACATACAGAGATAGGGAACAGAACCTGCAATAAAGGAGCTTACATTTCATTGGTGAAGATATCGTGATCTCCGTGTGGCCAGTTGATCTTGTCTTAATCTTTGTATCCCTCCAAAAGAAGGAGTATATTGGATCATGAGCTGCTTCCAGAGTTTGGAAGACTTGAGTTCAAGTTCTGCCTCTGAAACATCCTGATCTCACGTGACTTTGGGCAAGTCATTTCAACCTACCAGTACTTTGCTACCTTATAAATCTGTAAGTTTCAGGGCACACGTGTGTGTTTGGAGAGAAAATTTATTTCCTGGGAATGCCATCTACCGTGAAATTCAAGGTCTGGTTAAAAAAAAAAGTATTGCACTGTGTTTTGTACTCACTGGCTATTTGTTGAAGAGTCCCTTGAAGTTGTATCTGACAGAATTAAAAGGAGAGATACTGGAGGTGTAAGAAAATGTAAAATGCAAATTAATATCCAGTAACTCCAAGTATTATATTTTATAAGATTTATTAGTAATGACTTGAAGTAGAAGAAATATAAAACAAAAGTAAAAGCCTGAGTAAAGCCAGAAAGAAAAATTCTCCTGCTTGGCACTTACCCAATCACCACAGCCGTGTTTCAGAGAAGAGAGAGAGAGGGCAGAGCTACACTCAAAATATATCCTCCCTTTGTTAGCCCAGAATGTGAGAAGCTGGGAAAGAGAGTCTTAGGGAGCAAAATTCTAATTATACAAAAACTAGTTGATACCCATTGCAAGGGCAACGAGATGGCACAGGAGATAGAGTGCCATGTCTGGAATCAGGAGGATCTGGGTTCAAATTTGGCCTCAGACACTTCCAAGCTGTGTGACTCTAGGCATTTAATCCTATTTGCCTAGCTCCTGCCCTTCTGTATTAGAATTTACTTAGAGAGGAAGTAAGGGTTTTTCTTTCTTTTTTTTTTTTAAATAAAGACCCATTGTGATAGTCCAGATGTAAGATGATGAAGACTGTAACAAGATGGGAGGTAGTAACATTGGAAGAGAAAGAAGAGTTAGAATAACCAAAGGAAAGACTTGGGGACTGATTGAATATGGCGAGGGAGGAACTAAAATAATTCTCAAGTTTTGAACTTGGGTAGAAGAGATGTAAAATACTCATTTATAATGTTTACATCCCCATGGTTCATGTAATAGAATCTTTAAAAACAGGTTGTTCTTTGAAGTAATTAAACAGCCTTCTGGAATCTTGTTTATTCATTTGCTTGGAAACTATTTCTTCATAGAGTTATAATAGGGAAACTGGTAAAAGCTTTAGTGACAGGCTGCAAGTAGGAGACAGAGACTATAATTGTGATATGGAAACATATTTATTAAACTTTCAGCCAGACAAGAATATGACATAGTTGCACATGGTGTATTCTTATATGTCACAATGTGACAAGTTATATGTATGTCACAAATAAATGTAAATTATACTACACAAAGGTTTTGTAAAGACTGAATATGTGTTTGGGTGTATGTATGAGAACGAGGTGAAATCCAGCTTCTGCTCACTTGCCTGAAACCTGGCTTGTGTATTCTGACAATTCACTTTGATGGATCTGTGATCTCTTGGTGTTGTTGGGCACTCCCTCTACCCAGATAGCTGAAAACCCACACATGCCTTCATGTTCTGTAGGAGTCTGACTTTTCTGTAAATTCTCTATAGAAGACCTTCCTGGCATCCTAGAGGTCTTCTTGTCATTTGTTTAATATTTAGTGACTACTATTGGGGCACTTGGTATGAATATCTACTATTTCCAACCCCCCTCCTCCCCTTGGCTTTTAAAAATCCTTTAATAACATCTTACTTCTGTCTCAGGATCAATAGTATTGGTTTAAGGGCAGAAGAGTGCTAAGGGCTAGGCAATTGGGGTTAAATGACTAGCCCAGGGTCACATAGCTAGGAAGCATCTGAGACCAGAATTTGAGCCCAGCATCTCTTGTTTCCAGGTCTGGTTCTCTATCCCCTGAGCCACCTAGCTGACCTTCCTCCTTACTCTTGAGGCAAGGCTGACACTTCCTTTTTGTTTGCACAAGTCCTTAATCATGTATTCTGCTTTTTTATATGTAAGTCATAAATGAGAATATATTGCATCCTACTATACTCATCTATCTTTTCTTTTGGGTCGCCTGAAATTTGGATTCTTCTAACATGTTGCTTCATGATTCCCAGTCATATAGCATCTCTAGGAAGATATTGGTTGTTAAAAAGGTGGGCTTTTGTGTCAGAGAGTATCTTGGGATCATGACAAACACTGGACAGTTTTCCCAAATGTAATGTGATCTTATCTCCTCCATCTCTTTAATTTGGGCCTAGGTCTGTCTTCATTTTCTATCTACATAGTGGTATCAACTTCAAATAGGAATTAATTCCTTGCGATGTATTTAGATGTAGAAAACTATAAAGTTAACATTATCTATGTTGTATGATATTATTTATTTATTTTGTTAAACATTTCCCAATTATATTTTTAATTGATTTGGGCCACACTTTTGAGTTTTACCAGGGAGTTTGACATCTTTGATATGTAGCACCTGAAAAACATATAAACAAAAAAAATGCAATGGACTGCCTACCCAACCATGTATTGTAATCTGGGAGAAAAGCATTCTTCATCCACTTTATTTTTCCTATGTGGATGATTACGCTGATCAATTTTAAGTGGACGTGGAACTCTTTGAGTAAATGCTATAGCATTTTGGTACTCAATGCAGTCAATACAGTGTCATCTTTGAACAGGAACCTCTGGAGAACTTCTCCATCAATAAGGAATTCCACTTACATTTGGATTATGCATTGAATATCCTCCATAAGAAAGGCAAGCAATTTTGATGACTATGTGGCTAGCCATTTTATGTCCTGCTTGATGTTCATTCTCAGCAGATTGTTGAAAAAATTTACCTCCATGGTACACTAATTTAGCTGATGATACTCTTAGTGTACCTTAAGAACAATTCCTGGAAAGAAAAACAGAACCAAGCACTGTGCTACAAATACTAGCTTTTGTGATTACATTTGTAGATCATAAAAGATTGAAATTGTGGAGATTTTTTGCTGCCTTTGAGGTCTTCTAGTCCAACTTCTACATAAAGCACAAGTTCTATTTGTCACACCTCAGCAACATTCCCAATAAGACCTTATCTTCAAGGTCTGTTTGAAGACATATTTCCAATAACTGGAAATTCATCAGAATCTGGCAACACATCTATTGTGGAATAGTTCTAATAATGAGGAAATTATTCTTCATGTTGAACTTAAACTTCCTGCCATTCTTTCTAGTTCTTTCCTTCTGGGTCATGTGGAACAAATCTGATCTCTCTTTTATGGTCCATCAGATATCTGGAAATTGTATTTTCTTGAAATGTTTTTTCTTCTCTATCAGATTGTAATTTTCTTATTCTTAGATCTTGTGTTTGTTACCTCATTTACCTGTCTCAGACTGACCAATAACAATTGTGCTTTTCCCATAGTAGGTTTACATAAATATATATTGAATTAAATTCTCTTCATAAGGTTAACCATTCTATCTTCTTTAACCAATCATTGTAAGGAGTGATTTTTAACCCCCTCACCATCCTAGTTACTATTGTCTTGATGTACTTTGGGTTGTTTCACTTTAAGTTCATTTCTTTCCTCCTCTCCCTATGGTAGTTCTACAGTAAGAATGGACATGCTGAAAATAATCATGCCCTGGGTCTCAGAATGACTGACAGGCTTGTGGAATTGTTGAGTTTGCAGGCTTTGTGACAATTCTGGAATTCCATAGAAAATGATGATCCAGCATAATGGTTTGGGATGAACAATCATTCTTCTGAAGAAAAAGAAAAGATGGATTTTCCCCAGTTATGTGAGGCCCCAACCACACTTTTTAATATTCTTGATATGCTCTGGTATTGATTTTCATTTACACAATTGGTTCCTTGGCTGGAAGAAAATTGTTTTTTAGAGTAAAAATAAAAAAAAGATTAGAGTATGACATTCTCCCTCCCAAGATATGGGAGTAATTTAAAAGTATACAGACACAGAAACTGTTCCAGAGAATCCTATCAAGAGTACTGTTGTTTCTAAAATGTCCACTAATAGACCTTAAGTAATTGCAAGTCATGATCCTTTCGTACATGTGTATAAGAGTCAGGGGTTAGGCCCTGATGTAGAAAATATCAGAGGTGTCTCTTTTGGCATTGACAAGGTTTTCTGTAAAAATCTAGCTTTATTAAAATAATATTGATTATATTGTATGCTAAATGCCATAATACATCACCTAGCAGCATATAAGGAAGGAACACAATGGTTGACTCAATGCTACCCTACCATAAGTTCTATTTATCTGGTAATAAGTCAAATTTGAAGGCATATAGCCTAGGACCATGTTGGTGAACCTGTGATATGTGTGCTGGAGGGATCTATTCTCTTCCCCCTCTCCACGTGCACCTGAGGACATTTCTCACATCACCTGCCCCTCTGTCCAGCAGCCCAATGGGAGGGCTTCCTCCCTCCCCTGTCTGAGCTAAGGTGGGGGGCTCACATGTGTCATGAGGGGTTACAGTTTGGGTATTCAATCTCTAAAATGTTCACCATCACTAGCTTAGAGGGATGCAACAAGAATCTGGCTGTATGGGAGATTTAGACCTATTAAGATAGATGAACATATCCCTGCTGATGCATTTTTATTTTGTTTTATTATTCTCCTATTGTCCATGTATCTTGTAATGATCTAACCTTGCACATAGATGAAGTAGCTGGTAGTATTCCTGGCATGATATCTGGGACTCCAAGAAAGTTTTCTTTTATGAAAATATTTTTAAACAATTTTTAAATGAAATCTTTTGCTTTTTATATCACCTACATTTCCCAATACATACTTCCCTTCTCCTTGAGAGTAATATTTTATAATATAGAATAAAAAAGAGAAGAAAACTAGTTTTAAAAGGCAACCAAAACATCTAAAAATTCTGAAATTATTTGTACCATTCCACACATAAAAGTCCTCAGCTTTGCAAAGAAGGGAAGTGTCTTCTAATAGTTCTCTTTTGGGGGCCAAGTTTTTGTCATTATAATTTCTTAATACCAAGTTTTGATTGTTTTGTTACTGTTATTTTTATTTACATTGCTGTAGTCACTGTTGATATTATTTTTGTTCTGTTTAATTCACTTTGTAGCAGTTAATATGCCTTCCCATGTTTTTCCGTATCAAATTCATTTTTTTTCCTGTATAGTAATATTCCATTATAGCCGTGTCTCACAGCTTGTGCAATCAATGGACATATACCTTCTTTCAAGTTCTTTGCTACTTCAAAAAATGCTGCTCTAAATATTTTAGTACCTATGGGGCTTAAAAAATCATTGCCTTCCCTGAGGTATATATAAACACATCTATATGTGCTCAGTTGTGAGATTTATGGGTCAAAGCATTCTTGAAAATATTTAAACATTTTGGAATTCTTTATTTGGCTCTGGTACACTACCTTAAATAATGCTAGTTAGACAATCAGATTTGAATCTCTCTTTTGAAGTGCAAATATCCCTGGTTATTGGGCAGTTAGAAATCCGTGACTAGGCTATATCTTAATGTGAGTTTGATTTTCTCTTGAGAACTAGTTGAGATCTTAGGTCCTGAGAGATGGGAGGTGTCATAGCAGGGATGGTTGGAAACAAGGAAAGAGCATTAACTTTCGAACATAAGACATCATTTAAAACATACTGGGTTCCCACTAAGTGCTGTTTGGGGTATCTCGAGAGCAGTGAATGCCCCTGGGATAGTGGGCAGAGGCTATTAAGAGATAAGGAAAGGGAAGGGACACTAAAGGAGATGTAAGAGGGTGCTCAAAACAAACATCATCATTTTGTTTAGTGGTATCATGTATTTGCATAGATGGATCTGCTTATAAACCTCTGAGAGCTTTACACAGTGCCCAACAAAATACAGAATACAAATGAGGACTTAATAAATGCTTGTTGGTATGATGATGCTAATCCTTTCGGATGCAATATGTCAAATGTCACGCCTGGGTTTGCTTCTGCCTACTCTCCTGAGTGTTTAGTTCATTAGGGCTATGATGTCTTTGATTGGGGCTAATGAAGAAACCTTTGGGGCAAAGGCTTGCAAGGTTGTTGCCTAGGAAAACCCAACCAATTCTCATCTAGATCACTTATTTAAGGCTCTTATTTCAGAGACAACCTTAAAACAAAACAAAATAACAACAACAGAAAAAAAAACCAGACCAAGTGTTCTTTCCTTTCTAATTAACATTCTAACTGGGTTATATAAGATGGTTCACTCTGAGAAGTTGCAGTGTTAATTAGCAAAGAACTGAATTAATATTATGTGGAAGATAATCAACTGTTTTGATTCAAGCAGTGTATAAACAGGTGCGGCAAAGTGTGTGCCAGAACAACACTGTTTCCTGTGGTGGATTCTATATTTCGTAGATGTAGATGTAGAACCAATATAGAAGAGAATCAAATGGCTCTTTCCCTCCATTTCTCTCCCTTTGTCTCTCTTGGGGTCTTTGTTATATTATTGAGAGGTATCATAAGGGGGAGAATTTGAGGGAAATTATATGAATTCTGTGAAATTGATCTGAAATTCAGTTAAATTCCATCCATACTTTCTGAGCATTTGCCAAGTGCTAGGCCCTGTGCTGAGCACTGTGGTACAAGTGTTTGGAAACAGAGAGGATTGAGGGTAAGGTCAGACTTAGAGACTAAGAACCTTAGAAGGATGGTTCATGGGGATAGGACTTGAGTTTGATTTTTTTCTTGTTAAAGTTATTCAAATGAAAAAAATTCATTTCCAAATTCTCTCCCTCCCTTCTTTCCCTCCTTTACTCATTTAAAAGGCAAAAAAAATAAAACCCATTATAGATATGTATAGTCAGGCAAAAGAAATTTCTTCGCTAGCCTTGTCCAAAACAAAACAAAGAAAGAAAAAGAAAAAGAAAATTTGCTTTAGTCTGCACTCTGCGTTCATAAGCTCTCCACCTAAAGCTGGTTAGCATAATTCATCATAAGTGCTTTGAAATTGTGCTTGGTTATTATGTTGGTCAGAATTCCTAAGTCTTTCAGTGTTGATTATCTATTTATAATATTGTTAATACTGCAAAAATTATTCTCCTGATTCTTTTACTCTCCTTTGTATCAGTTCATATAATTTTCTCAGGTTTTTCTGAAACTACCTTCTTCATCATTTCTTAATATTGTTCCATTACATAAATAAATCATAATTGGTTCAGCTATTCCTCAATTAATGAGTATCCTCTTAGTTTCTAATTCCTTGTCACTACAAAAAGACTTGCTAGAAATGTTTTTCAACATGTGAGTCCTTTCCCTCTTTCTCTGCTCTTTTTGGAGCATAGGTCTAGTAGCAGTATTTCTGAGCCAAAAGGAATGCACAGCTTTAATAGCTTTTTGGGCATAGTTCCAAATTGCTTTCCAGAATGATAGGATTGGCTCATAGATTTACCAAAAGTTCATCAGTGTACCTGCTTTCTGACAGCCCCTCTAAAATTTGTCATTTTCTTCTTTCTGTCATCTTAGCTGATCCCAGAGGTATGGGAATGGTACTTCACAGTGGTTTTAATGTGCGTTTCTTTAATTATTAGTGATTTACAGCATTTCTAAAAATATGGCTATTGATAACTTGGATCTGTTCCTCTGAAAATTCTCTATTTATAGAGATATAAAATCTCTATTTATAAATTCTCCATTTATATTTATAAATATATACATATATATATATATATTTAACTCAGTTTCTTACATGTCTTAGAAATGAGACCTTTTTTTTTTGAGAAGCTTGCCATAAAATTTTCTCTGGTTTCCTGATTTTCTTCTAATTTTAGATGCATTAATTTTGTTTGTGCAAACCTCTTTTTATTTTATGTAATAAAAATTATTAAAATTTTATTTCTTGTATACCTCTTATCTCTTACTTGGCCACGAACACTTCCCTTATCCATAGTCCAACAGGTAATTTCCTCCATGTTCTGTTAATTTGCTTGCATATCACTCTATATGTCTAAATCATCTACCTATTTTGAGCTTATCTTATTATATGGTGTGAGATTTTAGACTGTTTCTAGTTTCTACCAGGCTACTTTCTAGTTTTTCCGTCAGTAGTTTTTAGATTGTAAGTTCTTGCCTGAATAGCTGGGATCTTTCTTTGGAATTATCAAATACTAGGTGGCTGTGCTCATTTGCTTCTGCATATTTTGTAATTAACATGTTCCAATGATCAACCTATTTCTGACCTAGTACCAAACTTTTTTTTTTTGGTACATGTGGCAATTCCAGGTTTGTAATATAGTTCAAGATATAGTACTTAGGCCCCCTCGATTCTCATTTTTTTCTAAATTGATTTCTTTGATATTCTTGACCATTTTTTTCTCCAGATAAATTTTGTTATTTTTTTCCCCTAGTCCTCTAAACTAATCCTTTGGTCATTTTATTTGCATGGCAATGAATAAACAAATTAATTTAGGTAGTATTGTTATTTTTATTTTATTGGTTTAACCTGCCCATGAGCAAGTAATATTTTTTCAAATTATTTAGATATCTTTATTTGTGTGAAGAGTATTTTTGTTTTCATATAGTTCTTGTGTGTCTTGGCAAGTAGATTCCCAAGTATTTTATGCTGTCCATAGTTTTTAAAAATAGAATATTTCTTTCCATCACTTCCTGCTAGATTTTGTTGGTAACATAAGGAAATGTGGATGATTTGTGTGGGTTTACTTTATTTATATCCTGCAACTTTGTTGAAAATGTTAACTGTTTTGATTAGTTTTTTAGTTGGCTCTCTAGAGTTTTCTAATTTCTAATCATATCATTTGCAAAAAGTGAGCTTTGTTTCTCTTTTTGCTTATACTTATTCCTTCAATTTCTTTTTCTCATATTATTATAGCTAGTATTTCTAGCACAATATTGAATAGCGATAGTGATAATGGACATTCTTGTTTCACTTATTGATCTTAATGGAAAGGCTTCTAGTTTATTCCTATTAAACATAATGCTTACTTTTGGTTTTAGATATATACTACTTATCATTTTAAACAAAGCTCCATTTGTTTCTATGCTTTCTAGTGTTTTGTTCTTTTAATATCAAAAATGAATTTTGTGAAAAGCTCTTTCTGCTTCTGTTGAGATAAGTATATGATTTTTTGTTGTGTTTGTTATTAACACGGTCAATTATGTTGATAGTTTTCATAATATTGAACCAGTCTTTCATTTCTAGTATAAATCCAACCTGGTTATAATGTATGATTATTATGATATATTGCTGTAAATATTTTATTAAATTAAAAAATTATTATTCATTAAGAAAGTTGGACTACAGTTTTCTTTCTCTGTTTTTGTTCTTCTTGATTAGGTGGCAAGACCATATTTTTGAATATTTTAATATTTTTAAATATTTAATATTTTAATGTCACAAAAGGAATTTGGTAGGACCCCTCCTTTATTTATTTTTTCCCAATCAGCTTCTGAAGTATTGGAATGAATTGCAATTTAAACATTCCTTAGAATTAATTTACTTTTAAAATCCATCTGGTCTTAAGTATTTTTCTTTTGAAGTCCATTTATGTTTTGTTTATTTTCTTTTGCTAAGATATCATTATTTATGTATTCTATTTTCTGTTCTGTTTATTTGGGCAATTTATACCTCTACAAATGTTAATCCATTTCATTCACAGTGTACATTTTATTGGCATATAATTCAGAAAAATATCTCCTAATAATTACTTTTATTTCTTCTTTATTGTTTGTGAATTCACTTTTTAATTTTTTGTATTGGTAATAATATTTTCTTTCTTAAAATACAAATTAGCTAATAGATGACCTTTTTAATTGTTTTCAAAATTAGCTTCTATTTATCAATCGAAAGGCTTTTTTTTACCTTGAATTTTGTTAATCTCTCCTTTTATTCTTAGTATTTCTATTTTGGTATTAAATTGATGGTTTTAATTTTTCATTTTCTAGTTACTTAATTACATGTTCAATTCATTGATCTATCCTTTTTTCTTTTATTATTGAAAGAGTTTAGAGATATAAATTTTCTTTTAAATTCTAGGACTTAAGGTTTTTGCTGACCCTTGGGACACAAAACATTTTATGTGATTCCTCAGTCTCTTTGAGAAAGTTGATGATGTCTAAACATAGTGTTGTAAGTGACCTTGGAGATCATCTTGTCCAGAACTCTCATTTTATAGTTGAGGAAAATGAGTCCCAGAGAACTTTGTAAATCTCTTTTCACCATATTACAGAACACTTCAGAATACCATTTAAGGGAGACTATTCTAGTCAGACTTTATTTGACTTGGTTCCTTTCCTTAGAAAGAGGGCACTGGGTTATAGAATTCTGTGGGTTGTGGCTTTGAGGTCATAGGCAGGGGGTTTGGGCATTGTTGAATGGCTGACTTTGTGATCCAGGAGGAAGGTATAGAATGAAGGAAGCAGTGGAGGCATAGATGGAATTTTTTCTGGATTAAAACCTATTGTTCTTTGGAGGGGGTGGAGATGGAGTTGGGGAGGGACTAGGATCTGGAACTTGATGAATTTTATTTGGTAAATTTCAGACTCAGCATGTATTTCCCTCAATAGTTCCCCAGAGCTATTGCTGTCGACTGAGCCAAAGTCCCAGAGGTCAGAGAAGGCAGCTAGCAACTGGCAACTCTGTCAACATGATGTTCTTTTTTTAAGGTCACTAAATGTTCTTAGGGTTCAACTATTGTTCTTTTATCTATACTAAAGATGGATGTGCTTTGATATTTTAATGGATGTATAATCACAATGATGTATGCATTTCTTCCTCTGGTATAGGTCACTTGAGCAGATCTATCCAGCTATACTTTCTTGTCTTTTTTCCCTTGATTGTATTATTCCAAAAATCCTTTGTAGAGGATTCACCCAAGTGTTAGAGGCCTTCTAAATCATTCACTCACAACCAGCATCTATTAAGCATCTTTTATGTGCCAAGCACTTACTTTCTTAGGCATTGGGGATAAAAGGTCTAAAAAAAGTATGTATAATGATGCCTTTTCTAGTGTGGGGAGGGGCATGAGGGAGATTTGGACCTTTAATGTAAGAAACAAATAAATTAATTTAAACATATATATTTATAAAGCAGAGGTAAGGAAAGAGGGCATACTAGGCATGAAGGATGAGAGATGAAATGCTATGTATGGGGAACAAGCAATAGGCCATATTGGCTGGAACATATGAATGAATCAAGGAGAGTAATAAGTTTAGAAAGGTAGATTAGAGCCAGCTTGTGAAGGGTTTCAAATACCAAATAAAGAAGTTTATATTTTATGTTAGAGCTAATAGGGCACTACTAGAACTTCTTGGGCAGAGAAATGACATGGTCAGATCACTGCTTTAGGAATTTCACTTTGGCGACTGTGTGTGAGGGATAGATTGGAGAAGGGAAGGATTTGAGAAGAAACCAATTAGGAGATCATTGCACCAGTTCAGGTATTGATTTGTAATTATGAAATAAGAAAGTGATGTTTCATTTAATTTTACTATAACACTTTAATTTAAAAACTATTGGCATCTTATAGAAGATAGAAAAAGTTCGACAAAATGAGTAATAGTAATATATGATTACAAGTAATATGCTACCATATGTTACATATACTATGCTCTTATTTTATCCTTATTTTACATTTGGGGAAACTGAGGCTGAGAGCATTTAAATGATTTGCTCAGGGTCACATAGTGAGTAAACATCTAGGCAGGACCCAAATTCTGGTCTTCTTGACTTCAAGTCCAACATTCTATCCTCCATGCCCTCAAGAGTTAGTTAGCAAGTGTTTATTACATGTTTACTGTGTGGCAGGCACTGTGTTAAGCTCTGGGGATACTAAAAACAAAATAAAACAAACTACCCCATAGTCCCTGATTATGAAGAGTTTGCATTTTAGTAGGAGAGACAACATGTAAATGACTAGTTACATATAAAATATATATGTAGTAGGAGAAAGGTATATGAATAGGAAAAGCTGTGGGAACTTGGGAGCCCTCCTATAAAAAGTCAGCTTTGAGACGAACCTTGAAGAAAGCAAGGAAAACTGAGAAAGCAGAGTTTGAGGGACAGAACATTCCATACATGGGGAATAGCCAGTGCAAATGGAGCAAACGCAGCAGTGTGACTGAATCAAGTGTATGGAGGGGAGAAAAGTCTAAGAAGACTGAAAAGAGAGGGAGGGAATAAGTTATAAAGAGCTTTAAATGTCAAACAAAGGAGCTTTTATTTGATCCTGGAGGTATTAGAGAGACTCTAGAGCTCATTGAGAAGGGGAGGTTGGACATGGTCTGATTGATGCCTTAGAAAAATCACCTTAGTGGCTAAATGGTGGAAGGATGGGTAGAAGAGAGTCTTGAAGCAGGGAGAGCAGACAGAAAGCTACTATAATAATCCAGGTAAGGGGTGTTGAGATTTGAACCAAGGTTGCCGCTGCATGAATAGAGAGGAGAGGAGACATATGAAATACTGTGAAAGTAGAAATAACAACATTTGTTATTGGATTGGATATGTGGAGTGAGTTAGAGTAAAGACTTGAGGATGACACTGTTGAAGGCCTCTTTGCTTGGGAGGAAGGTGGTAAACTCCACAGTAATAGAGAAGTTTGGAAATATGGGGAGATTTTAGGAGAAAGATAATGAATTCTGTTCTGGGCATGTTGAGTTTAAGATGGTATATTTGAGGTGTCCAAGAGGCAGTTGGAATTTTATAACTGTGGCTCAGTAAAGAGAAATTAGGACTGGCTATTTAATCTGCTCTGCATAAATATACTAAATAAACTCTCTGAGATGATGAGATTGCCAAGCGAGACAGTATAGAGTTAAAAGACAAGGGAGCTCAAGTCAGAGCACAAGGGAGATATTCATGATTAGTGAATGTGACATGGATGAAAAACCAGCAAAGAAGACTGAGAACAAGATATCAGATAGAGGACAAGAACCAGGACAAAGCAGTGTCATGAAAGAGAGGAAAGAATGTGCAGGAGGAGAGGGTGATCTATAGTGTCAAATGCTAAAGAGAAGTCAAGAAGGATCATGACTGAGAAAAGGCCATTAGAGTTGGCAATTAAGAGATTGTTTGACACCATGTATTCTTTATCTCTAGTTCTGTGCCTCTGGAAAGAAGGAAGAAAAATGCATCTTCGTATTTGTTCTTCATGGTCAAATTTGGTCATTACTATTGAACAAAATTTAGTTTTGACTTTTTATTATTTTTTTCTTTCTGTTTACACTGATGTAATGATTTTGAATGCTATTTTTTCTGATTCTTATTTCATTTTGCATCAGTTTGTATGTTATCCAATAGTTCCTCATATCTTTAATATTCAAACTTTCTTATGTTGCCATAATATTCCATCATATCCGCGTACCACAATATGGTTAGCCAATCACCAATCGATGGCCATCCATTTTGTTTCCAGTGCTTTGCTATTAAAAAAAAGTGTTGTTAAATATTTTGGTACATGATGTACATTTATATCTTTGACTTCTTTAGGATATATGCTTAGCAATGGAATGGAGTGACATTGTCAGAAAAAATTCTGAAGTGATTGGAATTAAAAAAATTTCACTAACCATTAGTTTAACAATATATTTTAGAATTTTGCCAGGAATCAAAGTCAAGATCATTGGCATACAGACTACAAACTCTACCCTCTTTCCATTTCTAAAAAATTGAGATATTGGCCTTTTTCTCATCATAAAATCATAGATTTAAGGAACCTTAGACCTTATATAGGCCAAACTAATTTTATAGATGAGGAAACTGAGGCTTAGAGAGGGAACAAGACTTATTCAAGGTCTCACACACAGTAGGCAGCCAATCTGGAATTTGAACTGAGGTCCTGCCACTCACTTTGTTCTGCCCTGGTCAAATCATATTTGAAGTACAGTGTTCAGTTTTCAATGCCATATTTCTAGATGGATACTGAAAGTTGGAGGATGGCGAGGGAGCTTTAAATCGTGTCATATACATTTGAGGGATGGAGACATTTATCTTGGAGGAGAGAAGACATGAAGTGGCTGGTGGGATGACTCCATGCTTTCAACCATCATCTATTCAAATAATAATAATAGCTAACATTTATATAGTGCTTACTATATGCCAGGATCTATGCTAAATTCTTTACAATTATTATCTCATTTACTCCTCATAACAACCGTGGGAGGTAGGCATTATTATTATTATCTCCAATTTACAGTTGAGGAAATGGAGGCAGGCAGAAATGAAGTGACTTGTTCAGGGTCATACAACCAGTAAATGTCTGAGGCTGAATTTGAACTCATGTCTTCAGAGTTCTATCCACTGTGCCACCTAGTGCAATCCAAGTCTCAGTCTCTAACCCTGAATTCTTTTGAGCTACAGAACTACATTCTACTTGCTTCCTTGATGCCCTCCATTTCTTCAACTGTAACATGAGACAGTAAGATTAGATGGGTGCTATGGTTCCTTCTACCCCCATATATCTAAATGTGGAACTTCAAACCAACATGTTCAAAAGCGAGCTTATATTTTCCCTGATGTTTTCTTCCTCTCCAGGCATCACTATTTTCTTTAGTGACAGTATCATCCATCTAGTTTCTCAGATTTGAAAGCTTGGGCATTATCTTTGATGTTTTCCTCTTCTTTAGTTCTCACATCTAATCAGTTACCAGGTCTATTGATTTTACCTTGGCAATATTATTTCTTGTCTCTCTCTTCATTCAGTTGTCAATGTCAGCACTCTGTTATAGGCTTTCATTATGACTCATCTACCTACCGTCACTCTCTCCCCACTCCACTTATCCTTTCTCCAAACCAATCTTCCTTAAGTGCAGATCTGGACCAGTTATTCTTCTGTCAACCAGGGAGTCATTGATAATTTTTGCCTAATGGGTCAAGTTTGAATTCTTGTCGTGAGGGCATAAGTCTAGACCTGGAAAGGCCTTTGGAAGTCATCTAGCTCAACCATATCATTTTGCAGAGGAGGAAAGTGAGGCTTGCAGAGGCTAAATAACCTTTCCAAGGTCACACAAGTAATTATTGGAATTCTAAAGGCTACAAATTCAGGGATCTTTCTACTCTCTCACATTGCCTTTGCTTCGTCTTCATGGTCCTCTGCATTCTTATGTCATCCTGCTTGTCTACTTTTAATCTCATGATTCTCATTTGTGTACTCCATGCTCAGATCCAACTAGATTACTCTTTCCCCCAACCATGTCTTCTGCTGTCCTGCTTCTGTGCATTTCTTTGTACCATTCCCTATTCCTAGAATGCCCTCCTTGTCCCTCTTTGTCTGAAGAATTTCTTCCCATCCTTTAAAGACCCTTTTCAGTGTGACCTCGTCTGTGAAGCCTTTTCTGATACTCCTAGCTAATAACTTTTCCTTAATCTTCTTTGATTTGCACCTTTTGCAGCTATCACACAATTTTTAGTTAGAGCTGTCTGTGTATGGGTCACATTCCCTTATTAGACTAGAAGCTGGGTTGCATTGTGGATAGTGGGCCAGGCCTTGAGTCAAGAAGACTCATTTTCCTGAGTTCAGATCTGGCCTCAGACACTAGCTATGTGACCCTGGACAAGTCACTTAACCCTATCAGCCTTAGTTTCTCATTTGTAAAATGAGCTAGAGAAGGAAATGGAACACCACACCAATATCTTTGCCAATAAAAACCCAAATAAGGTCATAAAGAATCAGACTTGATTGAAAAATGACTGAACAGATTGGTGGTCTGGAACAGTGGAGAGAGCATTGCCTTTGGAGTCAGAGGACCAGGATTCAATCCTGGGGCTACCACTTGCTCCTTGTGTGACTAGGCAAATTGCTTAACTTCTCTGAGCTCTGTTTGCCTCCTGTAAGAGAAGACTGGACTGGATGGAATCTGTGGTCCCTTCCATTACTCTATGACCCATGAGAGCAGAGGGCAGTACTGGTTCAATGTTTTTTTTTTAATCTCTCTTAGCCACCTTCCTTTGAATGTTAGGATTTTTATTTTTTATTTTTTACATTGAGGGTTTTAAATAAATGCAGGTGGAATTGCATTGCATGGAATTGCTTTCTGCAGCCATTTGAATGACTGTTATGCAGATGAAGGATTTTATTATTTTTTTTGTATGTATCTAGAGGGCAAAACTAGGACAGGAAAGCATCTGTTACAGGGAAGCAGGTTCTGATTTCACATGAGAGAGAACTTTCTAGCAATCAGAGCTGTGGTTAGGGGAATAGACTGTCTCTGGAAGGAGTGAGCTCCCCATCCATGAAAAGGTTCAAGTAGATGATAGATGACTATGTCAGAGGTGCTGTAGAGGAGGCTCCTCTAATTTGTATTAAATTACTTCCCAATCCCTCTCAGCCCAGAAAGTCCGTGACTAGTTTTTGTCACAGGATGGGAATGGTTGGGGCATCTTACCTGGTGGGAAGAGTTTCTTTCTTTATTCAGCACTTCTGGCCCTGTTGCCGAGGGCTGTGGGGAGTTGGGGAGGAGGAAGGACCTTAATGGGAGAGCAAATTAGCACCATTTGGAAAGTCACTGACACCAAAGATTTTTAGCTTGGGAGGTGCTAAGTCATGAAAATGTGTGCTGGGGAAAATAGCCCTTTAGCTCTTTGCTGAGTGGGTGAATTTGGGCTTGTTGCTATTAAGGGGGATGGAAATCGCATCTGGCTATGGCCATCCCCCATGCCACTTTTTTGTTTTCCTATCCTCTATCTATTAGCATCAAGGAGCCAGGGTTCTAGAGGATAAATTCCTACCCAGTTTACTTTCACTGTAGACTCTTTGATTACTGGTTTCTAAGTAATGAATAGGGGTGGGGAGAGATGCCCCTTGAGAATTCTGACGAGTGTTAGGTGGATTCACTGGGGGTGGCAGTATAGGGTATCTTTCTCTTTTGTACTTTTTAGGGGTCTTTGGAAGAACCAAGGAAGTTGTGGCCTTATTTGCTTCAATCCAGTCTGTATAGGTAAATAGCATCTTATTATCTAGTTTTGACTGACTTTGACTATCAAAGACTCTCCTCTCTTTCATCAGCCTCTGACAAGGCGACTAAGGCCAAAAATTTAGGATACTCTCTTGAGCTGGAGGAGAGGGGAGAGAAATATTTGAAGATGATATGGAAATGGCTTTGTTCTTTTGGCTTTGTTTTCTGAGAAGCTGGAGCTAGTTCATATCCACAAGGCATCTTGATCTCCTGCCTGAATCATGGGTCCCACAGACCCAACATCTCCTAGGGAGATGCCATTAGGGGTCCAGTGATTGTGCAGCATTGCATATAGCATCAGACTTTTTGGAGATGCTTACTGGTTTTGCTGAATGTTTTCTTTCTTGAAATAAGGGATTCTATCTAGGAGGAAGTAGGGAGGATAAAGAAGGAAATATAGGTTGGTGTAAAAACAAGACATTAAGACACTTATTATTAAGGGAATCAGGCTGAAAGAACCCCAAAATGTGAGAATCAGCACCAAGCCACTAAGAACCACTTTTTGTCATTTCCTGATTCTTCCCAATTAATTGCTAGTGTCCTCCATACCCAGATGATCTTGGATTTATTTTGTGCTTATTCTGCACATGTGTTATCTCTCCTATTAGAATGTAAGGTCCTTGAAAGCAGGAACTATTTAATTTTTGTAGAGCAGTTTCAGGCCCATAGGAGGAGCTGAATATGTAAAAAATGTATTCAGCTCCTCTTATGGGTCTGGTACTATGCTACAAAAACTTTGCTTTTTTGATTAAATTTGAGATCTTGGAATTGTGAACATTTAGACGGCCCCTCAGAGGTCATCTAGTAAAACACACTTTATGGAAAAGAAAAGCTGAGGCCCATAAAGAGAAGTGACTTATACGAGGTCACACAGATAGGCCAGAGTCAAAGCTAACTGTGACTGGAAGCTCTTAGACCAAAATTCATTTCACCCTACTCTACTGCCTTACTATCTTTCATAAAAGGAAGCCTGACTCTACATATGCTTTCAGAATATTTCTGATCAAAACATCCATTGCATACAATAGGCTTCCCAAAGTGTGAGGAAAAAGGCACTCCTGGGTTTGTTTCCTCTATGATGGGGCACTTTCTGCCATCCCATATTTGTATGTAAGAGGTGTAGATGTAAAGATTAAAATTAATATACAAAAACTATTATATTTTATAAAGTTTATTAATAATAACTAAAGTAAAAAAAAGCTAGCTAGCCAAGCTGTGGTGGAGAGAGGAGAGAGAGGGGCGGAGTTACAGAACTTATAAACAGAACATGACCATGCAATGTAGTGGAGAGATTAAAAAGAATTTTAATTGGGAATTTAACTGGGAAACATAGTTCAAAGGTACAAAATCTCCACTTATACATAGGGGAGGGCACTGATGTTCTGTGTCCCTGGCAGTTTCCTATTTGGAATCGTTGGACAGAAGCAATTTAACCCAGTGTATGTCTGGGAAGGATGGTAAGAAGATCAGATGTGGAGCACGGCAATTTTCTCAGACTTCATAAAATATCATATAGGGAAGTCATGGTCCCAGGCTGCCATGAAGGCATTGGATTTTCCATAGTAGGAGAGGTCTGACATGGAGAATGGAGGAGTTGGGAA
Source organism: Gracilinanus agilis (assembly GCF_016433145.1). Taxonomy (NCBI): domain Eukaryota; kingdom Metazoa; phylum Chordata; class Mammalia; order Didelphimorphia; family Didelphidae; genus Gracilinanus; species Gracilinanus agilis. The sequence goes on along the minus strand of NC_058131.1, from coordinate 265,535,952 downwards.
GGTGAAAGGAAGTCTAGGGGAATACAAAATTCACATTTTGCCCACTATGCTGGGCCTTTAGGGGAAAGTGTTGGATATTTCTGCCAGATTTTCTTTCTTTCTGTTTTTGTGAGGAAGTCTGGAGATGCTGCAGGACTTTTTGTCAGAGGTACCTTTTCTATGACTATAGCTCAGACAGACCCATTAGTCTTCCTGAGTTTTTGGCCTCTGGCCTAGATCTCCCAGATGCAGGGACATATTTATAGAGTCAGTCAGTGTCTCCATTCAGTAGTCATGCTGAGGTTATCATGTGTCTGAGGGTTGGAGATTGGGAGGAGGAGTGGGCTGCTTGGATATGGACAGGTTGAGACCCTTCAGCAAGGATGTCATTTCCTTCAGCCCAAGGTCATTCCTTTTCTCCCTCTCACATCAGGGTGACTCTGGAAGCAACCTCTTCTTGAGCAATAAGGGAAGCCTCACAAAGAAGCAGCATCTCTGAGAGGAAAGAGTCCTGAAGTTTGGCCACTTGGGTTCAAATCTGGCCTCTGACAACATGCTAAGCTTTGTGATTAGGGGCAAGTTATTTAACTTTCTGAGCCTAACTACCATCCAGGTATATTTTGGGGAAAGTGCTTTGTAAACTTTTAAGTGCTCTATAAATGGAAGATGATATTAATAGATATTTTAAGGCTTTTCCATTTAGTTCTAATTTGCATGTTATAGAGAACAAGGAAACAAGAGAGTTATGAAAAGGATTATTTCTCTTCATTGATTCTTTTTTTTTCCTTCACACATTTCTGCCCTCCTTCCTGCCATTTATTTTTGTAGTCTGGCATCTTTTCCTTATCCACTTCTTGGTGAGGTCTTGTAGAATACACAGTGGTCTTATAGATCTGAGGCCTGATTCATGCAGGTGACACTGAAACAGCTTCTGCCCCAAGAAGTTTGCTATTTTTCAATTCTCAACCATGCCCAGAATCCCAGAAGTAACATTTAAAAAAAAGGAATTGTGTTTGCATTTTCTGTCCTAAGGGCATGGTTGAGATTGGAGGCCTCTCCTGGATGATTGGATGCGGCACCCAGGAGTCCAGTTCTGAAGGCAGAAGTCTATTAGATTTGGCCGGATGAAATTTCAAATTAGTAGCACAAACTGTCAGACCTGATGAACTTGGAAGAATGAGTGGTTTTGCCTTGCCAAGTGCTTAATGCTGTTCAGCATCAGGAGAGCCATGGGCTATCTTCCTTTAGGTAGTCTTTGTCCTGCCAAGTTTGGGAGAAAGAGAAGGAGAGGTATTCATCTGTTGTAGCCCAGGTTCCAGCAGCTTATAATATCTTCCAAGACATGACTCCCTAAATGTCGGGATTTGCTTTGCTTTCATTTCTAACTTAGCCAATCTTCAGGGCCATGAGAGAGTAAAATTACCAAAGCCCAGGAGAAGTAATTGGTTAATGGGAATTTCAAGGTTATATGCCAGTGAGATGAAGCTAGATTCTGGCCTGAGTTAAATGCCAAAAACCTGGCTCTAAAACTAACCAGGAAGAGAGTTAATCTGCCAGTGAGGTATGGGAGAGATTGTTTGGGGAAAGGGAAACAGGAAGGGGGCTAGACTGTCTAAATGGCCTGGGCTCTTAAGATCTACTTTCTAGAACCTATAACACCATTAGGTTGGAAAACACTGAATAGTACTCAAGTGACTGCTATTAGCCATCTTGATACTGTTTCGAGGTCTTCCCAGTAAACTCCCCAAACTCCCAAACAAGGAGTTCAAGTGGACAACAACAGTGCTGGAAGGATGTTTCTATATGAATATATACATATATATATGTGTATGTATGTATATATATATATATATATCCAAGCCATATACAAAATAAGGAAATGATCCATACAAATTGGGTGGGTTGCTTGGTTGTTGAACATTGGGTTGGAGTAAGAGCTTTGAATACCAAATAAACAATTTTTAATTTGATTCTGGAGGTGATAGGGAGCTAATGAAGTTTAATGAAGTGGAGGAAGGGAATGAACATTTCTATATTGCCTGCTATCTGCCAGACACAGTGCTAAGTACATTTTTAGATGTTATTTCATTTGATCTTCACATCAACCCTGTGAGGTAGGTGTCATTATTATTCTTATTTTAAAGTTGGAGAAATTGAGGCTAAGTGACTGACCAAAGGTTACAGAGCTAGTACATGTTGGAGGCTGGATTTGAACTCAGAGCTTCCTGACTACAGGCTCAGGACTCTATCAGTTGCACTGCCAACTCTCTGTGCATACTCCAAGTGGGGAGGTGATATGATCAGGCCTGTGCTTTAGGAAGGTCACTTTGATAGCTCAGTGGAGGATGGACTGGAGTGTGGAGAGATCAGTGGCAGAGAAATAACCACTGGGGTATTGTCTAGGTGTGTGAACATGAAAGCCTGATGCCAGGTCATAACAGTATTGGGAAGAAGAGGTTATATGCAGGAGATTGTATAAAGATAAAATCAATAGGCATTGACAATAGATAGGATCTGGAAGAGTGGGAGAGTGAAGAGAGGAGGAAGATATACACAGGTTTGGAGTTTGAGTAGCATAATAGATGTACTGAATAGATGTATTTTCAAGAAAAGTGTGAATCCTGCCTTAGACCTTTCTACTGTGTGATCCTGGGCAAGTCATTTAACTTTTTTCAGATTCAAATTACTTATCTATAAAATGAGAATAATGGCATCTGCTTTAAAAGTCGTGAGGACTAAATAAGATAACATGTGCTTTGCAGACTTAAAGTCCTATATAAATAGCATTTCTTAGCTACTAATGGGATATCTTGGTCAAAGGATATGGATAGTTTATTTACTTCTTGCATAATTCTAAGTTGAAATCTAGAAGGATTGGATCATTTCACAGTTTCTCTAATAATTAATTTTCTCATTGCCTTTTTACCATGACCCCAATTTTTAAAAGTTTTATTAATATATTTTTACTATCATAGCCATCTTCTTATTACCTCCACCTTCCTTTATAACAAATAGGAAGAGTTAAGCAAAAGCAGACAACAAAATAATCACGTCTGACAGATTATAGAACATTCTACACAAGACTTCAAGTCCTGTGGGAGGGAAGTGTCTAAGTTTTCTGTTTCTGAAACTAAGATTGGTTATTACATTAATTTAGATGTTCAGTCATTTATTTGTGTCTCACTCCTTGTGACTCCATTTGGGGTTTTCTTGGCAAAGATACTGGAATGGTTTGCCTTTTCCTTCTCCAGCTCACTTTTATAGATGAGGAAACTGAGGCAAACATGGTTAAATGGCTTGCCCAGGGTCACACATCTAGTAAGTGTCTGAGACTGGATTGATTAGCTTTTAGTTTTGTTTTCTTTTATAATGCTATAGTGATGTATATTGTGCATCAGTTCATGCAAATCTTCTTGTGAGTCTCTAAATTTCTCACTATTAGACCAATGAAGAAGCATACTACCCACATTCTTACAGAGAGATTATGGATTCAAGATGCATAATAAGACATACATTTTTTGGAGATTGCCAATATGGTATATTTTTTTCACTTGCCTGCATATTTGTTTTTTCCAATGGAGGGGGGAAGTGAGAGACGAAAGAGGGACAGGGGTATAGTTGTTTCTGTCCTCCATAAAAGAAAAGAGCCACAGACAATTTTGAAAGTCATATGTTGAATTTATTATTTATTTAAAAAGAAAAACAATTTCTACATCTTGGAGATGCACAGTGTCATGGAGATTCACAGTTCAATCGTCTTCTATTCAACAGTGTTAATAGAAATATTCATTTGTTAGGGGTTTGTTAAATTTAGAATAAAATGAAATTAAGTGAAAATCTAAACATAAATTCCTCAGAATTATGATTTCTTGTGGCACTTCTCATATATTTGGTAATATTAATATTCCACAATTTCATGGACATTAAAATTATTTTAGCATTCAAAGTATTATGAACTTTAATTATAATATGTATTTATAACATATAATTATGAGTAATTATCAATGTTATTATAATTGCTAAATAATTTAATAACGTGTAATATGAATCATAATGAAATAGAATAATAATTAATGTTATGTTGTTCTTGTATTTTTTATTGAACTTGCTAAACTTCCATACTACTAATACTATTGATATCACAAAAATTTTTGTTATGAATATTATGGCATATTTGGGACCTTTCTTTCTATTTTTGACCTCTGTGGGGTATATGCTCAGTAGTGAGGTCAAAAGAAATGAACAATTTAGTGCCTTTTAGCAAACAACTCTAAACTATTTCCCAGAACACTTAGGCCAATTCACAGTTCCAGGAATAGTATATTAATGTGCCTGTCTTGCTGTATTCCCTCTGATATTGACTGTTCCTCATGATTTTTGTTAATTTGATAAGTATGAGATGGAACCTCAGAGCTGTTTTACTTTTCATTTATCTTATTAGCGATTTGGCACATTTTCCGTATACGGTTGCTAATAGTTTGTACTTTTGGGGAAAATTGTTCATAGCCTTTGATCACTTACTTGGTGAATGCTTCATGAAGACTTTAATACTTTAAATCAGTAATTCCCAAAGTGGGCACCACCGCTCCCTGGTGGTTGCTGCAGTGATCCAGGGGAGCAGTGATGGCCACAGGTGCATTTATCTTTCCTATTAATTGCTATTAAAATAAAAAAAAATAATTTCCAGGGGGCTAAGTAATATTTTTTCTGGAAAGAGGGAGGTAGGCCAAAAAAGTTTGGGAACCACTGCTTTAAATCCATTGAAATTCAAACATCACTTGAGAACAGTGGAAAGAAAGGGAATTGATTCTGTCTAAAAATAAAATGCGTTGTCCCAAGAGGTAAAATCAATAGAGGTCTTCAAAAAGAGGCTACAACAATCACTAGGCGATGTTATGGATAAGATTCCAGTTTAGGTACAGATCAGACTAAATTCTCTCCGGGGCATCCACCAAGTGCCCAAATTCTGTTTTTTTTTTTTTTAAATAAAATGACAGAGAAGAGTTACTGCACATTTGAGAAGATCGCCTATATTCTTAGGTGGTAAATGGAAGGGGAATGATTGCAGAGAAGGCCTATTTGGTCTATATCACATCATGAGTGAAGTGGATTCTTTTCTATAAGGGAAAAACTTGGAAAAATTAGACAAGAAGTGATAAAATGTCATTATAATGGAGGAAGGCTTTGAGAGATGTAGACTCTATGGCTTTGCTTGTGATCCTTTAGACAGCAAGATATATAGCAAAAGTGGACAGAATAGAACCATAGGATATAAAAACTGAAAGAGACTATTTAGAGTCCAACCTTTTTTTTTTTTTTTCTAAATCCTTACCTTCCATCTCAGAATCTAGTATTGGTTCTAAGTCAGAAGAGTGGTAAGGGCTAGGCAATTGGGGTTAAGTGACTTGCCCAGGGTCCTACAGGTAGAAAGTGTCTCAGGTCAGATTTGAACTCCAATCTTCCCATCTCCAGGCCTGACTCTATATCCATTGAATCACCTTGCTGCCCCTAAACCCTTTATTTTATGGAAAAGAAGACAACAACAACAAAAACATGAGAACATAATGAAACATTCAAGGTCACTCAGTGGCCCAAATCTCATTACTCCCATGTCAGAGCTTCTTCTGTGATATAAGCTCCTTTCAGAATCAGTGGGTTTGAGAAGCAGCATTGTCTACCTTCTTTTTAAGAGAAAGAAAATATTAGCAGATATTCAAAATGAAGACAGTGTGAGCATGAAAAGGAACACTCACTAATCATTTTTAATTGCTTATTATGTGAAGGCACTGTGGTAGGTGTTGGAGCTTAAAAGGAAAAAAATGTCAATCAATCTCTTCCCTTAATATTCTACCAGAAAGCTATGTGGCACAGTGGACAGATAGAACGCTGAGCCTGAAATCAGGAAGATCTGAGTTCATATTTGTTATCAGAAACTTATTAGTTCTGTGATCCTGGGCAAACCACTGCCTCGGTTTTCTCAAATGTGAAATGAAGTCAACAGCACTACTTTCTGGAATTGTTGTAAGGATTTCTCAAATGTAAAATGAATTCGATAACCCTACTTTCTGGGATTGTTGTAAGGATTAAATTAGATGACATTTTGAAAACACTTAGCACAATATCTGGCACATAGTAGGTGCTGCTATATAAATGCTATAATAATAATAATTGTTATATTGTTATTATTACATCCCTATCCAGGGCACATGAATGTATCCTATATCTATATTTCTAGAGCAGGGGTCGGCAACATATGGCTCTCGAGCCATATCTGGCTCTTTTGAGGGCCAGATATGGCTCTTTCTGCAGGAGCCATAAAGTCAATTTTTTTCAGGCGCTGTTACAGGAGCGTGCACTGTGAGCACTGTATGGCTCTCACAAAATTACATTTTAAAAAATGTGGCGTTTATGGCTCTCATGGACAAAAAGGTTGCCAACCCCTGATCTAGAGTATACATCTATATCACATACATGCATCATGTATATGTATGCCCAGAGCACACCAATACATCATATAGACACACTTATCTAAGAACCATGCATTCATCATATATACATAGCCATGGAATGTGTTCATCAAACATATATGTTTAGGATACTCATGTGTATTATACTATGTTTATGTACATTCAGGGTACACAACACAACAGTCACATACAATGCACACACATGTTCATAATATACTTGCACATCCAGGGAGCTTGAGTAATCCTGCATATACTTATATCCAAGGCACACACACATATTGTACTTATACACAAACACCTAGAACACACATTTTCATCATATGCATACTTAGGGCACATAGATTCCTCATGTATATGCATGTCCAGGGTACTCATGTATAAAATGCACACATATACATGCATGTGTGTATACCATCCATTATGTATGCATACACATACATTTCCTGAAAGTCTTAATGTATTTTAAGTCTTAATAACTTAAACAACTTACATTGTGATAACTTAAATAACTTTAATAAATTAGCCAAATAAATAAATAACGTATTGAATAAAATAACTAAATAAATTGAACAACAGCTTTCAGGGCACATTATATATACATACACATATATTTGACTGGGATTCACAATGCCTCATGGGTACACACATGTAGATCTGGTATATGCTGCATCATGCTCACATACCCAGTGTGTGTGTATATAGTGTGTGATATAGCCCTGCATATGTGGGCATGATGAAGGAAGATGCATATAGTGAGTACTTAAATAACCCCACAAAACCTTTTGAATTCTGCCCTTAAGCCTAGAAAAAGTCTAGTCTAAAAATTGTCAGTTTCCCAAGGCAGGTACCCTATCTGAAATGAGAGTTTTTTCAATGGTTTCTGCCTCACCTACTTTGGAATCCCACAACTGACTGGCCTTTGTGAGCTCTTGAGGACATGGAAACTTAACACTGCCTGGGAGCATGTTCAGTACTGGTGAATAGTCCTTGACTGGGTTATTTACGTGAATAGCCATGGCTTCTTGAGCCTTCGTTTTCAGGTGACATTTTTGGCTCTGTTCCTCCTTTTTTCTTTTCCATACCAATCTTGTTCTATTCCAATATCTTTCCTGTCCTTCAATTCTGCTTCCCACTCTCCCCCTTGCTTTCCTCTCCTCAATTCATCAGTATCTTTTGAACTGGAACCCAGATCATAGGCTATTCAGATTATTCCTACATTCTTCCTGGAAAGAGACATCCTGTTTTAGTCCTTACAATTCTCCAAGGAGGGTGAGTCCACATCTACCCTAGGATTCTGACACTTTAAGGATGTCGTTGCATTAAAGGCATTTCTTTTTTATTCCATAGTCTTCTTAAAATAACTGACCAAGCGCCAGCCTTGGGATATTCTCCCTTCCCCATTCCCCACCCTGATTGTGGGTGATCCTTTTCTCAGTCTAAGCCAATTGCTGTTAAAAGAGAAATGGTTATTGATGTTAACAGACAGCCAAAGAACAGGTTGTGGTTTCAATAAATTGGTAGAGCCCGAGTATTTACTTGCTGTTATGATTCCTTGAGAGCTTTAGTTTGCAGCTGGGGGAGAATTTCTGAGCCCTCTCTGCCTGCCTTACTGCGACAATCCCCAAGTATCTCAGCCATCTCGTCAGACACCTCCAGTCTTCTCTTGGGACGGAAGGCTTGGGCAGTAGCAGCTTGAGATGTAGATCTCCTTGGCAACCGGTGCTATGTGAAACATTCTGAAGTTGATTTTATTATCATAATTAGTCCTAAGAGTACTTTGTGTTGAAAATCCTAGGCTTCTCTCATCATGACAGACATCTCTTGGCTAGTTCTCTTACTTACACAGTCTACCCATACAGAGTCAGACAATTTCTGAGGGGTGTTGGAGGAGGGGAACAGTTTTTTTTTAATTTTGTTTCTGTAATTTGTCAGTGCCTTTTCTTGAGGGCCTTGGTTAATAGTGATGATAGGAGTGTTGGATAGGAAAATAACAGTACTTGCTCTTTTTGAGTTTAATATAGCCTTGCAACTAAGTATCTAAAGTTTACTAACATGTATATTTTTGTAGCAGCCAGGCCTCTTCATGGAGGATACTGGAGTAACAAGTAATAGGGTAAGAACTAGGTGGTTTAGTGGATTGAGAGCCAGGCCCAGAGAATGGAGGTGTTGGGTTCAAATATGACCACAGGCACTTGCCAGCTGTGTGACCCTGGGTAAGTCACTTAGCCCTCATTGCTTATGGAAGGTAAGGGTGTAAAAAAACCCCTCAACTTAGTCTGTTTATTGAAATGAACATCAGGGATCCCACTTGTATCCTGTTGGAGTAAAGAAGGTATTTAAGCTCATTTTATACCATCTTCATTGCTGGTATAATTAACCAGACCAGAGCAATCCTTATGTGAATTACAATCTGGTAGTTATTGGGAAGCGAGGAATGGATATCAAGCAAGAATCCCAAGAAACCTGGAGCAGCCCACCCCTTGGGTTTTCTTCTCCTGCCTTTTCTGTTGGTAGTTGTGTGTGGAAAGCAGTCAGTTCGAATTTATGTAATCTAGTATGGGACCTACCATTGCACGGCTCAGTGGAGAGAATGCTGGATCTGAAGTCAGGAAGACATGAATTCAAATCCAGCCTCAGATATTTACAAGCTCTGTGACCCTGGAAAAGTCAGATAACTTGCTTTCTACCTTTGTTCCCTTAATTTCAAAACGGGGATAATGATGGCATCTAGCTTAAAGGGCCGTTGTCTGCCTGAGTTTCCTCAACTATAAAATGAGGATTGTTGTGAGGATTGAAAGGAGATATTTGTAAAGCAGTTAGCTCAGTCCTGATACCAATGGGCATGAATTAAATGCTTATTCCTTTCCCCTCTGTTCTCTAGGGAATCTGGACGCATTGACTCTCTAAGGGGAGAGTGAAATGGTGATGGCATGTCCTGTAGGTCAGGTTTAGAGCTATATATCTGATCCATTATGATTGAGTTCAATTTCTTATCTCTAGGAAAAGTTTCTAAGTGGTGGGCCCTTTGTGCCTTCCCAAGATGGTGATACATGAGTAGGAAATTCATGAATATGGTGAAACACATGAGTAGGGTGAGTTCAATAGCTTTTTCTACTATTCCAATAAGATCTGCTGCTCTGCCAGGGCCAGTATTACGATGTAATTTCTTATTTTTATTTGACTTGATTGTTTATTATTGACATATCCCTAATAAATCTATTGCTGGTTAATGTTAACAGATCAAGGCTTGCAACATAAAATTCATGATGAGGATGTTGGCTCAGCTCTCTGTGACATGGAGCGACAAATAAAGATAAAATGAGCTGTTTTGTATGTTGCCTTCAACACACACTTTTCTGACTTTTATTCTCTCTCCTGCTAAAGTGAAGAAAAGGAAAGAGATAGATATCATTCCATTTGCTCAACAGCTGACAACTTGTCTAAATCTGTCATAAACATGAAAGATGAATGACAAAAAAATCTGATGAGAAAAGAAGGATCAAAAAGGAAAGTAAAAGAGAAAACTCCATTACTACCTTGTTCGCTAAATGTTCATAATAATTGTGGTTCTTGAAGGGATAAAGCTGTTTTGTCCTTTTAGGAGAGCAGGCTAGAAAAATAGATTTTAAGTCTTGTTCCATCTTGGCTCTTGGTAGGTTGGAATCTGGGCAATTTATTCTTTGGGATTGTGAGAGAATGATTCTCAAAAATATATAGAATGTTAGAGCCAGGAAGGCCTTAGAAAGCTGACAGGAGAAAATTTTCTTTTTATAGGTGAAGAAACTGAGGCCCAGAAAGAAGAACTGACTTGCCCAAAGTCATGTAGAAATTCAATTGCAGAACCTGGATGGGAACTCAGGTCTTCTGACTTCTGTTTAGAGCCCTTGCCATTGTTCCACAGTACCTTCCAATCCCATTCTCATATTCTACCTGGAGACAGAATGAAAAGGAAAAAGACTAAGACTGGGAGAGGAGGGGATAATTTCTGTTGTTTTGTGAAAAGTTAGTTCTGTGCTAGTGAGACAGGAAATCTAGCTTCATCTCCATTAAGATAGTAGATGAGATTAAGTGAGTAGGAACTGTCATCCATAAAAGAGGCCAAGAATAGTTTCAAGTCAGCCTTGAAAATATCCCCTGATACAGAAATTAAGTAAAAAAAGTCTTTATTGAGTGCATTAATGGAGGGAGACTCATAACATTGATAATACCCACACATCAATCTGTACTGGTTAATGCTGGAATATGTTTTATGATTTTCTTTTTGAAAGTATATTTGCCTTGGCTGAATGATAAAACTGCCCTGATTTCTTGAGCACATGTGACATAAATAATAGCACTGAAGGTGACAATAGGAATTCTTCAGTGATTTCTAGATATTCTGTAAAACAGGAAAAAACAAGAGAGCTTGCTAGATACAATTGTGAATATCTTATGAGAAGAAATATAGACTTTCTCCCCAAACTTGTTTCTATGACTTCCTCTTTCCTTGTCTTGTTGTCAAGCCTCACTGATTGTTTTGAATACTTAGATGCACTACTTTCTGACTTAGAGGGCCTTGTGTGGTCTTCTGAAGGCTCTTCTACCCCAAGTAAAAAGTTTAGGGGACCTTGAAGGAAGGATTGTCACCCCTGTTGCTGCTAGTCTTTTCTGGGGACGATAGAGACAGCTCTCTCTGAAGATTAGGGAAGTGCTTCTCTTGGCATTGAGGGCCCTTTAATGAGTAAGTGAAATGGGAGAAGATGCCATCAGACAACCAGAGGAATTAGAAATGTTAGGCACATTAGATGCTTGGAAATAGATACAAATTTTGTCCATTACTCACTTAATTTAATAACTGGACTAATGCATAAAGGAAATGAATTGTAGTCTTGAAATGCTATTCTTTATTTGGGGGGAGGGAGTGAAAAAGAAGAAGCATCTTGGCTGAAGCCTGATACAAAAGACTTATATTATTTCCTTCATCATTGGCCTGAGTGGGGAATTTTGTGATTCTAACCCTTCAGCCTTGGGTCAGATTGACAGAACCTTGCCCTTGGTCAACTCTCAAGGTGACATACAATACAAATCACATTTCTAGAGACCTTTATGATTTAAAAAAGTACTTTCCTCACAGAACCCTATTAGATTACAATCATGATTGCTGCCCTTTTACAGAAAAAATGAGGTTTCAATAGGAAAAGTGAGCTGTTTCAGGTCATCTAGGTAGTAAGTTTTGGAGTCTCTTGATTGTGGCTTTAACACTTAAAAAAAACATCACTTACCGTCTGTCTTAGAATTGATTCTAAGTATCCATCCAAGTTAGAAGAGCATTAAGGGCTAGACAATTGGGTTTAAGTGACTTTCCCAGGGTCACACAGCTAGGAGAGATCTGAGGTCACATTTAAACCCAGCACCTCTCTCCAGGCCTGGATCTCTGTCTTTCTCCACTGATCCACCTACCTTGTCCCTCTTACTCTCTTTGCATCTCAGTGCATCACAAGCCTCAGAGTTGAACCCACATATCATAAATGTTCCAAGAAAATTGACATCATGTAGGGAAACAGCTGCTTCCACATCTGGAAAAATCTACCTTCAGATTTTTCCCCTCCTTAGGTGGCTCCTATAAGGCCAAAGCAAGTGTGGGCTGATAGAGTTTTGTCTTCCCAATTTTGTCCGTCCTCCTCCTTCCTCAGCACAAGACACTCACAGCTGGTAGCAATCTGGGACCAATCTATCTCTAATATTTGAGGAAAAAAATTGTAACATTTAAAAGACATTTTTGTCTTCACACAGTGATTGTCATCAGTTGCTAACAGTTGGGAGAAAGGATCTGGAGATGAGAAATATAATTTGGGGAGAGAGTTACTGGAATAGTAGACTAATCAATCTATGAGTTTTGATGAATGATGGCTAGATGAAGGCAGGAGCAAGTCCTCTGGAAGAAATGTCAGCACCACTAATGCAAGGGATGGGAGGAGGAAAATGAAAAATTTCACTTAATTCTGGGGCACACTTCCCTCCCTCCTTCCTTCCCTCCCTTTCTCTTTCTCTTTCTCTTTCTCTCTCTCTCTCTCTCTCTTCCTCTCTCTTTCTCTCTTTCTCTCTCTCTCTCCATTCCTTCCTTCCTTCCTCCTCCTCCTCCTCTTCCTCCTTCTCTTCTTCTTCTTCTTCTTCTTCTTCTTCTTCTTCTTCTTCTTCTTCTTCTTCTTCTTCTTCTTCTTCTTCTTCTTCTTCTTCTTTCTTTCTTTCTTTCTTTCTTTCTTTCTTTCTTTCTTTCTTTCTTTCTTTCTTAAAATCAGTACTGTGTAGTGCTTTCAAGGTAGACACCTATAATGTCTAGGCAATGGGGCCTAAATGACTTGCCCAGGGTCACATAGCTAGGACATATATGAGGCCAGACTTAAACCCAGGAGTTTCTGTCTCTAGGACTGAACTTATTTCTTAATATTCAGAGAATGGCTCATGAATTTGACTTGTATAAAAGACAATCCTTTCTTCCTCAAACTTTGATATTATCACTGTCAGGAAATGTTAGCTCATCAATTGTGTCACAGTTGTTGCTGAAAACTTCAATTTTGTGTGTTTCTTGGAATGTTCAGCAATGCTTGGCCAGAGTGCCTAAAAGGGAGGGGGAAAAGTGGTGATGGTAAAATAGATGGAGCCAGGCTTTTCTGGGCCTAAATGAGACTGTGTTAGTGAGTGGGGGAGGCAACTAGGTGGTAGAGAGCATAGCATTCTGGAGTTGGAATCAGGAAGACTTGGATAAGTCATTTAAACTCTCTCAGTTATAGTCTGTTCATCTGTAAAATGGGGATACTATCATATATATCATAGGAATGTGGCAAGGATTAAATGAGACAATCCATTTAAAAGTGCTTTGTAATTCTTAAAGTATGATATAATGCTATCTATTATTAACTAACATCATCACTCATCATTCTTACATTTATTTATATATTTACTCATTCATTCATTCATTCATTTGTTTGTTTGTTTATTTATTTTTAACCCTTACCTTCCATCCTAGAATCAATACTGTGTATTGGTTCTAAGGCAGAAGAGCAGTAAAGGCTAGGCAATGGGGACTAAGTGACTTGCCTAGGGTTACACAGCTAGGAAATGACTGAGGCCAGATTTGAACTTAGGACATCCCATCTGTGGACCTGGCTCTCAGTCCACTAAGCCACCTACCTGTCCCCTCATTCTTATCTCTAAAAATGTGAAGAGACTGTCCTGTGAACAAGGCAGATTTTGTTCAGCTTGTTACTAGAGGGCAAATATTAGATTCAAGAAAGTTGCAATGAGATAGATACTGGCTCAATGTAGGGAAAAATTTCCAGGGGTAGCTAGGTGACAAAATGGATAGAATCCTGGGTCTGGAGTCAAGAAGATTCATTGTCTTGAATACAAATCTGGTCTCAGACACTTACTAGCTATGTGACCTTGGGTAAGTCACTTAATCCTGTTTGCCTCGGTTTCATCATGTGTAAAATGAGCTGGAGAAGAAAATGGCAAATCACTGCAGTATATTTGCCAAGAAAACAGACACAACTGAAAAAATAACTAAATAATAAAAGCAAGAGGAAAAAAAATCACCTGTTAGAGATGGCTAAAAGTGGAATGGATTGCCTGCCTTAGGAGATAGTGAGTTCTTCAGTACCAGAAGTTTTCAAGCAGGAGCTGACTATTTGTGGTAGTGGTGAGTGGGTAGAGATAATATAAGGGCAATTTCTGTTCATCCTGGATTGGATGACACCTGGGCTGCCTTCTAGTTCTGAGATTATGATTCTGCAAATGTTATGGAAGACAGTGAAAGAAAAACAACAATCTAATTCTTGCCAACTCTGTCAAAGACACAGTAATTGTTAAAAATAAAGCATCTGTTTGGAGAAGGGTTTTGACCAGTAGAATTCCTCCTCCAGCTAAATCTTAAAAAGATCTCTTGTGGGGCAGCTAGGTGACTCAGTGAATAGAGAGTCAGTATTGGGAGGTCCTGGGTTCAAATTTGACATTAGCTACTTCCTAGCCATGTGATCCTGGGTAAGTCACTTAACCTCAGTTGCCTACCATTTATTGCTCTTATGCTTTGGAACTGATACTTAGTATTGATTCTGAGACAAAAAGTGAAGGTTTAAAAAAATAAAACAAGAGCTCTCTTACTCCTCAAGGAGTTCAACTCAATTCTTATAGTAATTATCAACTAAAATTAAAACCCCCTAAAAAGTCCATAGTTTCAGTTAGGGTTTTAAGAATTACTAAACAAAGATCAATGCTCATGCTGGCATTGACCCTTGGAGATGTTTTCCTGAAACCCCTCTCTTTAAAGACTCTTCCTTTCAATTTAGTAAGCAACAGAAGGAACACCTCTTTGTGTGGCTCACAGACATTGCAACTCTTAGGCCGGCTACTATAAACTCCTAATTATGAACCACAGATTCTGCCTTCTTTGGGGAATTACATTTCCTGTTTTGATTAAATGTTCTACCCTAGAGAGACTGATAAGACTTTTATTTAAAAAGGGGGGGGTGCTGTAAGTTATTATTTTATTTAATGAAGATATTTTATTTTACCAATTATATGTAATGACAATTTTCCACACACATTTTCTCAAGTTATATGGTTCAGATTGTCTCCCTTTCTCCCTTCCTTCCCCTCTTTCAGAAATGGCAAGCAACTCGATCTGGACCTTCATGCAAGACATAGATCTTAATTTTTATAATACAACTGAGCTCTCAGGGCTGTTTGCTTCCATACTACCATCTAGGTGGGCTCTCCAATCTTTTTTTGATATTCTCTCTTCTATTTTTCCTTTTCACCCTTTCCTTCCTGATTTCTTCCTTTGTTTCCTCTTTAAGATTCACTTCAAAAGACCCTAAGACAAAGGATGAAGGGAAACTTGGAGAGTGAAGTAGTGATCTCTTGGTTTTCCCAAACGTCTGGGGATTAAGTTGTTCTGGTACTTGAGTTTTCTGGATACTTAAGGGTTTAGCCTTTTAAGCACCAGAGATATTTTCATTTTTGTTATGTTTTTGGAAGTTTTTCTTAATTACCTTACATGTCCTTGACTTAATTTTTTTTAAATTAGTATCTTTTGTTAGATATTGCCTAGGTTTCCTCCTCTATGTCCCTGATTAAAACAAAACAAAACAAAACAAAACAAAACAAAATCTCTTATCTTCTTGTCTTAGAGTCAATACTAAGTATTGGTTCAAAGGCAGAAGAGCAGTAAAGGGTAAGCAAGTGAGGTTAAATGACTTGCCTAGGATCATATGGCTAGGAAGTATCTGAGGTCACATTTGAATCCAGGACCTCCCAATGCCAAGCCTGGCTCTCTATCCACTGAGTCACCTAGCTCACCACTTGTCCTTGTCTTTTTAAAAAGAAGTATTTTTTTTCTTTCCCAAATGAACTGGCATTTTCTTTGGTGTGGGGAACTCCTAGTGAGAAAACTTGCTTTTCCAATGCACATCAACACAATTTATAGAATTAGATTGTTGCCTGGGGCCACTCAGAAGTAAAGATTCTCCATACTTCAGAAATGGGACTTGAAGCCACTACATAGCTCTCTACTCACTATGCCATGCTGCCCACTCTCCATTATCTATCAGCTCTCTTTCCATTTTGCCATGCTGCCCCTTCATACAGAAGTTATTGAACATTTAAACTTTTATTTTTTAAAAAAAATTATTAATTTAATTGATTAATTTAGAATATTTTTCTGTGGTTACATGATTCGTGGTCTTTTCCTCCCTTCCTTCCTCTCCCCTCCTGTAGCCATTGAGCAATTCCACTGGGTTTTACATGTGTCATTGATCAAGACCTATTTCTGTATTATTAATATTTGTATTAGGGTGACATCCCCATTCATATCCCCATCAACCCATGTGATCAAGCAGTTGTTTTTCTTCTGTGTTTCTACTCCCACAGTTCTTTCTCTGGATGTGAAGGGTGTTCTTTCTCATAAGTCCCTCAGCCTTGCTCTGGATCCTTGCATTGCTGCTAGTAGAGAAGTCTGTTATGTTCGATTGTGCCACAGTGTATCAGTCTCTGTGTACAATATTCTCCTGGTTCTGCTCTTTTTGCTCCACATCATTTCCTGGAGGTCATTCCAGTTCACATGGAATTCCTCCAGTTCATTATTCCTTTTAGCAAGATAGTATTCCATCACCATGAGATACTAAACTTTGGTCAGCCATTCCCCAATCGATGGACACCCCTTCATTTTCCAATTTTTTGCTAAACTTTTCTTAATGACTCAGGAGTATCATTAAAAATATTAGAGACTGTCTTGTTTTATAATATGCTGATGTCCTTAGAGGTGGAAGTTACTTTAGCCCAAGTACTAAATGCCTCCAAGCTGCTGTGCTTTAAAAAAAATTCTGTCTACTTTGAAAAAGTTTTTCTTAGTCTTTCTGTGTTGTTGTTCGTGTACTTGCCAGTAGAAGCCTATAATCCCCTTTTAAATTTGCTGGTTGTTGTTCAGTTCTTTCACTCATGTCTGATTCTCCATGATTCCATTTGAAATTTTCTCAGCAAAGATACTGGAGTGGTTTGCCATTTCCTTCTCCAGATCATTTTATAGATGAGGAAACTGAGGCAAACCAGTTAAGTGGCTTGCCTAGCGTTACTCAGCTGGTAAATGTCTGAGACCAGATTTGAACTAAAAAAGATGAGTGTTCTTGATGCCAGACCCAGCATTCTACTCACTTCACCACCAGGTTGTCTTTGCACCACAGAATGGTGGATTTTGTGTAATACGGTCCTCTTGAAAAATGAAGCTCCTTGCTACCCCCTCAGGTTTGTTTTTGTCCATTTGATGTGTCTGACTCTTTATATATATATATATATATATATATATATATATATATATATATATATATATCAACTAGGTGGGTAAATGGATAGAGAAAGCACCAGGCCTGGAGATGGGAGGTACTAGGCTCAAATCTGGCCTCAGATACTTTCTAGTTGTGTGATCCTGAGTAAGTCACTTAACCCCAGTTGCCTAGCCCTTACCTCTCTTCTACCATGGAATAGATACTTAGTACTGATCCTAAGGCAAGAGGAAAAGGTTTAAAAACCATATATGTAAAAATAAGCTACACAAAGGATTAATTGGAATAACAAATAGAGGGAAGGCATTGGAACTAAGGACGACCAGAAAAATCTTCCTCAAAAAAGTAAGATTTTAATTGGGACTTGATGGAAGCCGGGAGGCAGAGAAGAGGAGGGAGACTATTCTTGGCATAGGGGATGGTCAGTGAAAATGTCTGGAGTGTTTTGTTTGCAGAACAGCAAGGAGGCTGGTGTCATTAATGTAATTAAAACCCAGGGGAAACTCACAGGACCTGTGACCAAAGCTCGTCTTAGTGGATCGTGGGGATATAATGTAACTGTGCGGCTATGGATTCATCTTGGCCCTGGTGCCAGGTTTGTCTTGGGGAGCTTCCCTCTGCAGTCTTCTTAACCTGAATGTTGTGAGTATGGGCCATAGTGCTTCAATCTCCTGCTCTGTTGACTGACAGCATCCCTGGCTTTAGGTTGCTCCAGGTATCTCTGCGGTGTGTGGAAGGCTCTCTCTAGTTCTTGGAAAGGCTATCCTTTTGGATTCTCCATACCCATGGGTGCCACCATTATACCACCTGCTCATGGCCCCCTCTGTCCTTTTCTTTTTCTTCTGATATCATGCCTTTAGCCAGGCATATGCTTCATAGGATTCTGATATTTTTGGACTTCCCCCAATGAGCAGAAGCACTGGCAATGAAGGACTCAGTTATTAGGCACATCCTGAGCCTGTAACTCCTCATTTTGTATGCAGGAAACATAAATAACCTTCGATTAAGGATTTGGATTAGGTATGGGTAAAGTGCATCCATTTTAGTGCATGGTCTTTGTGAGGTCTCTCTTAGGTGCTTATAGGGCCATTTTGTTTTCTTCCAGGTTCTATGTTGAGTTTTGGATAAATGAGATTGGCTTTCCCTCTTTCCCTGTTTGGTTTCTTCTTTTATTCTTTTCCTTTCCTCTAAGGTTCCTCCAAATAAAGTGTGATTATAGCTGGATTCCATGATCTCCTCTATAGACTATCTTATCGATGGTTCCTGGAATACTCCTCTGCCACCTCCCAATCTATTATTCTTTCTGAATCATGAGCCCTTCTAAGTTTCCTACTCCTGACTGATGCAGAGAGAGATTCTGGGTCATTGTGTATATTTGGTCTTGGCATAGATACTCCCTTGATCAGTAACTGAGACAGAAGAAAATACGATTAAACAGAGGAATTACGAACATAAGGCATATTAGATGTCTGGGCATTTTTTCCAGGACTCAGTTAATTGAATAAATTGACTAATGAGCAAAGGAAATTAATTGTGGTTTTGAAATGTTGCTGTTTTGGGGTGTGTTTATGTTTGCATGTGTGTGTTTTGTCTGTGCCAGCAACTAAAGGATGGCTGTCTCTTTATTAGCTGTTATTATTCACTCCAAGTAAAACTCTGGGGATATCAGGAACATTCCTGGGTCAAATAGCATCTGTCAGCTATTACACTAGCAATAATCACAAAGATAGTATTGCCTTATATTTGGATGACTCGTGAAAGTTTAAAAAGTGCTTTACATACATTCTCTACTTTGTTCCTGATGCTAATCAGTCTGTTAATAGTTAATGAATATTTATTAAACACCTACTATATGTGAGGTACTATGCTAAGCCCTCTGTGTGAAGCATCAATGGTGGGCTGTAGCAGAATTTGGAATCAGGAAGACCTGTATTCAAATATGACTTTTCTGAGGTTCAGCTTTCTCTTCTCTCAAATGGTCAGTTCCTGGGGAATCAGGGGGAAGCTAAGTGGGGCAGTGAATAGAGCACTGGGTGTGGAATTAGGAAGATCCATCTTCTTGAGTTCAAATCTGGCCTTACACACTTACTAGCTATGTGACCCCAGGCAAGTCATTTAACCCCTATTTGCTTCAATTCTTCATCTGTAAAATGGAAACACACTGGAGAAGGAAATAGCAAACCACTCCAGTTTCTTTGCCAAGAAAACCTCATGGATTTTGACTATGAGGTCACTGAACAAGAACAATAACAACTGGAATATGTTGCAGAGTTGTTAAGAAGCTTAGCTATGTTAACGTATATAAAGCACTTTGTGATTTTTATGTGTCAAATGAACCATAGTGTCATAGCTTTAGAGTGGAAGGGACCTCAGAAGGCATCACATCCAACCCCTTTAGATTCAGAAATGGAGGCCAAATAGAGTGGTCAAATATTACTTGCCTAGGATCAAGTAACTCATGAAAAACAGGGCTGGGATTTGAACTCATGTCTTTGAACTCCAAGGAGAACATTTTCTTCATTTTTGCCAACTTTCAGATGTCGATTGCCATTATTAATCATTCAGTTGCTATCCGTAATTCATATCACAAAGAGAATATTCATATATTTTCCTACACAGTTAAGATTGAGTGGTAGTGTCTTTGGTGAATTTTTGTCTAAGAGCCATGGTAAACCCTTCTCTGGGTTGATATGTATAGGCTTGACAAGGGGTGAGACCTTAGGAGGATAGGTTTTCCAGGCTCCTGCTGGCCAGTAGAGTCTATGACTCAACTGTGGGGCTTGTGTTTCTGGTCCTAAATCACCCTTTAAAATCAGCACAAACTCCCCCCACCCTCAACCCTGCCCCACTCACGTCCATCCTTCCTAGGGAGTGAGGAGACATCAAACAGTATCTAGAACTGGGGCTGAGAGCTGAGTGTGAACTTGCTGATGACAAAGCACTTATGCCTATTGTTTCTAATGCTATCTGTGATTGATATATCTTTGAGAAATCTTCCACGAAGTCCCCCAGAAATCTGGATGACATTGGTGGGGCATTAGGGGAAGGTGATCTTTGCTGTTTCTCCAGTAAGATCTGATTTGGGTTCAAATGCCCATTCCACTTCTTATTCTTTTTTGTGTGACCTTGGGCAAGTCATCAGCCTTTCAAGGCCTCAGGTTTCTCATTGATAATGTGAAGGATTCTGATGAGATGATTTTTAAGTTTCTTTCAAGCTCTAAATCGGCAATCCTATATTTGTCTTGTAGATATATGTCAGCACTTCAGGCTTCAGGAGAGTGCTTTGGGACAAAAATCCACTGTTTTAAATTTTTGAGAAATTGTGCTAAGCAATATTCATCATATAATTCCTTTCACCCTTTCCCCATTTTTAGTTTTGACTTGAAGCCTACCAAACAAGGGAAATGACTTCTCTGCAGGCAAATTCAGTCAATGTTTTTAGGTTGCAAAAGATCCTCTCCAAATCCACTGCACAGGGCCGTGCTTCCTGCAACCCTGTTGTCTCAAGTTATTATTATTTTTTTTTGGTAAATTGTTTCTGTTGGGTTCTCTATAATAGTGAGACCATATTGATAGCTCCTTTTTTATACTTTAAAAAACTGGGCCCCTGTACCACTGAACAGAAAAGGTGGCTAGTATCCATAAGGGAGAGCTGCATAATGTGGCTTCTTTTTAGCACACATCCAAGCCTGCCTGGCCACACAGAGGGATTGGATATTTTTACTGAGCCCCACAGACTGAGGAATTAGATCACTTAGGTATGTGTACCTGCTAGTTAAGGAGTGGTGTATAAAAGATCTCATGTCTCAGGACCTTCATATTAAAAAAAATTTAATTAATTAGTTTGTTAGATTAAAATTCCCAGGTATTCTCCCTCCCCATTAGACTTCATTTGACAAAAAATATGTACATATTTATATATATATACATATACATGTATATATATAAACACAGATATATATATATATATGCAAACTATTTCTTGCTTGTTTCTATTTATCAGTTCTTTCTCTGGAGAAAGGCATCCACAAGTCATTCTTCAAACAATATTTTGGTGCTGTATAATACAATTCTCTTGGTTCTGCTTATTTCACTCTCCATAATTTCCTGTAGATCTTTTCACATTAAAAAATTAATCTGCTCATAGAAGAGTATAATTGTGTTGCTTTGAGTTGGCATGCCTGAGTATCAGGCAGCTCATGTATACCTACAGACTTCCTAATCTAGGAAAGGGAACAGAAGTTAGGAGAGGCACGCAGGCTAAATGCCCTGGCAACCTATTTCCCTGTATCTCCACCTATTGAGCACAGACTCCAGAGCACTTATGTGTGAAGTAAGAATCGCCCCTGTTGGTTTTAATGGATCCTTTAATCAGATGGGAAAAGCATGCTCAGACTTCTGGGAAAATAAATCTGACATAAATGTCAACTAAGAGAAACGGTAACGGAAGAGACATGATCCTTTCATCCCTCCTGCAGATGACTGTGGACAGTAGCTCTTTTTCTGCCAGTCCTGCAAATGGCTAGGTAGAATTGTTGACTTCCCTGGGCTGAGTGCCTAGAGTAGTGCAGGCTGTTTAAGAATCAGAGAGGATTTCCTAGCTGTGTGACCCTGGGCAAGTCACTTATCCCCAATTGCCTCCCCCTTATCCTCTCCTCCGCCTTGGAACCTATACTTAGTATCAGTTCCAAGACAAAAGGTATGAGTTTAAAAAAAAAGAACCAGAGGAGATGTAGCCAGAGGTGTATACTGTTCCAGGACTCTTGGAAGAAATGGAAATAATGAAGGGAGGGAGAGAATAGGCACAAGAGAGGAACATAAAAGACTGAGCACGTGTGCAGGCATCTTAACATGGTGCAAAGAGATTCCTAATAGGAAAAAAAAAAAAAAACCCTGCCAACCCACATAATGTAATGGTCTGTTTATGGTTGAGGCCAGAGCCCAGTGTGAATCACTCCCTGATGATTTGCTGAACATGCTCTACTGAACATGCATTTCCCATTTCTCCCAAGCTCTGCAGAAATTATAAGTAGGGAGGAACGAAACCTGGAACATTCATCAGGAGAGCCAACCTGTCAGGAGAGGCCTGGCTGAGTTAGACCAAGGATGGGGATTGCAGCTAAGAGCACAAACTCAGAAATCTTAGTGTGCGGGGGAAGTGCAGAGGAAGAAGTGCTTTTAGGCCTGCATCATCCAGTCATATACATAAGGAAAAGAAACATCCAAGGAAGAGTGGAACTGAGAGGCAATTTGATTCAATTCCATTGCCCAAACATTTATTAAATACTTACTGTTTGCAAAGCATTGTGCCAAGGACCAAGGATACAAAACAAAAATGAAAATTCCTGCCCTTAAAGCATGTAAATAATACAATGAAACATGTATTCAAGTAAATAAAGGTTGATAGAACATTTACTAAGCGCTTACGATATTCTGAGTATTGTGCCTAGTATATACAAGATAAGGGCAAAGTAATTTTAAGACAAAGGAAGTAGGAAGAAATGAGGGGCTCAGGGACTGTAAGAATGAGAAAAGAGATCATGTAGGAGGCAGCACCTGAGATATACTTTTAAAAAAGTTTAACTTAATTTTTTCTCTTATTACACGTAAGAACAGTTTCTATCATTTTTCAAAGAATATTGAGGCTTGAATTTTCTCCCTCCTTCCCTCCCCTCCCAATCCTCCACCATCCTTGAGATGGTAAGCAATCTCATATAGATTTTACATGTGTGGTCATTTAAAACATTTTCCAATATTGATCCTTTTGTGGAAGGAAACTCAAATAGGAAAAAAATTAAGAAAGTAAAAAAAAAAGGAGACACTGCTCTTTTTCTGTGGAAGCAAATGGCTTATCATTTCTTATAGTGTAATAGTATTCCATTACAACATATACAATAACTTACTCAGCCATTACCCAGTTGCTGGGCATCCCCTCACTTTCCAAATCTTTGCCCTCTTAAAAAAAGCTGCTTTAAATATTCTTATACATATAGGTCCTTCCCCTTTTGTTTTTTAAAATCTCTTTGGGATACAAACCTAGTAATGGTATTGCTTGGTCAAAGGGTATATACTATTTTATATGCCCTTTGGGCATAGGTTCAAAATGCTCTCCTGAATGATTGAATTAGTTCACAACTCCATCAACAAGCAT
Organism: Gracilinanus agilis; assembly: GCF_016433145.1. Taxonomy (NCBI): domain Eukaryota; kingdom Metazoa; phylum Chordata; class Mammalia; order Didelphimorphia; family Didelphidae; genus Gracilinanus; species Gracilinanus agilis. The sequence goes on along the minus strand of NC_058131.1, from coordinate 265,512,541 downwards.
TCATGTCCCAACTTTTCCATACGCCTTCCAAGTTTTGTAATTTTCTTTTTCTGTCATAATAGCTAATCTGATAGGTGTGGGGTGGTATTTCAGAGTTGTTTTAATATTTAGAGCATTTTTGCATGATTATAGCCAATTCAATTACTTTGAGAACTGCCTGTTCATATCCTTTGATTGTTTAGCAACTGGAGAATGATTTGTATTCTTATATATTCTAATTTTTCTATGTATTTGACAAATGAGGCCTTTATTAGAGAGACTTGTGCACCATTATGATTACTGTGTATTTTTTCCATTCTATTTACCCCTATTTAGTTTCTGACCTCCACCCCTCCCCCAAATTTGCCCTCTTTATCAGTCCCATCCTTCTTCTTTTATCCCCTTCCCCTCCTATTTTCCTATAGGGTAAAATAGATTTCTTTATACTCGATTGTGTATATTTTCCCTTGTTGAGCTAATTCTGATGGGGGTGATGCTCACATGTTCTCCTTCCCATCTCCTCTATCTTTCCCTCCACTGTGAAATGCTCTTTAATACCTTTTTTATGTACAATAATTTATCATATTCTATTTTCCCCTTGCTCTCCTCCTCCCAATTCGTACCTTTTCTCATAGTTTTCTCATAGCTTAATTTAATTTAATTTAATATTTTTAACATGTGCAGTAGAAAAAGAATCTAGAACAAGAGAATCTAGAGCCAGCAAGAGGAGCCCTATAATCTCCTTCTGAACAGTTGTGTGACCCTCCTTTCCATCTGTGGCTACAACTTTGGAAAGCCTTGGTTACTGTTTTGACTGAACCCAAGGCCTGTTGCCTCTGTGGGGTCAGCCCTGGCACACTGTGTCCCACATACTAACCTTCTAAGTTGTTTTGGGCTGAAAAATTACTTCATTTTGTTTTTTGTGGGTTATGCTGCTCCAGAATTCATATTGAATCATTATATCATAATTTGGTAGAAATCAGATGGGTCCTTGTACTTTCTCCATCATCTTGACTGTACATCTCCCTCTCCCCCACAAGACGTACTTTGAAAGAAGATGGAGATTTTACAAAGAGGCAATCAATTCCAGACTTGAAGACCTATTAGTACCTCTCAGAGTAAATAGAGGTAGCTTATGGTTCAGTGGATAGAGTGCTAGACCTGGAATCAGGAAGACTTGGGTTCAAATTTAGCCTCAGATATTTTCCAGCTATATGACTCTGGGCAAGTCACTTAACCTCTGATTGTCTTGCTAAAGGATCCACTTGATCCACTGGAGAATGAAATGGCAACTACTAGATATCATTGCCAAGAACATCTCATGGATAGTTATAGCCCGTGCAGATGTGAAGATTTAGATATAACCGAATAACAACATAACAAAGGAAGACTGGTCCTAGGTTCCTTGTGCAGGGGTCCAAGACCTTGCTACTATCTCCCACAATCCAGAAAAAAATAACAAAGACATGAGGTCCTTCTAGATTTCCATCTAGAACCCCCTTGCATATTATCAGTCAACTCAACTAGTAGTTCTTATCTTTTGGATGCTCCTCCTGGTAAGGTAAGTTCTTGGAATTTCAGAGGAAAGACATGTTCAGAGAATGTTAGAACTGGAATGGTCTTAGATAACATCAAATTCAACCTTCTTATTTGATAGATGGGAAAACTGATACCCAGGTAGAGGAAATAACTTTCCTGAGGTCATACAATCATAGGATTTAGAGATGGAAGGGACCTCTGAAATAATTTAGTTCAGTTATTTCATTTTATGGATAAATAAATTGAGACCTAGTGATTTAAATGATTTCTTAAAGGTCATACAGATAGTAAGAGGCAGAGGCAAATTCTGAAGCCAGTTGTACTGACTCCAAGTCCAGGACTTTCCATTGACACATGTCACTTGATCACTTTGCAGTAGAGGCAGGATTAGAACATGTCTCAGCTCAATTTAGAGCTGGATGTGATCATAAGATCTTAGATTTAGATCTAGAAAGGACCTTAGAAATCATCTAATTCAACCATATCATTTTACAGATGAGGAAACACAACCAAGTAGATGCAGTCACTTTTCTCAAGGTTACACGAGTAGTAAATGATCTAGCTCGGACTTGGAGCCAAGTCCTTCTTTCTACTTTATCCTACCACCTTCCTTACCCCTGCTCCTTCTTTATTATGCTAACACAGTCTTCCATCATTGGTCCATTTGTATAAAAACCCCCATCAAGAGCTGTCCATTTGAAGCCCATTTAAGTATGGCAGTGAAGGATCTATAATAAGACATTTGGATGTTAGAAAATTAGCTGTGATTAATACCTTACTCCCTGACAGTGTCATTCACGCCCACAGTGCTAATCTGGGAGGATTAAAATAAGGAAGTGACCTTTTAGCTGTTGAGACAAGTTATGCCAAAAGACCTCAACTTCTTGGAGGTTTAATGGCATTGCACGGAGTTAGTACTAAAGAGATACTGTAGAGATTATTTAGTTTAATCTCTTCACAGAATAGGAAACTGAGGCTCTAGTACAATTGAATCTGTAGTTAACTGCTTCTGTCTCTCTCTCTCTCTCTAAATGTCCAGAAGACTGTCTTTTCTCCTAATTATGGAAATGAAATAACACATTTTAGTGTGTCTGCCCAAGTGAAAGCCCCTCCAAAAGAGGTCAGTTAAAACTCTACCCCTTGGAAAGGGCTAGCAAACTGGCAGGCATGAGTATCCACATCATTTCCTTCATGGCCCAGATAGTCTTTTAATTGATGTCAATGCTCTGGATTATTTGAATTCAGCAATTTATAGCACTTAAGTCCGTGTGGTTATTGGGATTTCAGGCATGAGCACTGGGCCCCAAATAATGCTGTCTGTTCCTGCTCTTGACTGAGCTGACAAAGGCACAGGTGAGATGTGGAGTGTTTCTGCTAATAAACTGTGAAACGGTTGGAATTTCCTGGATGAAGCTACAAAAGCCAGAGAGGAAATGATGATTTGCCACTTTGTTTGGTCTTTTTGAGTCTTGGAAATGATCTGTAAATGATCTAATTTCTCCCTTCTCTCCATTCAGTTAAGTTCCTAGCTAGTTTGAGCCCTTCTTTTTCAGATTCGACTTATCATCAGATAGTGGGATTGCTTTTGCTGAGTGAAGCCCTCTTTTCATCTTGCCCACTGCTTTGTTGTGTGATCCATCTCAGAGTGAAACAATCATTATTGGGAGGATGATGAAGGTCACCCTCTGAGCTCTTCCCTAACCTTGGGGCAGAAGGAGCACTTTGAGTTGTTCCTGCCACAAAGATGGATGAGGCAACACAGCCTAATGCCTAGAAGGCCAGCTTGGAAATACTTCTTTTTTTATTTTAATTTTTAATTTTCATTTAATTCAATTTTTTAGAATATTTTTCCATGGTTCCATGATTTATGCTCTTTCCCTTTCTCCCAAACCTCCCCCCTCCCTCCCCGTAGCCAATGCCCGATTCCACTGGGTTTTACATGTATCATTGATTAAGATCTATTTCCATATTATTGATAGTTGCACAGGGGTGATCATTTAGAGTCTACATCCCATCAACTCATGTGTTCAAGCAGTTGTTTTTCTTCTGTGTTTCTACTTCCACAGTTCGTCCTCTGAATGTGCTAGTTTTCTTTCTCATAAGTCCCTCAGAAATGTCCTGGAACATTGCATTGCTGCTAGTACAGAAGTCTATTACATTGGATTGTGCCACAGTGTATCAGTCTCTGTGTACAATGTTCTCCTGGTTCTTCTCCTTTCACTACATCAATTCCTGGAGGTCTTTCCAGTTCACATGGAATTCATTCAGTTCATCATTCCTTTGAGCACAATAGTATTCCACCACCAGCACATACCACAATTTGATCAGCCATTCCCCAATCGAAGGGCTAATTTTCCTCATTTTCTAATTTTTTTGCCATCACAAAGAATGCGGCTACAAATATTTTTGTACGAGTCTTTTCCCCTATGATTTGGAAGTACTTCTACTGCTCCTAATACTAATAACAATAGTTGACATCTATGTAGCACTTTAACAGTTAGAAAATACTTTACATATCTTATATGATCCTCAAAAACAACAACTCTCTGACGTATGTGATATTGTTGTCTCCATTGACAGATGAGAAAACTAAGGCTGAGTGGTTAAGATTTGGGTTAAAAAGCCTTTGAAATATATTGGTTGTGTGACAAGGGGGAAGTCATTTAGCTTCTCATTTTCCTACATGACTAAAAAAAAAAAAACCCTTACCTTCCATCTTAGAATTAATACTGCGTATTGGTTCCAAGGAAGATGATTGGTAAGGGCTAGGCAATGGAGGTTAAGTGACTTGCCCTAGGTCACACAAGTAAGAAGTATCTGAAGTCACATTTGAACCCAGGACCTCCCATTATTAAACTCTCTCTCAGGTCATTGAGCCACCTAGCTGTCCCCCGCCCCATCATGGCTCTTATTTAAGAGTGTAAATTGAAATAACCTTTTACCATATCTGGTCAGCTCTGGATACCTCATTTAAGAATGTAAAATAACCTTTTACCATATCTGGTCAGCTCTGGATACCTCCTTGGAGACTCAAGACTTCCCTCCTGTTGCCTCAGTCCAGAAAAGGGCCAACAGGGAATTCATCCTAAGTTGTCCTTTAGAGAGTCCTTGCTCAATATCAGTTATCCATTTAGGAGTTCACATCTCCTGGGTGCTCTTTCTGGCAGGGTAAGTTTTTGAATTTTCAGAGGGAAATTTTATATGAAATGTCATTCTGTATAGATAGAGAGAGTTTCCACACTGGGAATTCCCCACTCATTTAAATTATCGCAAAAATTTGTTAAGATCCTACTATAATTCAGATTCTGTCCTAGTTCTGGGGATACGATGACAAAAATTAAATTCAATAAATATTTAGTAAGTCTCTATATTTTAAGCTCCAAGGGGCTTTCATTCTAGGATTCTAAAAGATATAGATAAGGTGAAGTTGTTTTCTGGAAAAGGAGAATTATCTTACAAAAGCTTAGGGACGGAAAGATGGAATATTATGCGAGGAGCATCAAATCGATGCATATCAAAGAAATCATTCATCAAGACCAAAATCAACCAATGAAACTAAAAGGGATAGTAATGGTGTATGCACCATTCATGCCCTTTTACCTGTTCCCTTTTGACCAGTGGATGGTGTATGCAGGTGACATAGCTGGACTGGGCCAGGACTGCTGTTGGCAGCTTGGGAAACAAGGAAGCTAAATTGTCCTTAATGAAGAACCTATGTCCAACTCGGTCATCACCAGACTTTGACCTGAAGAGCTTAGAGCTTTTTCTGTGACATTTCAGAGACATCTTCTGCCTCAGTGCCTCAACCGTAAAAATGTCACATGAAGGAGAGCTGACCCTGCCATATGCCACGATTGTTCCCTTCTCCACAGGCTGTGTGCTGTGGTGGAAAGAATGCTGTATCTAGGATTGGAGGAAGAAACTGGAGCGCCAAAGTTGCCTCTGTCACTAACTACCTTTGGCAAGTCACCTGGCTTCTGAGGTCCTCAATTTTCTCATCTGTATAAGATGAGGAGTTGAATCAAGTGACCTACAAGAACCATTCCAGGTTTAAACATGATCCTGTAATCTTTGTTCTTGCTGTTCCTTCATTCTGGAATAGGCTTCTGTTCCTATCTAAATTCTATTTTCATTTTTTTGGTTATCCTATAGGTGTTTCAGTCTCTTTGGGACCCCATTTGGGGTTTTCTTAGCAAAGATACTGCAGTGGGTTGCCATTTCTTTCTCCAGCTCATTTTACAGATGAGGAAACTGAGGTAAAGTAGATTAAGTGCCTCGTCTGAGGTCACGTAACTAGTGTCTTAGGCCTGATTTAAACTCTGTTCTGTCCACTGTGCCACCTGGCTGCCCTTGTTTTCAAATTATGAAGTATTTATTGAATGCCTACTAAATGCTAGGTACAGCACTAGACGGTGGGGTACAAATACAAATATATGCTTATCCTTCAAAGCTCAGTTCAAGTTCTGCTTTCTCCATGAGGTCTAGGCCATAGAAAGTTTGATACTTTCTTTGTCCTAGAACTAGAGAGATGTTTAAGAAGATAACACTGGTGGGTGTGGGGTTGGGGAATGGTGGCTGTCTTCCAAGTATTTAAAGGGTGATAATATGGAAGAGACATTAAATTTGTTTTGTTTGGCCTCAGCACAACTATAAGTGGTAGAGAAGATTCTAGTTCTATATAAGAAAAAAACTAGTTTATGGAATGGATGCTGGACTTGGGGACAGGAAGACCTGAGTTCAAATTCTGCCACAGACACTTAAAAGAGGATGCCTGGGCAAATCACTTAACTTCTGTAAAATCTCAGTTTCTTTATCTGTTAAAATGGGGATGATAATGGCACCTGCCTCATACTGTTATTGTGAGGATCAAATGAGAGCATCGCAAATTTCAGTGCTATTGCTATTTCAAGACTATTCAGTGCTGTTAGCTATTATTTTTATATAATATATTTTATATATTGAATCTAACATAAACACACAAATCAAACTATATTTATGTATTTTATTTCCCCCAATTATATTTAATAACAGTTTTTTAACATTTTCCAAAATTTCGAGCTCCAAATGATCTCCCTTTCTCCTTTTCTTCACCTTTCCCTGAGACGGTAAGCAATTTGATCTAGTTTATACATGTGTGATTACGCAAAGCATATTTCCATTTTGGTCATTTTGTCTAAGAAGACTCATGTGAAACAAAGCCCAAAACACACACACACACAGACATTCATACACAAACACACACAAAGAAGACAAAAAGTTGTGTGTGTCTATCTGCATTCAGACACTATTAGTTCTTTTTCTGGAAGTGAATAGCATTTTTTGTTGTAAGTCTTTATGATTATCTTGCATCATTGTAATGTTGAGGATACATGCTAGCTATTATTAAGGAAGGAAATAAACATTTATTATCTACTATGTGCTAGGCACTTTGGTCATCATTTTACAAATAATATCTCATTTTATCTTCATAACAGTCCTGGGAGGTAGGTGCTATAATTATCCTCATTTTATAGCTAAGGAAACTGAAATAATTAGAGGTTAGGTGACTTGCCTAGGGTCACACAGTAAGAGTCTGAGGTCAGACTCGAACTCAAGTCTTCCTAACCGTAGGCCTGACACTGCCTGGATGTCTCAAAATGGAATAATTTATTTTTTAAAGATAATGAGCTCCCCATCACTGGAAGTCTTCAAACATTGACTGATTATCTGTCAGGGATATTATGTGGAGAATAGAACTCCTGCTTAGCAGTGTATGATCAGGACAAGATGACCTCTGAGTTCCTTTTCAGCTCTGGGATTTTATCAGTCACGATAATCTCTCCCCTTCCTAGAGCTTTAGAATTTAGCAATGGTACTCAGCAAGATTTACTTCTTAGATGCCATTATTGCCTGTCTGATATTATTCAATATTTCATATGCAAGCCTTGTTTTTTTGCCCCAAAGCCAAGCCAAACCAATTCTCTGAGCTCCTGGAGAGCAGGGGGCTAAGCCTTTTCCTCCTCTAGTATCTCTTCTGGCACTATCTTCATTCAATTGAGCTGAGTTCTCTTTTTTCCTTCCCAAGCCCTGGAGTAAAACAGTAAGATTGGTTGTGGGAAAGCTGAGTGAGCATTTGAGAGAATCCCACACTCCTGCTGTTGTCCCAGGGCTGTCCCATGGCTGAATTTCTCTCTCTCTCCTTTGTGGGCGGTTTGGTGTTTACAGCCCCAGGGGGAATTCAGACTGAATGAGCCTGCCATCTGGGCTTTGTTCTCCCTCCTCCTGTTCCTGTGCAGTGGCACCAGCCTGAAGCTTTCACCAGCCCTCAGTTAACCTGGTTATTTCTCCCTAATCTGTCATGCCTAACAGTATCAGCGCTGATGGATTTCAGATTGAGTTCTTTATTACGCACTGACATTTCCCAGAATTCTGGGCACAAGGACTCTTCATCAGAGGATGTTACCCAGGAAATTAGCTTGGCTGTTGCCTGCCTACCTGGCCCCAGATATGTTGTATCCTCCAGCAATTCCAACTCTCCCTGTTGCCTTTTCTGTTGTCCTGTTGATGGATCAACCACATTAAAAGTGGCGCTGCATTAGACTTTCTGTACCAAGACCACATTTTTTTCCTTCCCCTTTTACAGCTGGGATTAAAAGAATTTCTTCTGTAGATGCTTCAGTTGATAATTGATCACTACTAATGATCTCCTTTGTGACTGGTAGCTTGGCATAATGTATTGAGTTCTGGACTTGGAGTACAATGCTTGGATCTAAGATCTGCCTCTGGAACCAATTAGCTGTATGATCATTTATTGCTGAGCTGTTTCATTTGTGTCTGACTCTCCATGATCTCACTTGGGTTTTTTTTTTCTTTTCTTTTTTTAAACCCTTATCATCCGCCTTAGAATAAATACTATGCATTGGTTCTAAGACAGATGAATGCTAAGGTGGTTAAGTGACTTGCCCAGGGTCACACAGCCAGGCAGTGTCTGAAGTCGGATTTGAATGCAGGACCTTCCATCTCTGGGCCTGACTCTTAATCCACTGAGCTACCCAGCTGACCCACATTTAGGGTTTTCTTGGCAGAGATACTGGAGTGGGTTGGCATTTTCTACTCCAGCTCATTTTCCAGATAAGGAAACTGAGGCAAAGAGGATTAAGTGATTTGCCCATAATCACACACCTAGTAAATGTTTGAAGCTAGATTTGAACTCAGGGCCTCCGTGATTATAGGACAGTCCTGGGGCAACTCTGCAGGGTTAAGGGAGCTTTCAGAGTAAAGAAGTTCCTGATGTAGATGAAACACTTCTTTGATATCCCCCTCCTCTTGCAGATCCCTTCTCCAAGGCATTTTGTGCATGACAAATGCTTTGCTGTCATTTTTTTTCACAAAATTTCCCAATTCTTTAAACTTATATTGGTTTCTTTAATTTGGCAAGGAAGAGAGAGGCTAAATAACGTTGTTTTTTTTTTCCTGAGTCACATAGTGAGGTTTCAGTCCCCAACCTAATGGCTATTTCTGAATGCCCAGTCATTTATTGAACACAATTAGCTGTGTTCAGTAAATATTAACCAGATTGTATTGAAGGCAATACTTATTCCCTTCGGGGTTTTGTGGGGGAGGGTTTTGCTACTGGAGCAACTTTTTCTTCCTGTCTGAAATACAGGAATTGGCATTGCACTTTCTCCTGAAGAGTTCAGCCACTCAGTTTCCTCCTGAGCAGAATGGGGTAGCGGAGCTGGCTCCTTTCTAAGGTGCCTCTTGGCTTTTGCGACCTGCCCCTTAATTTCTCGTAACGCAATTACTCCAAAGATCCCCAGAACTCAGTATCCTCAAGTTCTATTAAAACAATTATGGTTAGGAAAGTCTGCTGTATCATAGGGTGACAGATACAGACTGGAAGTCAGGAGACATAGCTTCTAGTCCTGGTGTCTCCACCAACTTAATGTAAAATGAAGGGGTTGGACTAGATGGTCACTGAGGTGGTTTCCAGCTCTAGCTCTCTTGATCCTCTGACTGGATCCTCTAACTGCTTCTAGTTTGAAGTTCTAGGATTGTTGAACATTCAGATTGGGATGCCACATTTTGGGAAATATAGTGACAGACTGGAACAGTTTTATGGAAAGATGATAGACCTTGAAGTCATGCTATATAAAGATCCCCTAAATAATAACCAGCCTTTATTATATAGCACTTTAAAGTTTGCATATCTCATTTGAGCCTTATGTCGACCCTTTGAGCTATGTATACAATGTAATTTTCCTTCTCATTTCACAGATAAGCAAATAGGTTTGGAGAGATTGAATAACTTGCTCACAGTCATACGGCTAATCCATGTCAAATGGAATTTGAATCCAGGTATCCCTGACTGGTCCAGAATTTTATTCACTATTCTATCTTGTCATACTACTCTTTAACTGAAGGAATTGGGCATGTTTAGTTTGGATGATTGGGTTGGCCAGCTAAGTGCACAGTGGTTTAGAGTGCCAGGCCTGGAGTCAAGAAGATTCATCTTTTTCAATTCAAATATGACCTCAGACAATTACTAGCTATGTGACCTGGAGCAAGTAATTTAACCCAGTTTGCCTCAAGTTTCCTCATGTATAAAATGAGCTGGAGAAGGAGATGGCAAAGCATTCCAGTACTTTTGCCAAGAAAATCTTGAATAGGGTCATGAAGAATCGGACATAACTGAAATGACTGAACGATGAAGATTGGAGGAGGGAAAACTTAGAGGGTATGTGCTGGTTGTCTTCAGGTATTTGGGGATTTTATATGGATGGGAGATTAGACTTGTTATAGAATGCAAATAGAGCACAAAACCAGTAACAGTGGGCAGATATTAGAGAAGATTTTGGCTTGATCCAAGGAAAAACTTTCTGACAATTGGAGCAGAATGGGCTGCCCTGGGAGATAGTCTTGAACCTACTCCTATCTTCTCTTTTTTATTTTTTTATTTTATTTTTTAATTTTTTTAAACATTTATTAATATTCATTTTTAACATGGTTACATGATTCATTTTCCTACTTTCCCCTTCACCCCCGCACTCCCACCACCCATGGCCGATGCACATTTCCACTGGTTTTAACATGTGTCATTGATCCAGACCTATTTCCAAATTGTTGTTAGTTGCATTGGTGTGGTAGTTTCGAGTCTACGTCCCAATCGTGTCCACCTCAGCCCATGTGTTCAAGCAGTTGTTTTTCTTATGTGTTTCTTTTCCTGCAGTTCTTCCTCTGAATGTGGGTCCTATCTTCTCTTAAATGATCCTCTCAATAGTTCTATGTGTGGGTGCCTGGGCTCTAAGCTCCTGGTGGGCAGAGAGTGGGTCTGCTCTTGTCTCCCTCACAAGCATCTAATACAGGGCTTGGAATACTCATTGAATGTTTGAGTTTAAATGTTAATTAAGTTCCTATAGGGTAAGATTGAATCATAAAGACAGAAGCCATAAAGAAAGTTTGATTTGAGACAACATGGAATTTCTGCAGATGAATCACAAAAACATTTAGTCTGTTGGGACTTCTGGGGAAGAATCGGTTTAGAATCTACTGGACCACTGTGGCGAATTATCAGTATCTTGTCTTTGGATCATATCCTCTAGGCTACCTCCTTACCATCATGGGAGGGAGCTTGGGAAAATCTGATTCTGAATTAGTTTACTATTGGCCTAGGTCAGGTAAACCCAGACAAGTAAATTTTGTTGGAAGTGTCTATCTGAGTGGCAATTTGTAATGCTTTTTAGATCGGCCGCTGTTTCGAGACTTTTTATAGCACAGATAACTCAATAGTGTTGGTCTGTGAGCATTTCAGGGCTTGTCATGTTCTAAGCACTTTGCTAAACAGAAATATGGCCCCTGCCCTCAAGGAGCCTACAATATAAACATGAAAACAACTGTGTACTACAAGATAGAAACAATAAATGACAGGCAACCTCAGAGGGAAGGCATTAAGCCATATGTGTATATGGAAAGGGAAGCATGCATGAAAAATCTATTACAGGAGGCGAGATTTGGGCTGAATCTTGAAGGAATTTAGGAGGCCTAAATGAGGAGGGAGAAGTTTCCATGTATGAAAGACAATTAGTAAAAGTGCATGGTTTGGGGGGGATGGAATGTTGTATGGGAGGGAGGGCAAGAAGGCCTTCAGTGTCTACGCTTAGAGTTGTAACGTATAGGAAGATTAGAAAGGTAGGAAACAGTCAAATTGTGAAGAGGTTTAAAAACTAAGTAGAGAGTGGACAGCTGGGTGGCTCAGTGGATAGAGAGCCAGACCTGTAAATAGGGGTCCTGAGCTCAAATCTGCCCCATGTTCTTCCTAGCTGTGTGACCTTGGGCAAGTCACTTAACCCCTCTTGCCAGCCCCTACAGCATTTCTGCCTTGGAAACAATAACAGACTATTGATTCTAAGATGGAAGGGAAGGGTTTAAAAACAACAGCAAAACTAAAGAGATGTTTTATAGTGTTAGCAGCACAGCTAAGTGGCCCAGTAGATAGAATCCTTGGCCTAGAATTAGAAAGACTTATTTTTCTGAGTTTGAATCAGGCCTTGGATACTTAGTTGTGTGACCCTGGAAAAATCATATAACCCTGTTTGCCTCATTTTCCTCATGTGTAAAATGAGCTGGAGAAGGAAATGGCAAACAGTTCCAATATCTTTGCCGAGAAAACCCAAAACGGGGTCATGAATTGTTGAACATGGCTGAAACAATGGAAAACAAAAATAGTGTGAGCATTAGGTGCTGGACATTTTCTTCTTGAATGCAGAGGAGTCTCTGGTTAAAGGGCAGAAGAGGGAATGGGGAGGAATGGTGGGGAAATTGCAGTTGGTTATATATGATCTTCCTCCCCAAAGGCTCTTTATTCCCTCAGATAGCCACTGTGGCAACTCTGACTCAGGGCCTTAAACGGTGGTTTAAGTTCTCTCAGAACTGGATGCCTTTCCAAACTGAGCCAATTAATTCAACATCTGTCCTCTGTAATCCACCGGCCCAGGAAGGGTGGTGCTAAATGACTATCATTGGTAGAATCTTTCTCACAAGCAAGTTCAGACCTTCTCTCTTCTGGATGGTGGGATAGCCTAAGAGGCAAAGGGGATAGATGGCTTAAATAGGACAATCTGAGGTAAGAAGAGGATGAAGAATAGTTGAGGGGCAGAAGATCTGGGCTGTCATCCTTAGATTGTCTCTGACCAACTATATGGGCTTTGGGCATTTCAGCTCTATTGCCCTCAGTTTCCCCATTGATTAAATAAAAGGGTTGGATTAAATGATCTCTTTGGGTAAAGTATGAAGAAGAATTCACTGAGAGACAGTAATAAGTGAGCAGCTGGTGGCACAAAGGGTAGAGTACTGGATCTTGAGTCAGGAAGACCTGAGTTCAAACCCCCTTCAGTCACTTAACCTCCATTTACTCATCTGCAAAATGTGAATAATAATGGCACCTACCTACCGGGGTTGTTATGTGGACAAAATGAAATAATATTTGTAAAGTGTTTTTATAAACTTTAAAATACTGTCCAATTATTAGCTATTCTTGTTGTGAATAAAATATAAAAAATCTAAATACATAAAAATGTATTAAGATTATATTGAAATTAAAAAAACCCTCACCTTCCATCTTAGAATCAATACTAAGTATTATTTTCAAGGCAGAAGAGCAATAAGGGCTATGACTTGCCCAAAGTCACATAGTTAGACATATCTGAGGCCTGATTTGAACCTAGAACTTCTTATTTCTATGCTTGGCTCTCAATTCAGTGAGAATCACTAGGTGCCCCTAGTGATTTTTTAAAAAGCAAGTTCATGGACCCTAGGTTAAGAACCCACCCTGCTATAAGGGAACTCATTATTCACTGGGTTGTAGCATTAGAGGTAGAAGGGACCTCAGAGGCCATCTCAAAATTCCAAACCCTTTATTTTAAAGATGAGCAAACAGAGACCCAAAGAAAAATGACTTGATTAAGATCATGGAGGTGGGAAGTAGAAAAGTCAGGAGTTTAGGCTCTTCCAAAAGACTTGAATGCATTCAAGAAGGCTGTTGTTATTTTTGGGCAGAAAGGGCTAGAGTGATATTATCTTTCTATCACAATGATCCCCCTCTTTAAACAATTAAAACTGCTTATGTTCATTTGCCAGGACAAGAACTAGATAGGACAGACTCCTGTCTGGCACAAGGTTGTCTCGATAAGCCCAAAAGTCTGTCAGTGGGCATCCCTCTTGCCCCCGCACAGAGATCTGTTTTGTTGTGCTCTGTGCAGGCCTAGGTGTAGACTGTTTGCTGGCATTCTCCACTTTGAGCAAACCCAAATCAACAACTATTTGTAGTGCCATAATTTCTGTTCAGTATAGACTCATACAGTCTGAGCCAAACGGGCCATATGAGCATGGGATTTAGAGCTGAAAAGGGCCTTTTGAGATCATATAGTCTTAGCCCTTTGTTTTACAGAAGAAGAAATTGGGACTCAGAGAAGTCAAAGTACTTGTTCAAAATCACACAGGGAGTGGGGCACAGAAGAAGGAGTGGAACTCTAGTCTCTAACTCAAAATCTTGGGCTCTTCTTACAGCACCACAATTTCAAAGAAAATTTTGTCTAGTGCTCTTAATTTACTGATGAAAACACTGGAGACCCTCTAGAGAGGGAGACTGACTTACCCAAGGCCTCCAAGCTAGTGATTATCCAGTCCAGAACTCAAGCCCAGGTTGACTAGCTCTAAGTCAAGCACAATCCTTGCCCTCAAGGAACTCACAATTTTAACCAGGAGACCGTTCTTCCAGCTAAGGAAACCAAAATTGGGCAGTGGCTTTTGCAGTCCATGCTCTGGACTGAGTGGCCTTTCTCTTTTTCCTCAGGTTCTTGCTAGTCTTCTCCTGCCTGGTGCTGTCAGTCTTCTCCACCATCAAGGAGTATGAGAAGAGCTCAGAAGGTGCCCTCTACATCCTGGTGAGTCTCAAACTTTGGGTAGGTGTTCATGGGCAGAGTGCATGGCTAGCTTTGGAGATTTGCCCAGGATGAGGAAGAGTAAATGAAGACTCTCAGAGTATATCCTGTTGGTGGGGATTTGGGAAAATGAGGTTGCTGATAATCAAGAACTTTTCAAGGGGAAAGCCAAGGTCTCCCTGCTCAGGATCAAGGGAACAACATTTTGGATGACCTGAATCATTGTTGGATCAGTTTGCTTTCTGTTTCTTTTATATTTCAGTTGATAGAGAAAAGCCTCAGACTACATACCACCAAATAACAAACCTTCATGGAGTCTCATAGAGTTCTTTATTTGTGTGACGTTTTTTCATCCATAAGACTTGAAGGTTTTTGAGGGCAAGGATCTGGTATTCTTCCCAATTCCTCCATCATTTGGTACCTCCTTCCTGAAATTACCTTTTAGTTTTAGATATGCTTTTAAGTAAATGTGCTGTTTCTCTGATAGAATATAAGCTCTTGGAGAACAGGAATAATTTCATTCTTGTCTTTGTAGCCCCATTGCCTAGTGAAGGACTAGGTATGTGGTAGATGTTAAAAAAATACTTGTTGATTGACCAATGGTTTCTTCTCTCATGTCTCCCATAATACTTATTACAGGGCTGGGCTCAAAAGAGGCCTTATGTACATATTTACTGTGGTAGTATTAATAATAACAGCTTCCACGTCTTTAGCATTTTATAGTTCATAAGGAACTTTCCTTGAAACTGTCTTATGAATTAAATAGTGAAATCTTATCCCCATTTTACAGATAAGACACTAAGACACAGAATGGTTAAGAGACAAAAATTATACTTAAAAAGAAACTTGATGATTATAAAACAAAGTTCTCGTAAAATCCCAGCAACATGACAAATAATATATCTTTGAACCCTGTACAATGTACTGTTGTGAAGTATAGCTCTCTCTCTCTCTCTCTCTCTCTCTCTCTCTCTCTCTCTCTCTCTCTCTCTCTCTCTCTCTCTCT